>NC_071409.1:303030-606060 GCF_017976375.1 Cuculus canorus
GTGAATGTCTTTCCCTGAGTAGTAATCTTTCCTCTTTAAGGGGACTCTGCTTAGAGCAAAATTTAGCATTTGCATATGAGAAAAGATCTGCAAATTTTCTTGTCTGAACCTTGAAGCAATGGCTTAGCCCCCTCAAGTGTTGGTCACTAACTGGAGGTACATTAAAATCTGTTTTTTTAAGTTGGCGTGGGACCTGTGCATTTTGATGGTCATTCAGCTGTGCTCCTAGCAGTCACCGGGACAACTTCCAAAGCTTAGTTTTTACAGCAGTAAGAGCCTCTGTCCTCCTTACCTGAACCAGATCTTGGTGGCTCCAATCTCTGTTTCTTTGCAGACTTGCTCTGTTCTGTGCCATCCCCTGTAGCTGCTTTCTGGGAGACCAAATAGTTTTAATCCTCTCTAATTAAATTTTGTGTTGCTCTTACTGCAGACCTAAAGCTCGTTTGCTTGTGAACCATCACAACATGTGAATCCTCATTTCCCCAGGGGTGGACCAAGTTGCCACCAGGTTCTCTAGAGGCCGTTTACTACTGGAAATATTCATGAGTGGAGGATAGGGAAAGAGAAGAAAATACAATAAATCTTAATATTTGAATAAATATTTGAATCTCTGTTCTGCCAGAGTGGAGTCAGGATTGCAGTTTGAAAGATGATCATTGGGCCCTTGTGTTGTGGACTGACAGGAGGCGATGGGAAAATATGGTGATACAGGAGAGTCTGAGGAGCAGGAATCTGTCTGGACAGCAAAGAGGAAATTGGGTTTTTCTGTCCATCATTGTGCCCTCACTGAAGGACACTTGTTTGCATGTTGCAACTGCAGAAGTATTCAAAGATGAATTTCCTTAGAAGATACATTGGTACTTTCTAGGGGACATTATGATTTCTGTCTCTGATTTGGTTTTGTGTTTTTTTTTTTTTTGTGATTTAATCAATGCCTTTTGTTACAAGCTCACTTAATAAGCTGGTTGTTTTATTTATTTTGATCACTGCTGTTACTAAAATATACGGAGTTTACCCTTGGTTCTCATTTTATTCTAAATACTTTTGCTATACCATTTTAAATACATAGTTTGTTCCATTTTTCTCTAATAAGCAAATATGATACTGCTGCCTTCTGTGGAAATGGAAGTAGTTGTTTTGTACTTGTATATGAGCTCTTGCTGTCACACTGTGCGTGATGCTAGACCAGGAACTTGAAGGGCTTAATAGATTTTTATCTTCTGTTTTTTTCTGCACCAAAAGTTGTGACTCAGCTGCTAACAGCAGAATTGAAAGCAAACGCTTCTGAACAAGCGACAGTGAAGCAAAGCACAGGATATTTGTGCCAGGTTAACCTCTGCTGGCTGCCAACGAAGGCATTTTCCATCCACCTCCTCAACAGGATAGGGAGAAAATAGAGTGGGAATGCTTGTGGGTGCAGGAACTCCTTATCTTTATTAATGCCATGGGCAAAACTGACTTGGAGAAAACTAAGTTATTGAAAGTCAAGATTGAGTTGGATGGTAAAATACAGACAAAAAATAAAAAGCTTCCCCTCTGGCCCAAATTCCCTCCTTCGTTCCTGACTCCTCTGTCCCCCAAGGGGCACAGCCGGCTCTGGGACAGCTGGAACCACCTGGAACCTCCGTCTCTGGCATGAGGCAGCCCTGTCCTCTCCTCACAGAGACCCCATGGGCGCCCGATATGGGTGTGAACAAAGAGTAGAAATAGCTTGAACTCAAGGATCAGCTTTTTAGGGAATGGAAAATTCAAGTAAGCAATTAAAGAAGGGAAACTTTCAAAACCAGTTAGTTGTGTCTGAGCAAAGTCCCAGTTTGTGACAGGAGTTAATCAGATTCATGGAATGATGAGTGTTAAAGGGGAAAAGGAGTATAAAGCACAGAAAGTGATTTGAGGTGATGGAGAAGTATATTGCACTGTTCTCAACTAAAGTAATGACTATAAAGAAATCTTCAAAGGAAAATAAAAGGAAAGGCCTGCTGATAAGTGGAAAACATCTCTTGACTTGAATGGCATTTTTTGATAAAGCAAACTTATCACAGTTAAAATGGGACAAGTGGTGGTTCAGGGAGAATTTAACTTGTGCAGAAAGAAGAAAAAAATGAAAGGGTAAAAAAGCTAACAAATAGGAAGAGATTTTGAAGAATAGGAAGTTGAAGGGAGACAAAGCAATGAGAAAGATATGTAAGAAAGATATGGGAAAGAGCTAGAAAAACAATTATGGGGAAAAAAAACCTAACTTGAAAGATCAAAGAACTGGAATGTGTTTTTAAAAAGAATAAAGGATGATAATCTCTTACTGACTGTAGGCAGGTACCAACAGATGGCATGGGCTGGCTGATCATGCAAGATACTAAGCAGTACAAGATGAATTCCATGGCTTATTCTGAGAAAAATAGATTTGATACAACGGGGGTGTCATGATTTAATACAATGGGGGTCCAGAAGCAATGTTGCCACGATTACAGGTCTTCTCAATAAAGCTTAGCAACCTGAATAGTGTCATATAAACACAGCTGTGCTGCATCTGGATGAAAGCCTGTAAGTCTACATGGTGCGGTACATGTACACGTGGATTTGCCAGACAGAGCAATACTCCACTTTTCCTTTGCTGTGGTTGCAACTTCAGTGAGTGGTTTCCTGTAGTGCAATGTGGCTACAGTTTTTCCATTTAAGGCTGAAGATATTCCACATGATGGGTTTCCCATGACACCCTGTGGAGAAGAGTGTCAAGTCAGCTAATTTGTCGGGGTGGACAGGCTGGCTTCTCTGGAGAAGTCTTTCTTTTTGGTGGTTATATTCCTGTTATTCACCTCCTTATTTTTTTAGTTTGATGTGGTGATGGTGATTTATCAACTTCAGTACTGTCTCCCTCTCCCCTAGACTCTACCCTGTTTGGATAATTCCGCCATTGTAAGCTGCTTTTTAGCTATATTTTGCCTGTGCTAGAGGAGGCTTGGATGTGCTAGTCTGCTGGCGAGCTCTCCTGAGCAGTTAGCCTAACCTTCTTAGGTGTGCAGTTGTCTTCTGCTGATATCTAGGGAAGGACCAGAGTATGTGAATGACAGCGCACACCCTGTCACACTCATGGTGGCAGCAGATCTATAGGGCTTTTGTTCAGTTTTTCTGGCCCTGATTGGCCCTGCCCTGCCTCTCCTCCCGTTAATTGGTTGTGTGTGTTTCACACAAAAGCACTCTGCATTTTTTTTGCGAGGTATATGATGCATTACTCTGTAAGCTTCAGCATTAAGTGTATATAATCTATAGTTTTCCTGTTGTCTAAGCTTGCCCAGTTCTGTGGCTTCATCCTTGATGAGATTAAGAAGTCAGCTTCTTTCTGGGTCAGGTCAGGAAGGTGCTCCATTGATAGACTCTGAATTTCAGTATGAGCTTAATTTTTCATGAAGATTATTTGAACTGACATTTATCATAATCTGAAACTAAAAGAGAATGGCTTGTTCATCATAGCTAACTTTGAAAATACATAATCAGTCCATGATTCCATTTTGAGACTACATTTAGTGACCCAGGATTTCCAACTTATAAGAAATGCAATGCACTTTTAAAAGCCTTTTCATATTGCTCCACACTGCATATGAACCCATGAAAATTGTTTGTTGCTCCTCTCCAGTGTATGTGCTTTTTTGACATCAGATTCCAAATAAGTTGTATTTAAAACCAGAGAGAAGTTAACAGATAATTTTTTTTTCTGAGCAAATTAAGCCTAAATCTCTTTCTCTTAATCTTTGAAACTTTAGTCTTCTAGTACAGAAACTCACAACAGCACTGTGCGGTGCTCAGGGAACGTGTACCTGCTGTGAGCCAGATCCTAGTGAGTAGAAGCCTGCCGAGTTTTAGCACTGCAACGCCAATTCTTGCCAGCTGAGGGTTTGATCTATGCAGTTCATCTCTGTGTGCTTTCAGCCCCTTGAACTATCATAACCAAATTGCAAGTGCCTGAATTAAGCGTGAAGAAATAAAATACACAGTGAGGTTTGCCTGGGAAGGAATCTGCTGACTTCCCATCCCTGCTAATCCATTGTAGAAATGATGCTTGTGCGTCACAAATTCGGAGTTGGATAAATGTTTGGATGTATATGCCAAACCTAGCTCACTTAGCTCAGAAATAAACGTGTTCCAATCTTAATTGTGTCACTTACAGCCTCTTGCAGAGATCAAAGTAAGCCACTTTCTGCTTAGAGTTTTCTTAGGTTTGTGTTGTCAAAAGTTTTGGTGCATAGAAATCTAGCAGCGGACTTAAGGGAGGGTGTCATGCTCAAGTTCCTAAGTCAACTATTGCCTCATGTATAAAATGTGCTCCGATTCAGTGTCTTCAGTGGTATCTGTGATCGAGCAGCAGGACTAAAACTGGCAGGCGTATTTTTTCGGTATGAAAAAAGTATGATAGACTTTTTTAAAATTTGCTTTCTATTTCTCAGATGCTTTGCCTTCCTGCGGTTCGCGATCAGTTGAAAGCTGGATGTTTTACATGACTAGTCCAGAATGTATTGGGTAGAATCACATAATGCTGGAGCTGGGAGAGATTCCAAGAGGCTATCTTGCCTAGCAGAAGGATCAGCTATATTTTTTTGTTTTATGTTAGTTATGTAACGCTTTGGAATAGTTTTTATAGAGAACTCCTGACAGATAACCAGGAAACAGTTTATTTATTTTGTATTTCTGTCTACTCTTGTTGTATTCACCTCTTCCAGTCCATCTAAATAACTTCAGCAATCTGACTTAAAGGACGGAGCCAGTAGCATCACTCTAGTTTTGGCATTTATATAAATAAATTTAAATAAATGTACTTGCATAGTTAAGCCCTCTCCTTTCATACTTCTGATCTGGTAGTTGATTTCATCTCTAAATAATACTTTTAATTCTTGTCTCTAGTTTATTGATTCTATGTTGTTTCTCTGTTTTTTAGGAACCGTGTGGTTTATTAAATACTTAATGTGCTAGTGCAGTTGTAATTTGGGTTAGAACAGGCTCCATACTGAAGATGCAGAACCAAAGCAGAAGTCAAAAGTACTAAGGGAAAGTGAACAAGAAAAGAAGAGTGAGGATCTGTTATTGTCAAATTTCACCTTCTTGGAGAAAAGTGAAAGAGTTGGCGTAAAAAGAAAGCAGTCTTTAATTAAATATATGAAAGTTGTAATGAAATATTTCAGAAAAAGTTGTTTTCTGAAACCTGAGAAAATTAGACTGATCTTTGGAACCACAGTGATATGACAGAAGTCTGAGGAGACGGTGGTGAAAGGAGATCAGCCTGTGTGTTCTGCTGTTGAAGAGCTGGAGAACTATAGTAGAAAAATTGGTGAGAGGAGTTTGGTATTTTTTCCCCTGGGACTACTTTCTACTTTCAGTCTGCTTTTCTAAAGATATATCCTAGATCTACAGTGAAGTTGGTTCCAAGAGATAATGGCATTAATCAGAAATAGGAGGTTGCTTATGATTGTATGAAGTTGCATAGTTATGAAATATTATGGCATACTTCTTGGAGAATCAGAAATTAAGCCATCAAATATTGGACAGGTCCCACCTTGACTTTCTCCCTAATTTTTCTTGTAGTAATTTTACAAGAAAAATGAGAGTTGATTTTTCTCATTTTACCACAAACACCTTACAATTGCAAACTATTCAAGTAGAATGAATGTTATTGATTTTTCCTTGCTCTATCTATAGTTTTCATTGCATCTTAAGATTTATGTGGACATATTGAAAAGTATTAAAGAGCTCCTCCAGTCTTTTCAGATTGGTGTTTCTGAAGCAGAAGACGCTGCTTGCCCTAGTTAGATCATTTACAATTTGTATTCTGATACATAGTAGGACTCTCAAATAACTTAACTTCTTATATTTGTTGCGTATGTATACTTTCTGGTAGGTTTAGATGCAGCTATCCTGTTGTTGGCGTAGGATGTACAGAGCTTTTAATGAGTTATACAGAATTTTCAGCTAGATATATCTTCCTTTCTATTTGGTTGGGGATCTTATCTGGCAATCTCAAAATTCAGAGATTATGTTCCCCTTGAATTCGTAGTCAGCAAAGGTTAGGGTGCTGGATCTTTTTTTCCCTTCTCTATTTGAGCATTAGGAGTAAGTACTGCTGTGATGTGCATATCACAGCCAGAGATTAAGAGCCAGCTCCTGTTGTCAAGAGGTAAAAGCCCTCCACCTGCCTTTTCACTTCTGATTACTGCAGAAGAGCTATTTAAGGAGCCACAAACAGTCCCATATCAGATCAGTACTCCACATCATCATCTTCATCTGAGTGTCATAACCTCTAGCCTCTAGGTAATATGCTAATAAAATGTCCAACATTTTGCTTCATGAAGATCATGCTTTCTCCCTGCCAAGAGGCAGTGGGTGAATTTCCCTTTCCATCAATACTAGTAGTACTCAAACTTTGGCATTATTATAGCTCTAGTCTAGGGCAGTTTTGGTTTCACCAGCATGGAAAACATATTGTTATGAAAATTGCAACCAAATATTTTGCCTGGACACAGGACTGCTTCACCTGGCAGCCTGGATGACACCAAAGTCTTCCAAAAGACATATGATTGATGGAATTAGCAAATACTCTGTGGATTGGGTACCAAATCTTATATCAGAAACCTTGAATGTGTAGCACTAAAAGGGCCCAGGCGCAGCTACATAAGCTAGGGCAGTATTTGTATGCTAGACTCTCCTCTTTGTTTCTGACTTTTTCTCTCACTCACTTTGAATGGTCAAACTTCAGCAGAAAGAATTAAGGCTAAGCAGGGTAGTAAAACAATAGTTTTAAAGGGACAGTGGATACAGATTTGTGTAGAGAGATAGTCTGGAGAGGGTAAATGTCTAGTGAGACGTTAGGGAATACTAGTGTCAAAATCCTTTAAGATAGCAGTTGTTTCTCCCATCAGATGCCTGGGATAGGATGATAAAAATTTGTGATTGAAGAACAAACCTAGCTAACCAGCCAACAAAAGAAGTTTAATTTTGCTTTAGTGTTTTTTGTAGTGGCTGGTTCACTTTATGCACTAATGAGACACTAAGACTGTAAATATAATCTTGTCATTGTAAGGTCTGACTGGTTCCAGTTTTCCCTGTGTACATTGTCTATTTGTAAAATGTTCTGTGAAGGATTAAGGAGAGAACAAGAAAGTCTGTGCCTCACAACTTTGCTGCCGAAGACCTCATGGCCACTTTTGCTTCATGAGTTTTCTTGAGTCAAACTTTAAGACATTTGCTGGGATTTCATAGTCTTCAAAGACGTGCAGCCTTGCAGGCTGTACGGGGGAGAGCACAGCTCCTCTCCTCCACACCTGCCCTTGCAGATTGTCTCACTGTGGCCGCAATAGCCAGTGTCCCCTCTTCAACTTCCTTCTCCCACGTAGTCATTGCTACCAGAAATGGAATGAAGGTGTTGTAGAGATGGCTTTCCTGCAAAGTTTCCGAACTGAACCGTTTCTTCCTTCGTTCTCTGAGGCTGATAATCTTTAAGTATCAAAGTTAAGGGTCTTTTTAATGTCATTTCTCAGCAACATGTTGGTAATGATTAGAAAAAGAATTGGTTTTATTTTTGGTGTGATTTGGAGGGGGGTGTTTTTGTTTGAGCATTTGCTTCCAAATGCCACTGGAGTCTTTTTCTAAGTACTCCCTTGTTTTTCTTTACCTTTCAAAGAGTTTTATGTTTTTAAAATATATGTAGAAAATTTATGTATTGAAACATCAACTATCCAATGCCATGTTACTTGTACCTGGTATAATTTAAATTTGCTTTTATCTACATACAATCTGTTCTTTCACAGGTTGAGTGGGAGAACCTCACTAATACTGATGCTGCTTTGCTTGGCCCTTGCAGAGATAAGGACCAAGAAAGTGAGTGTACTTTATAGCTTCTTTTAAGTATAAAGTGCCTTCAACAGACACGGCAAGCAGGCTTTAGGTTAACCCCCAACCCTTATTGAGCTCAGTCTTGAGAAATAAAGAAAAAAGAGGAGTGTGCTTTGCAGAAAGACTGTGTGACCATTATGGATATGAAAACATTGGGCTCAATTCTGCAAGAAACTGAATATTTTGGCCTCCGTCTCATAAAGCCCTTAAGAGAGTAGCAGGTCGACTGACACCTAGAAAGGCTGAACCCATAATCCTTGACAGCAGATATGGAGGAGAGCTTGGGTTGCTCGTGCAGTTGTGCCACGGCCAGGGCTTGCTCCGTCAGCACTTTGGTGGGGCGGCAGTGCCCAGGTCCACGGTGGCAGCCCCGGAGTGACCTTGGCACGGGTTGTGCTGCCCAAGCCGGGAGCCTCACAAGGCGCAGTGGGGAGGAAGAGGAGTGTGTGGAAATGCTCCTTTACACCAGAGAAATTTCCTCCGCCCAGCCAGTTCCCAGCTGCCTGGGAAGGCTTTTGTGCTCAGTCTGTCCTCTTTTTCCTGAGCTAAGCTCCTGTGTAGAACCGCTCTGCACATGAGTAGTTCTGTCCAGGAAGAACAGATGACTCCTATCGAAGGGGCTTTTCGACGGAGCGAGTGCAGGGCCGATCTGTCAATCAGCTGTCAGGCATCCTGGCATTTGCGTGATGAATTAGGCTCTGTAAATGCTTTGTGGTTTGGCTAACAAAGAGACTGTTTTTTTTTTTTCTTTGCCAAATTCCCCAGTGAATAAAAAAGGGAAACCATATGCTCATTTGAAGACGAGTTTTATATAAAATTCTATTTTCTTTTGATTGAAGATTATGATGAAACTGCATTCTTGATATTTCACCTGTGTTCGCTTCGTAAGGTTTTCTACTTTCATATGCTTACTTGTTTCTCTGCTTTTCCTTCAGAGCCCGTGGATTGTTTGTATTTTGCATTGCAGGGTGCTTGCATGCGTGCTTTCTGGTTCTCTATGCATTTATAAAATTTAGTGAACAGACCCTGATTTTTGTGTGTGTGGTATATGTTACAGATACTTATTCCCCAAGAAATATTTCTTTTTCTTGAAGTGAAAGCTGATGGTTACTGGGTTCTTTTTTTTTTTCTTTTTTCCCCCTGAAGCTGATTTACTCTCTGAATCACGCTGATCTGTTGGTATTTATAAGTGATGGAAATCAGTCGTTTGGCCTGTAATTTTGGACCCTAGCATAATTTAGTGTTACAGCATCTTAGATGACATTCCTTTTATTTTTACATTGCTGTTTGGCTGGCATTCACAAAGGTGACAAAGTTGAAGCCATGTATTTCTGTCTTCTGCAAAAAGTCCTGAACGTCTTTCCATAAAATGATGAATCTTTCCTATTGTGAACCTGAGTGGAAGTGAATTATCTAAAAGACATTGAGACTTCAAAAGTGTGGAAGTATAGTTTTTTGGAGGTGGTGACTGATGGCAAGAAGTTGCAGAGAAAATAACTGGAACAAAAGGTTAGTTCTGATTCGGTAGACACGGCTGGCATTGCAAACAGCCTTACCTCCCACACTGCATAGCAATGAGAAGAGAGCTTGGTGAGAAAGTTCAAACTGCTGAAGATTATCCTTTCACAAATATTCTTTTAACGGCCTCCTGTTGAAAACGGTAAGATTATACCTCTGAGGAGAACGACCTCTCTGAAGAAGTGCTTATGCCATTTGCAGTTTTTAGAAACTCTTAAATCATCTTGAATAAAAGGAGCAAACTTTTCATCCTTTTATATAGATATGCATTTTCTGTCAAGAACAGGTCTATTAATTGTGAATCACTTGGGGAGCTAATAATCTTTAGAGGAAAAAAAATTGAGATTTGCATAGCAAAATATACTTCTATTCCTTTTGATTGCCATGCCTTTTGGGTGATGGAAAGTATCTTCAGCTTTCAAGTCATGGTACTAACATGTTTTTATATATCCATCTCATTTACTTGTGAATGTGCAGTTTGCATTCTTCTGACACAAACAATTTTGTTACAGTGCAATCCACATTCAAAATTATGAACTGGGAATGTTCACAACCAAGTTGTTATAGTAACTTATTGGATAGTCCAGTGTAAATTTAGAACCTCTCTAAACATACTGAACATAGTTCTGCACCACCGTATTCATTGAGTTTAGTATGAAGTTGAGATGCAAAAAATTTAAAGAAAGTTATTACTTTTTAATTCTACAGTTTCAATCTGGTTCAAACACATCTTCTAAAGAAAGCAGTAGGTCTTATATCATCATCACCGTGGCATGTATGTATTGTATTTAAGTAGTGCATTGGAAATTGTTACAATATTTTTTACAACTGTTAAACTTAAATTGGGTCCCAGTTCTGCTCCAAAGAATGTATCAAGTGCTAAGTTTGGTGAACTCCAATGGTAGGATCCATGGTGAACATGCATCATGGCATATTTTGATGAGTGACGTCAAAAATACTTATTTTTATGTGTAACTGATTAGTTTGATTTATATGTGACTATTCTAAAGTCTCTTCTGCAAAATAGATATTGTTTCCATGTAATTCACAAGAGGTGATTGTTTTGAATTGGAAGATATTGTAAGTGAAAACAAATCCCTCTTATATTTAAAAAGCAGAACTAATTGTGTTCAGTTTCTGCAATTTTTCATCTTTTATTGTAAAGAAGAGCATAAAATGTTCTTCTTTAAAAATGACTGGCTTGCTCACTGCTTTAATAAAATTTGCAATATCTCAGTTCCAAGGTCAGATTTCTGACAAGCCTGATATCATTTGGAATTCATTTGGAATTTATTTAGAAAATATCCCATAATGAAATAGGAATATAGTGTCCATAGTAATCTACTGAAAATCTTAGAAAGGCAACAAAGAAGGTAGGATTTGCCGTGCCATTTCAGCTGAGCTGTGCAATCTTCATGTGGTTGAAGGGAGGGTGGGAGCTTAGTCACATGCGTCTACCTTCACGGAGAGCAAACTCGAATACTTGCTCTGTTAAAGTTACAGTGTAGTTGGTAATTTTAATATTTAGCTGTCAAAGGTGGAAGGCCACCTGAATGCCGAATTGGTCTGCTAAGGAAGATCAGGACTAATCTCAGGGTTGCTATAGCTCGATAGACGTGCATGCTTCTTACTACTAGTACATCCTTCCATTTTGTGACTTTTGTTCTGAAGACTGGTTTCTCTCCAGTTTCTTCCTGTATCCCAAATTTGATCTGTATTGGGAACTGGAATTTTAAACAACAGTTTTTTCCCTCTTGACTTGGGTTGTTTAAAAAGTGAAACTTGGAGAACTCAGGAGATGCAAGTTACACTTCTTTTCATTCAGAACAATGAAGAGTGGCAAGTCCTGAGGCCTGATGTTCTTGTTGAAATCTTGCTTACTGCAGAGATTGGTGCTATGGGAGACAGAGGCTGGAGAGAACATCTTCCATTCACGCAAGTCAAAATGTCAGCAGCCACATGGGTGTGAATAAAAAGGCCATTCGTGAAAACTAGTGATTGATTGCTCTTCTACATTTTGGGCTGTCATATTTTCTGACAGCATTCCAGCTCTATTTTGAAGTAGTAAAAAATCCTTGACCACCTGAGGAACCTGAACATATATAAGTCTATAGGACCTGATGAGATGCATCCCAGAGTCCTGAGGGAATTGGATGATGTGGTTGCCAAGCCACTCCCCGTAATATTTGAAAAGTGGTGGCAATCAGAAGTCCCTGGTGACTGGAAGAAGGGTAATATTGTGCCCATTTTTAAAAAGTGTAGAAAAGACAACCCTGGGAAGTACCAACCTGTCAGCCTCACCTCTCTGCCTGGGAAGATCATGGAAGAGATCCTCCTTGAAGCTCTGCTGAAGCACATGGAGGGCAGGGAGGGGATTAGTGGCAGCCAGCACGGCTTCACCAGGGGCAAATCCTGTATGACCAAACTAGTGGCTTTCTATGATGGGGTAACCACAGCAGTGGACAAAGGAAAACCAACGGATGTGATCTATCTGGACTTCTGTAAAGCCTTTGACATGGTTCCCCACACCACTGTTCTCTCTAAATTAGAGAGATAGATATGGATTTGATGGGTGGACTGTTTGGTGGATAAGAAATTGGTTGGACAGTCATATTCAGGGAATATTGTCAACAGCTCAACGTTCGAATGGAGATCCATGACAAGTGGTGTCCCTCAAGGGTCTGTACTGGGACCAGTGGTGTTTAATATCTTCATCAATGACATAGACAATGAGATTGAGTGCACCCTCAGCAATTGCAGATGACACCAAGCTGAGCAGTTGTCACACCAGAAGGATGGGATGTCATGGACGAGCTGGAGAAGGGGGCCTGTGTGAACCTCATGAACATAAGAAGGATATGGAGCTGTTGGAATGGGTCCAGAGGAGGCTACAGAGATGATGGGACGGCTGGAGAACCTTCCCTATGAGGACAGGCTGAGAGAGTTGGGGTTGTTCAGCCTGGAGAAGAGAAGGCTCTGAGGAGATCTCATAGCAACCTTCCAGTACCTGAAGGAGGCCTACAAGAAAGCTGGAGAGGGACTTTTTATAAAGGCATGTAGTGATAGGACCAGAAGAATGGCTTTAAATTGGAGAGAGGCTGGCATAAAGACTAGACATAGACATAGACATAGACATTAGACTAGACATAGACATTAGACTAGACATAAAGAGGAATTTCTTCATGATAGGAGTGGTGAGGCACTGGCACAGCTTGCCCAGGGAAGTTGTGGCTGCCCCATCTTTGGAGGCCAGGTTGGATGGGGCCATGGGCAGCCTGATCCAGTGGGAGGTGCCCCTGCTAATGGCAGAGTGTTTGGAACTAGATGATCTTTTAAGGTCCCTTCCAACCCTAACTATTCTATGGTTCTATGATTCTATGATGCTACAAGCTCAGTCTGATCCTTTAAAAGTAACCTGTTATCCTGTTTATCTTTCAAATTAATTTGAAGTAAAATTCAATTCTGGAATTGCATTCCTGTGAAGAGAAATGGATGAGTTACAACAGAGCCCAATGGTGTCTTTAACACTACAAATATATAAAGTGCAGGGGGAAATGATGTACTATCCTATAATAACAAGCACAGAAAAACTGTGCCTTCACCAGGGCTGAGGCCACTGGTCTTCAGTACTTGTCATCTGGCAAAATATCCTTGGTCTCTGAGGATTCAGGAAGGAGGCAGAGACTCCTAACAAAGAAATTCACTCTCATTGGAATGGCATCCTTTTGGGAGGACTTGTGGGCTGACATCAGTGTGGTATCATTTCACATAGGTATTCAGGGTTGCCCTCTATGCCAGTATTTAATGCAAAATGCTTCATCTCTGCAGCACATAAATATTCTAATCATATCAGGATAAGGTCAGCTGATGAACTTCTGCATGTCATGTAACATGTCCCCTGCCTATAGTAAGAATAATTATCTCTAAACTATTCCTGAATGATGTTCTTTAAACTCTTCTTAAAAGACTTCTAATGATGGAGATTCTCTGACCTCCCCAGACAGTCTTTTCAAGTTTTTCTGTTATTACTGTAAGAGTTTCTCTTGATTTCTACCTTAAATCTCCCTTGCAACTTGTTATTAATTATAAGAGTCTCTCTTGTAAGGATCTAGAGAGTGGATTATTCTTACATGCAGCACATTTTTACACATTTGAAGATTCTGAGTGTATCTAATTTTCATTATGCCATTTTTTCCTGCCTTTATTTTTTAAATTCTTTAGATTTCTGATGTTTTTCATTGCTTTCCTTTAGATTATTTCCAGCTGTCCAATCAAGTGTTTCCTGAAATAGCCTGATACTAACAGGGATGGGCCTGTGGCATGCAGTTTGAGGACAGTGGGTTCCTGCAACTACTCAGGATGTCTTAGAGAGAAGTAGGAGTGAAATCAGTACTTCATGTGTCAGGAAAGAGTAAATCTGAAGCTCTGGACTTGTATCAATCCCAGTTTATCAAGTTAGATGAAGACACTGGGATTTTGAGGTGACAGACTGCTGTTGGAGCTGGAGTATTCACTCTTGAGGATTGTGAAAAATAAAGCTCTATTTCTTCTCTTGTCCTTTATTAGGTGCCATGCCTGTCACGGACAGCTTTATGCATACATTGGTTATGTGAAACCCTTGAGAATTTTGCCTGTCAGAAAGCAATAAAAGCTTATCTTTGTACTGAGAGGCTTTATTGATAGCATAGTGCGTAGACTGGGTTGGGGTTTGCTTTTTTTGTTGTTTTTTTTTTCCCCCAGGATACGTAATACATTCTCTGGAAGTCTTTTTTTTTTTTTTCTGTCTGCATTTCACTGCATTTCAGATTTAAAAGTAGCTTTAAAAAATTGTTTGTTATCTTCTGGTGTTTAGGTAGAGTTAATATTGCCTTTTTGGGGCAATGGTTGTGGACCTTTAGTTTTTAGGCAATGAAAACATCTGTATTTTTTCTCTAAAGCATTTTTTGAGAAATACGGATGCTACAAGGTGGCTAAAAGAAATTGAGAAATATTTTCACAGGAATGAATTCTTGAGGGCTTTTTAGGTCCTAGGACATTTTTTAAGATCTCTAGGTTCTACAGCTAAATGAATATGGGAAAGACAACCGTTTGTAGACTTGTTCTGTGAAATGAATTGCTTAAATTTTTCCTGTCATTCTACCAAGTATAGAGGGAACTATTCACATATGTGGTTTACAGTTTTTTTGATACCTGCAAAACCACCAAAAGTATTAAAGCACTTTCAATTCAAAGCGTTGCAGAATGCACATGGTCTGCATCCCTCTTAAGTTTCCACAGAGTCTTGTAGAGTTGAGAATGGGAGGTCAGATTTCCAAATAAATGGTATTTCAAAGTTTATTTGATTAGGGCATTTCCACTGTGACATGAATATCTTGTTTGGTAATTCAGTCACAAGTGGTAACGTATTCTATACATCTTGTTAATTTTGCCCTGTGGCTTGCCATGATGAGATAGTCTTTTTCATATGTATACGCAATCCGAGTAACTACTTCTCGTATGTCTTTCTCCTTCATTGTTGCCCTGATTCTCAAGCAGTCTAAATCCTTTTTTAATGGAATAAGTATTTTTCACGCAAGAAAATACCAGTTATGAACTCATCTTGTTTAGTTCTTAAAATGAACTCTTTGGAAAATCAATTTGCAGTCTATCTTTTGTTCTGTGTGATTAGACTTTCCGGGTTGCCAGCAGAGTGGTGGGATGGACTTCATGAAGCTAAATGATGACTGTATATCTCTTACACCCTATTGCAGACACAATTTCAGCTAACAGTGAATAAATTTATTTGGTGGTATAATCCTTCACTGATGGAAATAGCAGTGGCTCTGAGTTGTTAGACAAACATCTATGATATTAGATTGGCTGAACTGGATGCCAAAAGTAGCTACTGTGTTTTGCTTCATACTGGAGTTGAATACACAGAATGCCAGTGAAGTTTTAGAATCTAAAAGAAAATAGCCAAAAGCAGCACATGTTCAGATGAAGAATTTGGTCATGCATGTTTTCCAGCAGCTGTTCGTATTTTAGGTTTAATTTAAAATTCATTCAGCTTAATTCTGTGTTCAGAATCATCAAAGCCTACCAAAAATCCTCAGATTTTCTTTCACAGACATCATTATCAAGTTCTGAGCAATTGTATGTTTATTACTTTCATGTTTTGCATTTCTGGGGTTTCGTATACTTCCCAAGGGCATGGTCTGACTCAAAGAATAACAGGAATCGTCATGCTTTTAATTTATCCATTTGCAGTGTTACAAGCACACTGCATTCAGACCTGTTTCAGAAATAAGCCAGTTTTACTCTTTAACCTCCCATGTTTTTTAGTTTTATTAGGTTGCTGAGGTTTAGATATATATTTTTTTAATGATCATGAAAATCAGGGATTTTGGTCCCGATTCCCATTCACGCCACGGCCTTCTAGAAAGTTTTGTCATACTGAAGTTGGATGTATTTTTGAGCAGCTGATCAAAGTAGAAGAAAGAGCAGAGTATAAATGAGAGAAGTCCTTCATATCTTTTTTTCCCTTGGGAAGTTGTTGTACCCTGTGGACCACTGTCATCTTCCTGTGCTTTACCCAACTGGGTAAGCCACACTGTGTTTCTCATCAAGCGTTCTATGCCATAGTGTGGTTCAGAGTAGCAGTGCCTATGTAGACAACTTTAGGTAAATGCTGTAAAAACTTTAGGCTACGTAGCACTGCCCTCCCATCCCAAATTATGTTTCTTACATTAAGGAATCTCAATCCAAGTCATCTAGTATTTAAGATTCAAGATTCACTTTGACATCTAGAATTCAGAAAAACTTTCCTTCTCCATGCTTGTTCAATCCTTTTTGTACAATTATGGTGATAGACTTTGTTACTTCAGTTCTTGTGTATCAGAAAAATTTGGACTTGACTCTTTTTGCTTAGGCAAATGAATAGCAGTCTGCTATGATCACGTTTTGCTAACTGCTGTTAATTGCTGATGTTGATTACATAAACTGTAGCTGAAAGACTTTGAATCAGCTGGTTCATATAGGCTAGTTTTTATTACATTTTATTACACATGTTGCTTTGTGAGAGTCTGAAATTGAAGATGAAATTGTAATTACAGTAGATTCTTCATGTAGCAATGAGATGAACTCACATGTGTTTATGTTCATATAATCACAGAATGGTTTGGGTTTGAAGGGACCTTAACTTAAAGATCATCCAGTTGCACCCCCACTTCCATGGGCACGGACACCTTCCACTGGATCAGGATGCTCAAAGCTCTATCCAGCCTGGCCTTGAACACCTCTAGGGATGGGGCATCCACGACTTCTCTGGCTTTCGTTTGTCTTCTGCAACCTGATGACTCTTACCCTCACTGTTCTGGCAAGCTCTTTCTTCAGGAACCTGCTCCTAAATGAGACCTTGGGTTCTATCCCAGTAGATGTTGGAAATTGAGCTTCTGGCTGATTTATTGGCTAAATCTGGGAGAATGTACCCCGGAATCTGCAAGATCAAGACTTGCTGGATGCCTTTTAGGTCACTATTATAGAGATCCTACTTAATAAGGAAGTCAGAGGAGGAAAGCTGAACTATGGACACCAAGATATGGTAATGAAATAACTGCACTGTCTCCTGGCTTGCAATAAGCCTCTGCAAATGGCCATTTAGTTGGATAGGCTACTAAAGATGCTGTGAAGGAAAAGGTGGCAAGTTAGAGCTTCCCTAAGACTGTCAGTTCACGGGCAAGTAACTCATGGAATTGAATCTCTGTTAAAGCTGTGTGAGCTGACTACTGCTGTAGAAGGTTGTGCGTGAAGGACAGGGTCCATTGGAGCATGGACACAGGTGGAGCCTTGTGTGGTGGTGGAACGGGGTCGCTGCTCAAAGGGTATCTCTGAGTACAGCATCCTGGTAGGATCCTTTTGCAGCACAATACCTGTGGTACATGCTGAGTAGTGGGGTCCAGTGCTTCTGGCATAGGTGGGCATAGTTAAATGGCAGCGGCGTTCTGTGCATGTGTGGGATGTGGGTGCTGTGCGGCAGAGGTGTAAGGGGAGGGCAACTGAGCAGATCCCACACTTGCCGCACGTGACCTAACCGGTTTACCACTGATGTTAGCCTGGTGCCATCTGACTGAGAGTGCTGATTCATCAGCTCGGGTTGTGAAGCAGGGAGTAGACATTGGGATTCAAGCTAAGCAACCTCAACAGTAACTTAGTTTTTCCTTTTCCTTTGTTTTACATTGTTGTGAGCCTGCTTCTTGAGGGCAGTGTCTCTTGGCATGTGTATCGAAAGGACCAGTGGCTTAATTTAGCTTCGATTTGAGCCAGTGGTGCTTTCTTGTGAGTGGAGGAAAAGGGAAATTAGACTCTTCTCTAGTGCACTGAAGAAAAAAAAAGAAATGCAAGTGATTCATTAAAACTCTGGTACATGTTTTGAAAACCAGATGAGCAAAGACCATACAGCTCAAATCAACTGCCTTCAGTTCCTATTTTAGGCAAGTAAAACAATTATTGAGCAAAACAAGTTTGTGTATTCAGGGCAGTTTAATTACAGCCTTAAACAATGAGTTGGGTTGCATTGATGACTGCCAACTCCCGTTGCTATGCTGGGCTGCTGGGTGGTCTTGGGCGTGAACTGGGTGCATCGTGCCTGGATTATCTGCACATTTGGGTGCGCAGCCTTGGATCCACTAGGATATTTGTGAGACCATGCTCTTGTGAGATTTCTAGCCCAATTCTGCAAATCCACACGTTTTAGGTAGGCAAAGCGAGTATCTAATCACGCAGGCACTTTGCCACAGCTTTTGAACTCAGAATGTGATTTACTTGTCAGAGAACTAAATTGGTTGTCAGGAGCTGGTCAGTTCCAAGCCCGTCCTACATGTTTTTCTCAGATTTGTTAATCTCTCTGCCTTAGCCTGAAAAATGGGGATAAAAAGAGTTACCGCCTGCTGGGAGGTGGGGGCTGTAAGATGGGAAAGCTGCACTGTTGGTAAATGCCACTGAAGGCCGTAGCTATAAAAGAGCAGAATGCTTCCCTGGAGCATGGTAGTCTCACTAAGCGCATAATTGTCCTATGAAGGCTATGCTATACTTATTGCAAGTAGGTAGGCAAATTTTGATGGGAAACTTTTGCTGTGCTTTTTGATATTGTGTTTGGTTTCATTTTGTTTTTTTCAGTCATTGTTCATGGTCTATCTGAACTTAAAAACGTTATTTTCACTACTAAAATTATTTTTTCTTTTTTTTTTTTCTGTTTAAGTTCTTAAAATGTATATTGAATGATAGCAATTTGACCACACCAAATTCCCATCAGTCTTGGTAGTTCCCTTGCCTCCAATTTTTATTGGGTATTTTGGGATGGTAGAGGGCTTTCAGCACTCAGTGGCTTCTAAAGAAGGGAGGCCCTGCGTGCCTTTAAGAGGTAGCAAACAAAAGTGCTGAATCTTGAAGTTAAGTCTTGTTGACTTCAACAATTATGAGATAAGTCTTTAGCAGAGTACTTGAACACTGGAGTATTGAAGAGGTTTGTGTACACTTACCTGTTGTTTTCTCATACTTCGGGTGCTTGCTTGATTTGGGTCCCTTTCTGAGATTTCTCGTACTACAATTAGGGATCCGTATGTCCAGCAGGGAAATGCAGATTTTAAATTCCCTGCTCTTAAGTGTCTTTTGGGTAGGAAGAGGGTGTTGTTTACCTGTAGGTGATTTACTGGAAGTCACAAAGGAAATAAAAGAAGCCAATTCTCGGAATCACAACTGGCTGAGGTTGGGGGAGATCTTGAGACATCATCTAGTCCACCTTCCCTGCTCAAAAAGGGTCACCTAGTGCCCAGAACTAATCATAGTATACTAGGTGTGGCCTTGCCAGTGCTGAATAGAAGCAATGATTACCACTTGTCCTGATGTAGTCCAGGGTACCACTAGCCTTTGTCCCTGAGTGATGTTGCTGGCTCAATTCAAATTTTCTGATACTCAGTCCTGAGCCCCTTTGGAAACATCTTTTCCTTGCAAATTCTGTGAGCTTTCTGCATACACTCGGTGGGCTTTAAAGCTCCGCACAAGTTCACTGTGCTGCGTTTTATGTGATATGATACATAATGTGCTGCTTTGCTGCATGGTTCATAAAGCAAGATTGATTCTTGACAGCATTGCTAACACTAATTCAGCACGTTCTCAGAGCTGGTAGCTCATATCCCATCAGTTACCAGCAAAAGGTGATTAGTTTTCATTAAATGGATGTAGTCGCAGTTTATTGAAGTGACTGTGTAACTTGCTGTCCTCCGATGCTTGTTATCCTTCCTTGTATTTGTCCGTCTTCATGTGGGTAAGACTTGATGTTGTACAAGAAGACTTAATTTGGCTTATGATATGATTTTAAAAGATAAATGTTAATTTTTCACTACCTTTCAGCTCGAAAATATCCTATCTGATTTCCTCCATATTTTCTAGCATTATTTCTCTGAAAGTCTGAGAAATGTCAAACCAAAAGAGAGGCTGTTTTTTGTTTGCTTTTGTTGCAGAAGTTAATCAGAAAGGGATCAGACAACTACATGAATGGGTCTCAGAAATTTCAGTTTGCCACCGCTAAGGAAATGGTTTCTAGGCTAAGAAATAATGGCAGGACTTCTTGACTAGATGGAACAGTTTGAAGTGGATCCTTCTGTTGCTTTTGTTTTAACAAAGCATGGATCTGAGTTTAGTCAAAATGATTTCTGCAGGGAGCAGGCTGTTTAAGACAGTGTTTTCTTGGGCACTGTCTTTCCTTCAGTTGTGAATGGACCCTTGATTTTAAAGTTGGGAACAAGATGTGTATACTAGTAAATAAATTGCTCTTAATGTTGCTAGAAAGATTTCTGTCTGTAAAGGGAAAACCAGCTGTTTGGTGCCCACTATAAGTAACTCATCACTGCTGCATTAGAAGTGATTTCTTTAGGAGACAGAAGTAATAGAATTTGCTTATAAATGTAATGCACTTGTCTCAATGTGAAAATTGTCTTCTGATTATTTTAAACAAGGACTATTGCTGCTGCCCCTGATAATTATGCTACCTGTTATTGATATGAGTCTTCAAAAATTACTCTAGTCTTCAGCATCATCTAAAATTACTTATTTGTGATCTGAAAAAAAGACATGAGAAAATGTGTTTATTTTGGTACTGTCATAATCATAATTGAAATGATATATCTCTTGAAAAAAGAATGAGTTTAAAAGTCTTTAACCATTTAAATCCTGTTATACAAAATGGAAGGTCATTCTGATGTTTGGAGGTCTTGCTGTTGTTATTGACATGTTTATTTGGTGATTGCATAAATTTATAGCATTTTTTCAGCTTCTGTGACAATGTGAATCTATAATGGCCTTCTGACTTTCATAATGTCTTAGAAGAGAGAAGTTAAGGCATTTGACTGTCCAAAAAAGTGTTTGCAGCAATGATGAACAGGGAATAAAAAAAGGCATCTTAGAAGGATTTAAAATTTTTGCTGAAAATTGGAGTTTTCTGACTCTTGATTACCATTTTTGGTAAATGTTTTCAGGGTAGGTGTATCAGTGCTCTCAAATATGCAGGTTATGCATGAATTATTATATCTGAAAATCTGGATCCCATTTGCAGCATTAGCCACCCCTAGCAGAGATGCTGTCTTCTCTATAGGTATCCTGCTGAGCATACTCAGATGTCAGCTTAAAGTAATGGAAGCAGTTTTTCTCAAAGAGATTTGGAGTAAACTTTTCCACTTAGGGAATGTTTCCTCTTTTTATATTTTTGAAACTGGATTCTTAGGATATATACCTGCACAGAAAGGGGAGATTTTGACCAGGAGCTGTCAAGCCTGTGAGCCTGAGGTCCTTTCTCTTCCATGTGGACATTCTGCCTGTCCCGTCATCGTTATGGGGCTTCTCCCTAGCTTGTGCATCCCTGCTTGCTGGCACCCTGCAGAGGAAGAGGGGCCCACACAGAATATACAATGGTTTTGAGAAGCATTTCAAATTATCCGAGAGCCTGTAGCACAAACAGTTATGCAGTTTATTTTCGTAATTAGATATCTAATTAATGACATATTTTACAGATGTCAAATCAGTGTAAGTCACGAAGTAAGCCAAAATGAATCTTGCCCCGTGTTACTGTTCGTTATCTTCCTTTGGGAATACTGCATAACGCCAGCCACATGAGAACTACTACAAAACAATTCTGTTGGCATTCTGTAAAGACTGGAGACAAAACTCTTTGGTTGAAGGCTTTAGAAGGAATATACCAAAGGGCCTCCTTGGAGGATTTTTGGTCTTGGTCTGTTGTTTTGGTTGTCTGGGCTTGTGCCTAAATAGCTGCATGATAATGCCCGACTATGAAAGTGTGTTAAACTTCAATATGAAGCTGGATGGCAGAGAATTATGTGACTAAGTTATCCATGGGTCAGATTTGGCTTAGGTTCCTATAAATTAATTACAAGTTTTTATTTGTTCATATAAGAACAACAAGTGCTTGCAGTCAACTTGGTGAGTTATTCAAAATCATTTGTGCAATTCTGTTGTAATTGTGATTATGCAATAACTAAGTATAGAGGCACATAAGACTCCAGCTGGATCAGACTAATGGTCTGTTCTACTCAGTGGCCTTTGGCAGTATCAAGAGGAGAAGCTGTTTAGGGAGAAATACTCCCTCTTTTGGTAGCCTCATGTTGATTCATTTTGTCATGTTGATTCATTTTGTCACTGGGCCATCTCGTGAATTCTCCTGTCAGGCAGCTGCAACTCGCTGAAGCCCTGGGACTGACTGTCTTGGGGGGGTGGTGAGACTAGATGAATTTAGTGAAAAAGGTCCGGATCATCATCCGAAAGTGAGTGATCAACATCACTAAAGTTAACTTGAGAAAAAAGTGACTTATTTATAGCTCCTTAAGTGACAATCTTCCAGTCTGACTTAAAGCAAATGGAAGAGCAACATGATATTTTTTTTTAAGAAAGATATCTAGGGTGGTACCAAAGCATAAGGAAAGGTGTTGCCTGTGCCAGCTGGTGACCTGCTTTGAATCTTAGGGATGATCCCTCCTGCTTGCCAGTGCCCTGCTGCTGGAAGTTGCCATCCCTCATTGCAGTCAGTGATGGAGCGCTCTCCCACCAGCTCAGCTCAAGGGGAGCCTCATAGCTGCTTTGACTGCAAAGGGCTAAAGAATATCACGAGTGGGTCCAGCCAGCAGAGGGGCAGGGGGCTCTTTGTGTGCCACCCCTTGCTATGGAGGTGGCACAGCAGCAGATGCTGGGGCCGATTGCTGCTGGTGGCGGTACTGCCTTTGCACTGGGATCCAGTTTCTGCCTCAGACTTCTATCTGCAGGGGTAACGGTGGCAGTTTGCTATTATGTCTTTGCAACACTTGCACAACACTTGCACAACCCTACAACCATACCGTTGTGTTTTCCGTTTTATGTATGTATATACACGTGTTTGTAAGATGTATGATCTTTGTCTTGTTTCTTTTTGTACTTGGTTATTGAAGCTTTGAAGAACAAACTAGGAAGGCATTTTCTTAGTTGCGTTTTAAGTTTGCACTGATAAAAGAATTTCCGGTAATATTTTGATAATTGCTTTCACTTAATAAACACATAACATGCCATATAATTTTGATAGACTGTAATTAATTTGAAAAGTGATAAAAGGGAAATTTGAATAAAATCTTTCAATTAATTTTCTTCATATATTATCCTTGGTTACCTAATTTTTTGGAAAGCTTTTAAAGTCAGTCACTTGGATTGATTCCCAATGGAATTTTCCTTCTCTACTATATTATTGTAATTAATTATAAAATTGAGCTCAACCTTTCTAAATTGTCAATCTCTAAGGACAAATGTCACATCTAACAAAGGCTGACTGTCAGGAAGGATTAACATTGAATCTTGTGGGTATTATGGGGGTGGAGGGGACTGGCATTACCTCTCAAGTGCTGTTTGTATTGTGTTTTGACTTTGTAAATGATTCCACTTCTCTCTTCAGCTGTATAAATATATACACATAATTTGAACAAAAATGTTTTAAAAGCTCCTAACAAAATCTATGACAAAATCACTCGATTACTGGATGGGGGAAAGGCTGTGGATGTAGTCTTCTTGGACTTCAGTAAAGCCTTTGACACAGTTTCTCACAGCATTCTGCTGCAGAAACTGTCAGCCTCTGGCCTGGACAGGCGCACACTCTCCTGGGTTGAAAACTGGTTGGATGGCCGGGCCCAGAGAGTGGTGGTCAATGGAGTTAACTCCAGCTGGAGGCCAGTCACAAGTGGGGTTCCTCAGGGCTCAGTACTGGGTCCAGCTCTGTTCAATGTCTTTATCAATGACCTGGATGAAGGCATTGAGTGCACCCTCAGCAAGTTTGCAGATGACACCAAGCTGGAAGGAAGTGTGGATCTGCTGGAGGGTAGGGAGGCTCTGCAAAGGGATCTGAACAGGCTGGACTGCTGGGCCGAGACCAATGGGATGAGGTTTAACAAGGCCAAATGCCGGGTCCTGCACTTGGGGCACAACAACCCTATGCAGCGCTACAGACTGGGGGAAGAATGGCTGGAGAGCTGCACGGAAGAGAAGGACCTGGGGGTGCTGGTTGACAGCCGACTGAACATGAGCCAGCAGTGTGCCCAGGTGGCCAAGAAGGCCAACGGCATCTTGGCTTGTATCAGAAATGGGGTCACCAGCAGGTCCAGGGAGGTTATTCTCCCTCTGTACTCAGCACTGGTGAGACCGCACCTTGAGTACTGTGTTCAGTTCTGGACCCCTCACCACAAGAAGGATGTTGAGGCTCTGGAGTGTGTCCAGAGAAGAGCAACAAAGCTGGGGAAGGGGCTGGAGAACAAGTCTTACGAGGAGCGGCTGAGAGAGCTGGGGTTGTTTAGCGTGGAGAAGAGGAGGCTGAGGGGAGACCTTATTGCTCTCTACAACTACCTGAAAGGAGGTTGTGGAGAGGAGGGAGCTGGGCTCTTCTCCCAAGTGACAGAGGACAGGACAAGAGGGAATGGCCTGAAGCTCCGTCAGGGGAGGTTCAGGTTGGATATCAGAAAAAAATTCTTCACAGTAAGAGTCATTGGGCACTGGAACAGCTGCCCAGGGAGGTGGTCGAGTCGCCTTCCCTGAAGGTGTTTAAGGAACGGGTGGATGAAGTGCTGAGGGACATGGTTTAGGGAGTGTTAGGAATGGTTGGACTCGATGATCCAATGGGTCCTTTCCAACCTTGTGATTCTGTGAAAAGAAGCAATGTTATTGACTTCTGTGTGCTTAACAGATTGTACATATGGAGAAAAACTGTGTATTTCTGGCTGGTGTTTGCAATTTCATGAGCCGGTGAGAGCAGAAAAGAGTATCATTGTAAGTCACAGTAAAAATTCGTTAGATGTAAGCCGTATAGAGTTCTTTAAATATCTGATATCATGTTAGATATTTCCTTATTTTACATTTTTCCAGAAATCATCAAATTCTGTGAATAAAACCTTTATGTTTGTGTCCAGATGCAGACTTCGTGGCATACCCAGATACTTGGCCTAGTACAGATTACCTAAACGCACTTTCTTAAGGGTGTTGTAGAATAAGGCCCTAATTTCTCATTACTCCTCATTTACATGTTTAATTTGAAAGAAGGTCTGTAGAGTTTGATTCATTGGTGTAGCTGCTGCTGAATTTGACTATTAGGTGCACAGTATTGATGTCTGAACGGATGTGTCTTCTGCCACAGAGAGAACTTACAAAAGATGACAATGTCCGTTCACACAAGGACAAAACCTCCTAACGCAGCACTTTTTTCAAGAACCAATTTCAGGGCTGTTTGCAGAATAATACTGCTACTCCACTTTTCACTGAATGCTCACCTTTCTTGATATATCTAGTAGCCTGGAATCTTGACCTTCTTTGTTAAAAAGGAAGAAAGATGAATAGTTGAATAGATAAACAGAATCTTTAAGTAACGCTTTTTATAAGAGCAGAGAGCGGTATTGCTTGGCCTTGTTGAACCTCATGTTGGACCCCTAGAAATATGTGAGAGGAAGCTGATTGCAGCTGTGTAAATTGTTCTCATATTATTCTCCTATGCTTGAAAGCTGCCCCATTTTTTACTTGAAGCTTGTGAGAGTTCACATCGTATGTAATATTGAAAATCCCTATGGATAATTAATTAATTAGTTGTCCCCGTACACCCATCTTTTTATGTACATCTGTAAAATGACAGTGCGCTTCTGAATTTGTAATGGGGTGCTTGGGACTGCATACATGCTGCCAATCCAACCCCCAGCCAGTTTAACCTGCCATGTGGTTGGAGAACTCCTCTGGGATATTTTGGGCTACTGCTCATTAAAGAAGAGGCAATGACCAGATGTTTCCTTAAGGAAGACATTACAGTTTGTGAACTTTTGTAAGGATATGTGTTCTCCAGCTGAAAGACCTGGGAACCACTTCAGTTTTGCCTGTTTTGTACTAGTGCATCAGCTTCATTCCTGTTTTGTTGCTCTTTTAGCTCAGGTATTTGGCTGAAGTCTAACTCGTCTGGTTTTCTTTAATCTTTCTCTGACCTTGAAAGGGCTGCCTAAAATTTATAGCCCAGATTTTTAACCAGGCAATTTATTAGGGCTTTCTGGATTTGCCAATTTCAAGTTCCACCTTTTTGAGACTCTAAATAATCCTTACACACAGGGTTTTAAATTCCATGGATGAATTCTTTGGTGAGTCAATAACTCTCAACTCCAACAGAAGGATTTCATAGCATCACTCTCCTTGGTGGAATCTCTAGTATCTAGTAGTGGTGAACTTCTATGACTGCTTATTTTCAGAAGATTTGTGGGAAATTTTATTTACATTAAACTGACCAATACATCCAAAATGAGTGAAAGGAGAATTCTGCCCTCTCAAGAGAAATACAACATATTCCTGTGGGAAGAAGAACTAATAATCCTGTGATTTGTTTCTGTGTTGCGGAACTTTTCTACAAGCAAAACACTGCATTTGTAGTGAGCAACATATTCCATAAGGGAGAGAATATTTAAAAGAAGGCAAAATCAAAGGTTGTTTGCTCTGTTATCCTGATGTTCTTTCTTATTCTCTTGTCTATTGCCTCTTCATTGGCTGTAAGGTTTTGTTCAGTAAGCCTTAGACAGAGGCAATAAGCAATAAGACTTACTTTACATTTTATCAAATGGGCTCCTACTCATTTTTTGAGCATTGGAAATGAATATTTTGCAACAATACCATAGTAATAGGTGAGAGCTGCTCTGAAGGAGAGGATTCTGTATTTGTGTAACAAACTTTGGTTGATGCCTTGGTCAATAGAAAATGACAAGCATGGTATCAGTAATCAGGTGGTAAGGGTACATCTGACCAAAGGAAACAAGATCTCATGGTAAACGTGAAAGTCTGGAAATTCAAACCTGATTCCCCTGTAACTCAGTGTTTGTTGCTTCTGTCACTTAAAACTTGGCAGCTGGGACCAGGAAACTTCAATTCTGATTTGAAATGCGTTTGTGGTATGTGAGGTTCAGAGCGTGGCTGTGCTGATGCCTGCACAGCCATCAGTACTCTGGGCTGAATGGTGTAATTTGTCAGAGATGTTCATCCAGGTTTTCCCAGAGCTGAATTGGATTATGATTTGGGAGGATGTGGTGGGGTTGGAAGTCTCCTAGAAAATGTATCAGCATTTTATCAGTGACTCAAAGGCATATCACTAGAATCTTGTGTTTTAAAATACCAAGCTTCCCATTATAAAATCAAAGAAAATTTATTTTCTGAACCAGTAAAAGGTCTCCTGCTTTAGAGAGATAAGACTCTCTTGGTATCCAGAAGGGCATGACGTTTTTCTCTTGTTTGATTATATTAGGTTTATTAAATATGACCTTAATGTTTAAGGTCACTTAAGCTGCAAGAGTTCAAAAGATTTCAGATGAGTTTTTTCAATCTATTTTGTTAAGCCTCTGTAATAATTGTAAATAGTCCTTCTTTCAAAGAGCAAATAGTAAGAGGTCAATTAATCCATATATATATATGACTCCGTATTTCATTACAAAGGAAAGTTCACAGAAGAAATATAGCTATGGCTGTTAGAATGATGGATATTTAAGAAGAATCATTGATGTATAAGTAATAAAGCTTTAATCCAAAGAGGAGTGTATATAATTGTGAAACATTATTGGTAATTCACAAGATAATGAGTTATGAGTAATACTTGTTGTCAGCTATGGTTGTTCTCTGTTAGAGGGTGACTGGATTAAATATCATCAAAGGAACAAGAGGAATGACCTTAGTGTTTTTTAGTTAATGAGGGATGATTTTCTTTCCGTTTGTAATGTAAGATTGACCACCAAGTTTAAAAATCAAAGAAATAAATAAGCTTACTCATTCTTTATGTTGATTCCTGATAATTCTGAGTACTAAAAATTGAGCTCATGGAAAGAGCAATGGATTTTCTGTTTCTACTTATTTTTGCTCAACTTTATCACCAGCATTCTAGTTCTTTGTAGTTCTTTGCAATTCTCTTCCCTTTCACTGTATTTGATATTTTTTGTTATTGTGTCAAATTCTAATGACCATTGTCAGTAGAGGGTTGTTAGCTTCTGTTTAAAAATAAATGAATAAGAAGATCTCTTCGTCTACACTTTCAGTTTAAGGGCAGCAGTAACTCACACATACAAGGAACTAAATCTTTAAAATCTCAGTCCCCGTTTTCGCTAGCACTATTTTTCCTTTAGGTGCTGAGGCTTGATTCATGAGCTTTGAATTAAACGGACAGTGCTGTTGTCTGATGCCCTTAGAATGGGGAGAAACCCTCCATGTTCATACCGTTGTTGACAGTGAGTAGTAGATTCCAGATGTTGCAGTTCCAGAAAACACTTTTTTTTTTTTTTTAATGGCATGCCTCATACACTTTAATTTACATAGTGTTAGCCCATTTTTTATAGACATCCCAACTGGAATTGTAAGATAGCAACAAAGAGCAACGAAGCTGGTGAGGGGGCTGGAGAACAAGTCTTACGAGGAGCGGCTGAGAGAGCTGGGGTTGTTTAGCCTGGAGAAGAGGAGGCTGAGGAGAGACCTTATTACTCTTTACAACTGCCTGAAAGGAGGTTGTGGAGAGGAGGGGGTTGGGTCTTCTCCCAAGTGACAGAGGACAGGACAAGGGGGAATGGCCTGAAGCTCTGTCAGGGGAGGTTCAGGTTGGATATCAGAAAAAAAATTCTTCACACAAAGAGTCATCGGGCACTGGCAGAGGCTGCCCAGGGACGTGTTCGAGTCGCCTTCCCTGGAGGTGTTTAAGGAATGGGTGGATGAAGTGCTTAGGGCATGGTTTAAGGGAGTGTTAGGAATGGTTGGACTCAATGATCCCGTGTGTCCTTTCCAGCCTGGTGATTCTATGGTTCTATAGTTTTCTGTACATGAGTGTTCTCATTCTTGCCATCAGCTTTGTGACTGCCCAAATTAGCTAGTGAAACTCACCATTTTATCTTATTTTATTTTGCAGAAAAATGCACATTTCAGTGAGATATCAGAATCATTCTAATGAAAAAATAAATAAAATAAATAAATAATTCAGATTTCTGTTTAACTTGTCCAGAATCTGAAACAAATATGCCAAACAAGGGTAGCTCAAAGAGCCATATGAGACAATCTCATGGGAGAGAGGTTGGCCTTTGCATCCAGAAGTCTGGGGTACACCCACATTCATGGGCATAAGTTTTCAAACCACCTCTAGGTATTATGGGAGCAATGGTAGAGTGAAATCCTCCATCTCCTCTCCCAAGTAACAAGTCACAGGGTGAGAGGAAACAGCCTCAAGTTGAGTTAGGGGAGATTTAGACTGGATGTCAGGAAAAATTTCTTCACTGAAAGAGTGGTGAGGCCCAAGCAGAGGCTGCCCAGGGCAGTGTTGGAGTTGCCATCCCTGGAGGGGTTCAGGAAGTGTGTAGATGTGGCACTTTGGGATGTGGTTTAGTAGGCACGGTGGTGTTGGGCCCACAGTTGAACTGGATGACCTTGGAGGTCTTTCCCAACCTTAATGATTCCATGATTCAAGCATCAGATAGATACTGTTTGACAGGGAATGCCTCACACTATTTATTTCTTCACAGTAAAATAGAGTCCATATTTCAAATGAGACATTGAAAAGCTACTGATATTACAAATAATTTATCAATTTTGTATCTTCCATCTCATTAATCTCACTTCAGATTAAAATGTGTGTGCAGTAGTTTAAATTATGGAGTATTGCTAGTGTTTCTTAGCATAGTCATGAGAAGAAAGTCACTAAAATGCCTGCGCAGCAGCAAAGTGTGAATGTAATTTGCCATTTCACTTCACAAATTACTTTAATGGTTAAAACTTTCCATTGAGAAATCCTTTTTCCTTAAAATACTGTGGTTTTGTTTGATGTGCAGGAAACTGCTATTTCTGGTAAAAAAAAAGAAAACCACAAAGTTGAGGCTTGGCATAGAAAATACTGAACATTTTTCAATTTAAAGGGTCATTTTATTTCTGAGATATCAAAAGCATAAATCAAAACAAAATGAGTATTTATATTTGTAATCTTAAATGATTGGTTTGCAGCAAAAATGATGACTCTAAATCTTTTTGAAACTTCTCGTGGAAAAAAGAAAAAACTTGAAGTTCTTAATCACTTATGTATGAGAGCGCCACATTGCTTTTCCAAATTGCTCTGGTGTGCGTTGGTTAAAATTGTCTTAAATCTGTAGTGACTAGGTTTGAGGTGTGTGTAATTTGAAGACATGAACTTCGGTGACATGGTTTAATCTAAGATGGATTTTGCAGAAACTTATGTTTGGAATTTGGGTTTGCACACCGCAGGAAGCCTGAGAAACCAGGGACGCAGAGGGGAGAGTATCCTCTGCAGGAATGTGCTCCAACTGTGTTGTACCCTCTGTCCAGCTCCACAGGGTCCAAAAGGCAGTTTTGGTTTATATTTTCATTGCATGGAATGTTTGGGTTTTTATTTCTTTACAGAAGTTTAGAAGGTATTGAAATAGATAGACAATTTTATTTCAGAAAGTTGTGTTTTAAAGCAATGCTATACAAGTCCCTGGTGAGACCAGAACAATATACACAGTGCGTGCTGTTGAGTGAAGCGACTCGCTCCTGCTCTGAGTGCTGGAGGTAGGACAGGATCAATCCAGTTGTTCTCAAGTTCATATTCAATTGCAACAGTTTTAGGTTCTTTATAGCATAATATACTAGAACAGGCTGTAATTCGTAAAACTAAAGTTGATGTTAAGTGTCATGCCTATACAGCTTCATGTTCAGTTGGCCTGTTTTTTCAGAGGAAAATGTCTTAGCTTTACATAGCAGTACTTTTCCTGGAGGAAATGGGTAAAAATAGAGAAAATTGTCTTGTGCTTGAGCTGACATATACAACATAGCACTGCAAAGGGCAGAGAAAATGATTTGAAGTCATCTATGATCTGAAATATCCAGCAACTAGACAATTGTGTATCAGGAAGGGTTTTAGAGATGCAGTAAAATGCACAGACCAGCAAGAATTCATCTCATCCTGGTTATAATGGAAAACTGAAGAAGGGATACCAAATCCAGTGCTGTGTGCGATGATGGATTCTGTATGATTAAGGTCTCTGGTAGAACCACACTCAAAGTAGGATTTCTTTTCGCATCGGACTTCTTTTTGCATTTGCTTAAGGATTTAAGTGAAAGTAAAAGCATTACAGATTACTTATTTGTGGATTAGATTGGGAAGAGGTTTGTCTTACTGTTGTCACTTAAAGCTGTTACAGCAAATAATTGTGTCAGGATGCGCGAGCAGTGCAGATCCACATTGCACAAAGGATAAACACAAGCTTGCTTTCTCCTGGCCTTGTATGAGAAGCTTCAGGATGGGAGTAAGGGCAAATGGCTGAGTGAAGTTAGTGTTCTGAACCCAGGATCCAAGGTACTGATCATTCCCAGGGCTAGAAATTCTCTTTTCATTCTGCTTTGTCCAAAAAAAGGCTTTATTGACAGTGATTTGTTAATGCCACTTCTTTTACTTTCATTTCCTTGTTTAAAGGGAACATTGTCCAGTTAAAGGCTGGAAGACTCAGTTGTCTTCACTGATTACAAGCCCCTTTGAACACTGAATAGACTCTGCTCTCCTTTTACAGGGCAGACATTTCACCAAAATTTGTGTACCTACAAACTGCAGGTGTGTTTCTAAGTAGATGTTTGGTTTAGCAACACTTCTGTCAGACCATATTTCAGCCTCTTTCCAGGTGTGCTGTAGTCCAGATATCCAGTGACAAATCAATGACATTTGCCTTTCTGTTAGCAGGCTCTTTGCAGTGCCTCTTAATTTGGTCATTCTTATGCAAGGAACTGTTTTCCAGCTCTTGGAGAAAAGAATCTTTTCTTTCTCTCCTCCAGACACCTTCTCTTGCATTAAACACCGGCCACAGGGAAGAAGCTTGACCTTTGGACAATTGTGAATCAATTTCTCCATTCAAACCCAGTTTTCTTTTCCTTTCCTTTCACACAGGTTGATAAAGTGTGTGGACAGCCCAGACAACAAGAAGGGGACCTGTCATCAGACAATATAGTGCCAGTGAAGGAAGTGACTGAAGCCCAGACATTCATGATGGCTCACACTAGTCTGAACAATAAAAGAAGGTAACCCTAAGCAACAGCTGCTTTGAAATAAACTCTCTGCCTCACAATTTGTGTTAACAGTTCCTTGCAGCACAGTGTTTAAGCCAGAGGCACAGTTCTGTCACCCTGTTCTGTCTATGTGCTCTCCAGCCGTAGCCATCACTGATAGTTACACAGATGTGTTTGTGGTATTACGTGGCCGATCTCTCCAAGAAAAGCTTTTTACATGCCAGACTTGAAGTCATTACTTAGGACCAAGGTGTTCATTATTTCCAGAAACTTTCAACAAAAATGATGAAAGCTTTTCCTCAACAAAGTCTGAGTAATTTCCACAGTCTAAATTACTTAAAATCCGGCTGTCCGGGTCTTTAAGGACTTGAGCTTATCCAGGGGCAAAGGTGGGAAGGGATGAAAAAGAAAAAATAATTGCCCTGACCCAAAGTCAGTCCCTGATTTCTCAGGACTGGGGGGGAGTAGTAAAATCGCTTGCAGTCTCTTTAATCTGTTACGTAGTAAAGCAAGAGCAGAAGCATTTCTGTTTACATTTGTTGCTTGTTGTGGCCGTCTTGGCTTCTGGTCTTCAGCTGCAAGCCAGTTGAGAAACCAGACAGCTGAGTTACTACTGCTGGCGCTAGTGTGAAGATTCTTGCTCCCAGATCTCCTGGTCTTTCTGTCGCTTTCCCTCGTGTAGCTCCTGGGTTGGTATTCTGTAAAAAGAGTGTACATTCCCCCCACTAAGTGTAAGTGGGGAGGGGAGGATGTCTTTGGTATCCAGTCATGAATGATATATGAGTAGATTTAGAGTTAGATAGAGTTAGAGCTAATCTCGCCATACAATCACAATGACAGATTTCTGGCTAACATGTACTGCAACATCAGTATTAATCTGGAACAACGTCAGAGAAGTGAGTGGAACTGGGCTTATGCCTTTATCTGAGAATAGGGAGTGTGTGTTTACCACTGTATGTTGAATAGGTGGTTGACAGGCAGCAATATTAAAATTTCCTTAGCCTGGATTCTGGAGTTTGAGTTGTGAAGATGAGATTTTTATCCATTTCTATTTTTATTCTCATCTAAGTTTGTGTGAATGAAGCAATCACTACTTTAAAAAGATAAAAGTAATAGCAGCAAGCTAAGGTTTTTGAGATAGCAGCATTTTTATCCCTTTGTAGTTTAAAACCAAAACACAACAGCTTGTAGCAGTGCTTGGAGCTAATAAATTTTTACCATGCAAATCACGGAAAAGAGCATTAAGGAAATTTAATAAATTCAGAAGTGATAACCCAAAGAAAAGTTCATAGAATCATAGAATTGTAGAATCATAGAATAGTTTGGGTTCGAAGGGATCTTAAGGATCATCTAGTTTCAAACCCTGTGCCATGGGCAGGGACATATCCCGCTAGATCAGGCTGCCCAAGGCCCCATCCAATCTAGCCGTAAACACCTCCAGGGATGGGGCGGCCACAACTTACCTGGACAACCTGTTCTAATGCTTCACCACTCTCACCGTGAAGAAATTCCTCCTTTTATCTAGTCTAAACCTGTCCCTCTCCAATTTAAAGCCATTCCCCCAATCTTATCACTACATGCCTTTGTAAAAAAGTCCCTTCCCAGCTTTCTAAGAAGTCCAGATGGATAACACAGGAATAGATAGATCACGGGAAAACACACTGTTTTTTCCATGTCCACTGTGTGGACAGGTGAACACTGGTGTGTTTATTTCATCATAGAAAGCTGCTAGGTTGGTCTTATAGGACTTGCCCCTGGTGAAGCCATGCTGGCTGCCACTAATCCCCTCCCCATCTGCCTCCATGTGCTTTAGCAGACCTTCATGGAGGATCTGTTCCATGATCTTCCCAGGCAGAGAGGTGAGACTGACAGATCAGTAGTTCCCAGGGTTGTCTTTTCTACCCTTTTTAAAAATGGACACAATGTTACCCTTCTTCCAGTTGCTTCTCCTGATTGCCATGACTTTTCAAATATTATGGAAAGTGGCTTGGCAACCACGTTGTCCAGTTCCCTCAGGACTGTAGGATGCATCTCATCAAGTCCCATAGACTGATATATGTTTGTGTTCCTTAGGTGGTCATGAACCTGATCATCCTCAACACTGGGAGGGGGTTTACCCCCCTGGTCCCCATTTTGTTGTCCCATGACCCAGAAGGGGTGAGGAGAGCAGTTGTCAGTGGAGACTGAGAAAAAAAAAGTGGTTGAGTACCTCAGCCTTCTCCTCATCTGTTGATACGAGGTCACCATTTTCATTCACCAGTGGGGGTACGTTCTCTTTAACCTTCCTATTCTGATTGACGTACCCATAGAAGCCCTTCTCCTTGGTCGTCACTTCCTTTGCCAAGTTCAGCTCCAGCTGCTCCTTGGCCTTCCTGACCTCATCCCTACACAACCACGCAGCGTCCCTATACTCTTCCCAGGTTCCCTGTCCCTGCTTGCACTGCCTGTGCAGTTCTCTCTTGTTCTTCAGTTTGACCAGCAGGTCTCGACTCAGCCACGCTGGTCTCTTCTCTTTCCTGCCTGATTTCCTACATCTGGGGTCTGAGTGCTCTTGTGTTTTGTGGAAAGCATTCTTAAATATTTTCCAGCTCTGTTCTGCTCCCCTGTGCCTGAGGACCGTGTCCCAGGGGGTCCTACTGAGTAATGCCTTGAAGAGCTGAAAGTCTGTTTTCCTGAAATGTAGGGTTCTGACTATACTCCTCACTCGCCCCATATCCCTCTGGACCTTGAACTCCACCAGCACGTGGTCACTGCAGCCCAGGCTGCCTCCAATTCTAACGTCTCTGATGAGGTCACTTGTATTAGTGACCATAGGGTCCAGTATTGTATCCCCTCGTGTGGAGGGGACTCTATTAGCTAGATTAAGAAATTATCTTCAATGCACTCTAGGAATCTCCTGGATTGCGTATAGTTTGCGGTGCTACTTTTCCGGCATATATCCAGGTAGTTGATAACCTACCTGGTAGGATGAGAGCTTGCGAGCGTGAAGTTTCTTGTATCTGGAGGAAGAAGGCTGCATCAGTTGTCTCTCCTTGATCAGGTGGCCTGTAGTATACACCAGCCACAAGCTTTCCGTTGGTTCCATGGTCTTTTGCTCTGACCCACAAGCTTTCAACCTGTTTGTGGCTGCTCTTCAATGATAGTTCTTCACATTCTACCCCTTTCTTGACGTAGAGGACAACACCTCCACTCCTCCTTCCCTGTCTGTCCCTACAGCCTGTAGCCATCGAGAGCCACACTCCAGTGATGGAATTTGTCCCACCAAGTCTCAGTGATGACAACTAGATCGTAGCTTTCTACTAGCACGGTAGCTTCCGACTCCCGCTTGTTGCCCAAGCTTCATGCATTCGTATCGAGGCTATTCAGCTGGGCTGCCAGTCGCATTGCCTTCTTAATGGACCCTTTATTACCTATATGTTGTTTTGGAGAAGTTTCCACTTTGACACCTACCACCTCAGGAGCCTCCCACTTGTCTTCACAGAAGACCGCGGCATCCTCAGCATACCCCTGGGCAGCAGGTGGAGGGCCCATACCAGCACCCCATCTCTCCAACCACTGTCTGTCCTCCCACTGCATGTCATAGGCTAGCCTGAAATTATCCCCCTCCTCCCTCACATCTAGTTTACAGTTGTAGTGCAATTAATGAAATGTGCTTTTAAACCACAGAACCATAGGCCATCTTCTGTATAACTCAGTGACTTAGCTGGAATGTATATGCTGGCAACCATAACCACAGAATTACCAACCTGTTTACAGGTAGCCTCCTAAAGAGATGCAAATTGATGTCTTTAATGGCATGACAGTAGTTCTTTGTCACCTGAGGATCTGCTCCTTCCCCTTCTTGACCATCAAGACTTATTTGGATACTGACCTGCTAAATTTTAAGACCTGTAGATGGAAAAGAAAATACACTAAAGCTAATATACTGTAAATTAGACAGTTTCCCCAAACTAGTTCTCATACTGAAAATTAATTAATCAAAAAAAAAAGTCTAAACTGAGGCCAGCCTTACATAATTAGCGTAAACCATTACTGAACTGCAGTGTTGATAGGTATTGTGGAGAGCCTGTGCACCAAAAATGAATGATGGAGGCATGCCATAATTAGTAAGAAATGGAGAATATTTTGAAATTTTCCACAACTTTCTTTCTGTAAAACATATGGCACAAAGATTGTACTTTGCTTCTTGGAAACGATTCTGAATCAGTAAATAGAGTGAAATTCACAGTGACTGGGCTCATCACTGTGTTGTTCATCATCTGTCATTTAATCACATATGATAGCAATAAAAAGAAATTTTAGGTAATAAAATTTTACAATGGATGGGTGAAATAATTCCTGCAGTGGTTTGTGTTAAATGCACTTAGAGTGACAGATAACTGCTACAGGGATTCTAGATTATGAAAGTAATTACATGAGTCTTTTTTGGTGCTGTTTCTTCTGGTGATTTAAAAAATTAAGAGCAATGACATCAGCTATCTGTCAGTTTAGGTACAAGGTCACACAGGGGATCAGCCCACTGAGTCTGTATGGTCGGCTCAGTAGACATCCCTCCAAATGATCCTTTATTCAAGGAGTGTATGGAACATGAGTCCTGTCTTTTAGAATAAGGAAAGAAAAGGAGAAGGAATGAGCCAGCACTGCCCAAGTAAACAGAAAAACTGTGGCTCATCCCCTTAAAGTGTAAGAATATTCTCAACCTCAGCAACAAGAACCAGTCTCTTAGCACATCTGTAGGAGAAACCACGATAAAGTTGGCCTCTCGTCTCTTCTATAGTACCTACTTAGAGATGCCCTTACAAGCCTAGTGCCAAGCAGATTGTACCTCCGTGTATGTTTGCTCCTGAGCTATTGCATGTTTGCAAGGCCAGTTACAAAATCAAACTCCTTTTACAAAGAGTTCAGTAGAGCAAAGGCAGCTCGTGCAGTTGAAAAGTGGGACTCTCAGGATGGTGACTGGTCAAGATCACCTGACTGGTCTGTCTTCTGGGTGGGTGGTGTTTGAGTCTGGCTGGCAGCAGTCCTTCCCATCCTCCCTTTGCTGTTCTGCACAGTGTGGTCCTGCATGGTCCCTGAATTAACATAGCAACTGGATCCTCTTTTGTGTTAGTTGAACCCTTTTCTGCTTCTTTTGCTCTGATGGGTTCCTGGGAGATTTCCCATCTTTCTTTATTTTTCCCTGCATTCCATTCCTGCATGTTTTTTGTTATGCAGCATAAAGTATTGGGCACAATAGTGTAAGAAGCTGAAACTTGAATAATTGTTCTGTGATCTTGTAGGAAACCTTTTCCTCTCATTAAGCTGAGATGTATAGATTTGATTAGTAATTAATTTTATTTTCTTTTTGCATTGCACAATCATATTCGGGGATTAACTGAAGGGGAAGATTACTGCTGTAGGCTTTTTTTTCATGTGGAGGTTACTATAACATGTAGTAGAAATGACAAGAAAATTGAAACCATATGATGATCCAGGGAAAGTACATGGCATGTACAGAACCTCAATCAGTAAATTGCTGAGTTCAGCACAAAGTACTGTTCCAGTGAGGGTCCAGTCTCCTAGCGAAGTTGAATACCTGCCTTTTAGCATGTCTGTGGCATGTAATATTTAAAACCACTAAACATAGACTGGTTACAGATCTGTGTATAGAAATATGTTGCATTTAAAAAAGAACTATGACATGATAATAGTTGGAGGAGGCAGGCTTTGAAGTGATATTTTGTTGAGACTTCTTTGTTATGCTATGAAGTTATGGATCTTTTATTCATTTTAAAATAAACAATTTTCAGTTCTATTTCTATCTATTAGGCCAGTTATCACATGATATTACTAAAATTTGAGTACTAAACTGCTAGGCAAAACAGATTAGTAATGCGAGATGCAAATTAGCTTAGTGTGAAAATGACTCAAATGTTTCTGACTGACTGGCCAAGTATTTCCAGCAAGTCCAGATGTTCCCTGTTATAGAGTCTCCTTTCCTCTTCTGACTGACTGTGTTGGAGTCACTGCTTCAGTGATGACGGGCAACACTCACTTGATGATTAGTGCACATCCATCTTCTCCTGTGGCCACCACTACCATTAGTGTCCAGAAAGCACAGTGGCAAAGCCGCTATTATCCAAGTGTTCTCAGAGCTGCTCAAAGTGGTGCATACTCTCTCCAGTAAGAGCTGTTGCCATTACTTTATACATGAGTGTAAAGGTGTAAGAAAGAGCAGAATTAGGTATCGAATCATGTAAGAATTGCGTCATGATGCTAATGTTAAATACAATTAAGGGATCTCAGGATATCCAGTGCCACAAAATGTTTTTGCGTTAAATAACTATCAGATTTTTTTCCAGTTTTTCCTCCTGTATAACCTTAAAACCTGTCTCTCCTCTTTTGCAAAGCTGGGATTTTTTTCAGTGGTGCAATCTGACCACAACTGAACAGCAAAATATATATGTATTCACGTTATTTATTAACTGACAGGAAATCGCTCATTGTCCCAGAAAATGAATGTTCCTCGTTTGCATCCTCCTTCCCATGGTGCTTATTCTAAACTGTTTGCCATTGGTTTTTGTATAGCCCGATATATTTACAGTTCTTCCATTTGGTATCAGTTATAGTTCATTTCAGCACCACTGAATTTATTTTCAGCTTTTTGCTGCGTATGCTGCATTTGTAATTGTGCTCTTATTTGAAAATGATTGGGAGAAACAATCAAAGTTGTGGGGTTTTCTTTTAGTATTACGTTGACATTTTTAATTGCATCTATGCTTTGGAAAAATCTCATGACAATTTTCCTCCTTATTTGTTTTCTTATATTATCCTATGCATGTGCTTGATTACCTTTCTTTCAAATAATTTTTACTTTTCTCTTTTGTTTCTCATTTCTTTTCCTCATTTGCCTGAATTCCTGCTTCTCCCCTACTCCCCAACCTCTCCTGATTGATGCTTGTTCTCCCCGGCCTGTTCCAGTTCTCTGCCTCTGAAAGCTTCAAAGAATGACAAATCAAGAAGCTTGAAAAAAATCTCTCGGTAAGAATGAAAAGGTGACAAACTTTGTTGTCTCTACATGTAGCACCTCGCGATTGTTATCTGCAGTTGCAGCTGTAATCTAGGAGCTGGTGTACTTTTGAATTACTACTTTTTAGTTGTGGGGCACTGGGAAACCATACATTTTCTACCTAGTTTGTTTAGTTTTTATGCTGGTGTAAAGTAAATATTTTCACTTGTTGGGAGTTGGACACAGAATTCTGTCTTTGCTATGATACCATTTGAAATGTCAGAGCCCTGCTCTGCTGAAAACGCAAAGGAGTTTAAACCTCTTGGGGTGAGCTGAGCAAGACAAGCTTTAGACTTTCAGAAGGGTGCTCTGTACCTCCTTTGAAGAAAACTCCATTTTAGAACATAGAAATCTTTAGTGTCTGTGTCACCGTTCATGATTGATTCTCTTAGGCTGTTCTGTTGGGTGGATTCTGTCTGGTGTAGCTTTACTCTATAAATACCTACAGCTCATGTGTGTAAATGGTCAGTGGTAGAAGTACCAGTTCCCTTGTTCTAAGCCTGAAAATTCCCACTTTTTCCTTTGCTTAAGATGACAGCTTTCCTACAGTGTTAGGGTAAGTTAGTTTCTTAGGACCATGTCATGACTGGTTTATCTGGAGCAGGATTTCATCGTGCATAAGATAAATGGGACAGTTAAGTGCTTTTCAGAAAAGATAGAGACAGCTGTGGGGAGAGATGACTGCCGCTCAGACCTTGAAGGAGGAGGTAACTAACAATGGACTTTGATATTGCTTAAATCACCCGTTGCTCCCAAAAGAATAAACATTCATTTCTATTCCAAAAGAATAAAACCCCTTACTGGTTTTGAGCCAAGCTCCATCCAGCTGTATTCCCAGGTACCTCCTCGGTGCAGAGTCCCCATTGCAGCCTGGTAAGCAGAAACAGTGCAAACCAGAATGAGTTCTTTGGCCTTCCCAATGGGGCTCTTGAAGGATGTCTCAGACAAGCAGATAGCTCTGTAATAGCTCTAGCTCGGTTTGTGTCCTGTATCTCCTTCTCAAGATCTTTGACATCTTATACCAAATAGGAGTTTCTAAAGCTGTGGAGGTAGGGTAGTTTCTCAGTCGGAAATACTCCCAAAGTGTGCTGAATTAACACTTGTTTTGTTACAGTTTATTTTTATGGCTACCTCAGCCATATATAGATATATATATATAATCAGATTATTCAAGAGGCACCAGTTTGCCCACAAGACATTTTTCTGTACCTACAACACAAACAAGCCGTTTGTACTGGCCAGTTTTGTTTATTCACCAAAGCAGCAGGCACAGCCTCCTTGTAAAAACTGAGGTGCCAGACATGATGGGAGAAGAAATTCTTTCTGATAAGAATGTGATCTGTATAGTGATAAAGGGGAGGAATTGGCCCCACCGCATCTCAGGAAGGTCACTTCCTGTACAGTTGTTGCATGTGTGGGGTACTTACGGCATATTGCAGGTTTTGTGATGGGACGTTTGCTTTAGGAAGCCATTTCCACCCAGGAGGTTGTTGACAGTGTTCTTAATTCATCTCATACATACATAAGGAATGGAGAAATATTAACTTCCAGTAACAGAAAAAGCCCGTTTCTTTAATGATAATGTTTTCTCTTGATTTTTTTTTTAATCTGTTTATACTGTGATAGTAGGTGTGGACTTTTTTTCAAATTTTGGCATGTGTGTTAAGGTAATTTGTTAAAATTACCCTTTGAATATAATTATGTGCATTAACACTGGACTAAGACTGGATGATACGTAGTTGTACAAATACACAAGAAACGGAAAATAATCAACTTTGCCGGACCATTTCTCTAGGGGTTCTAAACTCTTAATCTTGTGGAGGGTTAAGCTGACAGGGGGCTTAAATTGGAAGTGTACTGTTCTGTTGTTAAATGTGTTCTTCCTACATTACAGAGAGTTCATCAATTACATGAAACGATCCCGAACCTTTTATGCCTCTATAGCAGAAAGGCTATGTGATGGAGACCTGGTGATGAGAGACAGCTCAACCTGCTGGAATGGAGAGGATGTTGTAGAAAGGTAAAGTTCAAGTAAAAGTTTTCCCTAACTGTGAGAAAGATGACTTCGTATCCTTCTTATGGTTCATAAGCATTACAAGACACCGTTGTCATCATAAGTCATCATAAGAACTTGATGCCTAATTGAGCAAGGGTTCAGCTAAAATAAAAGATTGTTGATGCTGAGTTTTAGGTATCTGTATTAAATATAGTAGAACATTTTCTTGAAGGCCCACATTGTAGAGACCCTTTCTTTCACCACAGTGAGAACATTCCACTTGTAGAAAGATCTCACCCTCTAAAGCTCAGTTATCAGGCCGGTACCTCTGTGACTGATGGAAGGGCCCTTCCAGTCTGCTGCTGATGGGCTCAGTATCACAGAGCTTAAGATGGTGTTTGACTATAATTGGAAATTATGTAGCTCTTCCTGCAAAGGTGTGGGCAAAATAGAATGACCAGACCATTATGTTTTTAAAAGATTTCCCTGCCTTTTCTTCTCAGAGCTTCTGATATAGCACTTTGAATACACACTGGTTCTGGAATTGCCAAGCATCCTTACTGGAGCATGTTCTGCAGTAATTCTGATAAAGTGACAATCAATAAATGGACTGTACCCTGTTGGCAGAGGACTAGAAGCTCTGTTGGGTGATAAGAGTAGTAGAAAGAAAGAGACAAATAATTTGTCTGCTCAATTTTTTTCAGTCTGTATTTTATCAGTGTTTTCTCATCACCCTTTAGGATCCAAACTGGAAAATATACTTGCACTAAACTTACTGCTATTATTTCTCTTACTCTGCATAACCTGAGGCAACATTGCCTTGCGGAGAAAAATAAGTACTCAGAATACAACTGTATCTGTTACTATCACTGTCGAACTATACATCAGATTTTGTCATGAGAGCTGTTTGGAAGGATGCCAGCGAATGTTTTCCAAAAATGTCTTTTTGTCGAAACAGAGGGATTGTGTTGGCTTTCACTATGTTTCTTTTTGATGTGTATTTCATGCTTTATAGCAGTTTTAAAAGGTAACGTTCTAGCGTTCTGTTTTTTTCCCCTTAAAACAATTTTCATGTCTGAAAATTGTTTTGTAGGAACGTATGGAATAATTCCAATGTGGAACAGAGAGGTGTTACAATTATAGACTGTCCCAGTAACGGATGTTCTAACTTCCATACAGCTCTGCTTACCTTTCTCATGTGTAAATAACTTCAGCTTAACTATGTTTGAGATGTTCAGAGATAAATACACATCTAACACATTCAGGGATAACTTTAAAGTTTACTATTTCAACAGCTTTCTCGTCAAAAGAAAAACAACAAAAGGAAACCCAAGAAAAATTTCAGATTTGATAAGGGTGGGAAGCTGTGAATGATATCAGGGAAAAGACTAACAAGATGCCAAATATTTTGAATTTAAAAAAAAACAAAAACAAAGGGAAAAAAAAGGACACCCCTAGATGCCCAAAGCAACATAAATAAAAAGACCACCCTACCACCAAACCCTGAAATTTATATTTGTAGTTAACATCTTAAGTGGGCAAACTGGAAAATAAAAGTATAAATTCACATGTTAAATCTGGCAACAATTTGAATATATATTTATCAATTCTGTTGCAGTGTTGATTGCCTTGAAAAGAGAAGAATTCTGGGCAGCCTGTGCTGCCAGCACTGAGCAATGCTGCAGCACCACACAAACATGGTGCCAAGTTTGCTGGGAATTTTTTCTCCTTTCATCATTTATTTTATAGGCTAGTTCTCCCCACATGAGAAATAAACCTGTCCTGGTGATGTCAGAAGGTGTATTTCTCTTCAGTCTTTATCCTTTCCCAGGAGATCAGAAGATTAAATATCAGCAGTAGTAAACAGCTCTGAACTCAAAATAGAGCCTTATTCTTAACTCTGATTCAGAAAATAGATCACCCCAATTAATCTGGTGGATCTCTTGTGCACCTGAGTTTAAGGTCACTGAGGCTGCAGGAGTGGCAAAAGCTGCAGTTCCCATTTCCTCAACGCTTCTTGCATTTCAGAATGCTATTTGAAAGCTGAGCGATATTTATGCTGAATGCTAATTGGCATTCAAGCTCTTTAGGAAAAACAAACTCAACCTTTAGAAACAATTTGACATTCAAATGAAGCCTGAACAGTATGAAATTATTACTCACAAGTGGGCATTGTGCGTTCAATGAGTAGAGAGGTCGCTTGAGGTCTGTCAGAGGGTCTGATAAACAGAACTCTTATTGTACTTTTTAATTTTATTATAGTTCTATGGAATGGTTTTCATTGTGTTTAAATCAAAGAACTAGCAGGCAAAAAAACTTAAGCTGCCAGTAAAATACACTGTAAAAAGAGCCAGGTGGTTTCCACCAATTTGAGATTGTACTTCTGGACTGCTTTTCAGATGAATGGCAAAATGTGACTTTTGTAGGAATCCTCTAGTATTAGTTCAGGGCCTCTAAAGACTTTAGAAATACTTGCACAGGAGTAGTGTCTTTCTCTTAATTTTGAGCAACTTGTTTCTGGGATGAGACTTCATACAAGAAATAGTGAGGATAGTAGAGGGTCTGAACGCTCAGGGAAGATGAGGCTAGAGAAGAAAAACTTGAAAAATATTTTGCAAAGTTGAAGGAAGTTTGGAGAAATTTCTATGCTGGAACCTTTCTTCCGTGGCAGTGTATCAGATGATTGTCTCAATACCATGTTGGGAGAAGGCGACAGTGTTGAACCATCACGCACTGCCAGGACCAGACACTATTCCCTTAAGCAGTCTTGAAGGACTAAAGGGATTAAAGAGTTGAGTTACTTATTGTGATACTGAGGATCTAAGGATGTTTGAAAGTTGAGGGATCAGCTCATGCCTGGCAGTGTGTGGGGACCATCCCACACAGGAATAGACACTAAAACCTCTTATGTTGCTCCCACAGAAAGAAAGTGTTGTCATTTTATGAGTTGAAATTTAGAGACTGACAGATGCTAGTGGGAATGGTAAGATTGCTGATACCATTTCAAATCTTTTTGGTTCTAAGGAATGAGCATTTTCAATTATTTTGATAGCCTATGAACTGCACACCGTCACCAGTGTGATATTCCAGTAAGCAAAAAACAGCTTTAGTCTTACAGTTGGCAAATGTGAGCTGGTAATGAAGACAATGAAGTGTCTGGCTTTGTTATTAGGGGTGGTGCATGCTTGGGATCTCTCTAATAAAGTCCCCTTTTTGAGATGCTGGAATATGCTTTTAGGCTGTGTCTCCGTGCACTGTTGGTGTGGATCTTGAGAGAGAGGGTGGTGCCAACAAACCAGTGCCCACACTATCTGTCCTTTGAAGGCTTTATTTTGGACTAGCTTGGGTGCATTCTTAGGAACTGAACGCCACCAGCATCCTTGAAGTGCATCCTTAGTTTTATTGAAAAAGAGTCTGGTTCTGAGACTGTTCTGCAATATAAACTGGAATGTGAGAAAGAGTTACACTCTGGGGTTTAATTGAAAAGTGTAAACCTGATTGGAACTAACATGATAATGTAGACAAAGCTGGTGGTCCCCTGGACACCTGCATTTGAAGTTTAGGGTCTGAAACTTGAAACGCCTCAAGTAATAAGTATTTAGAGGCTGTAATTAGCAAATGTATAAAGGAGTTTGTTAGAAAATTATATCAATGCCATCTATTGATGCAGTTAGTGTACAGTGAAAATTTTGGGAGCACACTGCCCTTAACAGTGAGGTGGTGTTGTGCTTCAGAGCTGTCAGTCTGGGCTGGATGGCAGGTTTGCTACTTTCTGAGGAATTCAGTGGAAATGCCCCATCCTGGTGCTGAGCCTGCCTACCTGCTCCACCTGTGTGAAACCTAATAAGATCACAGCAGGTACCGACGTGACTGCAGGTGGTAATCTGGATCCAGGCTCTTGGCTGGTTTTGATGCTATATTTTCCATTTACAAAAGAATCCCCTGTTAAGACCATGTCAGCCTTCCAACTGACTCTGAAAAAGAAAGCTTTCAAAAGTTTGGCAGAGAAATTGTTCCTTGGAAGAAGCAAATCTGATTCATGACTATGATGTGCAGCAGCTTTAAATGACTTTTACAAAGCAAAGGGTCATGTCACTTCTAGGTCAGTGAGACATTTTACAAACTACAGTTGTTCCGTAGATGTGCAATTTGTTTTAGGCGTTCCTGTTGCTTGGTTCCTGACTGTGGAATAGGTTGAATACTTTTGAAAACTTAGGAGCTAAAAATGTGTGAAAGGAAGAGTAGATTTACTGAGTGGCATGGATTTATGTTTAAATATCAAATCTAAGACAATTCTGTCATGCTATTTTTAGTAGTCTTAAGTCAAACGCTAGTTTGAATAGCCATCACAGCTCTTGATGGAATGCACCTCTAGTGAAACAGAGCAACTGAAGTGGTTATTTTGGCCTGCTGATCTATACTGCATTTGTAAAATGGCTTACTGAAGTCAGGGAGAAATAGTGGATTGTGTCAAGAAGAAATGAACATTGCTGAGATTTTGTTATTTGTTTGCCACAGTCATCAAAATATTTCCAAAAGAAATCAAATGCTGCTTCAAATCCTGATGGTTATTCAGTGTGTCTTTATGTCCTGATTAGGTCTTAAAAAATATTTTGGAACTAATATTTCTGGTTCTAAGTGTGATATCTTGGAACACTCTTACCTCCTTCGAAAGAAAAGGATATGTTCTGTAAGAAAAGAATTGGGAATTCTGTGTCTTAAAGAGCAATGATTTGCTTCAGACCAAAATATGTACTGTGTTATTTGCATTTAAATGAGAAATCTCTGTTAAGTGTCCACTATTCACACTGAAGTTTAAAGCTGCTTCCAATGTTTTCTATCCATTGCAGAAATGTTAATTTTTTTTATGGATTATAAAGTACAGGACAAATAAACTTGAAAAGCTTATTCCCCTTCCAGGATTTTGCGTGTGCTTTACTTGGTACAGCTGTATTTTGTACACTGAGCCATCTGTTCTGTGGTAACCTCCTTATTGTACAGCATTTAATAAGTAGACTATATGAGATGGATTTCTCAGAGTACTTTTGAGAGAAGCAGTCTTGCACACTGTCTTTTTTTTTTTTTCTTTCACACAAAACAAGGAAATACTGAAATGTAGTTCCAAATGCAAGTTGTGGACTAGTGAGTTTGAAGTATTCCATAGTCTTCAGCGACTCTGCAGCCCAGTTTCACCATTTTGGGCAATCCAGTTTTTTTGAAACTGAAAACGGAAACCAAATTCTCTCCCTGTTGCTGAAGATCCACAGCTTTAGGAGAAATTATGAAATTATGACCATAGCCAAAGTATTTTCAAATATGAAAATCCTGGAAAAGGAGACGAAGAGGGGAAGAATTCCTCTCCCTGTTGCTAGGGATCTTTTTTCCTCATTGGTAGCAAGTAAAGCATTTTTGAACACTTGACTGGTTGTCCCATCAAATCCCTGAGAACTGCTATCATTATTTGTCTCTTAATCAAAGGTTTGTGCAGATGTTTAATATCTATAACCAGGAATTAGCACTAGTGTTACAAAGAACAGCTGTAAGTATGCTTTAAGGCACTGTAATATTTGTTGGTTTTCTGTCTACTCTTTTTCTCATCTGTCAGGCTTAAAGGTTTTTGAGCAATAACCGTTTCTAAATTGGAACCTATACATAAAAGTTGGATCAGAAGATCAAACAGCTTTATTTGAAGTGGGGAAAGAAAAACCTTTGTGAAAATTACTCCAGGGAATTTTGTGTTTCTTGCCTCTCAGTTTCAAGAGGAATTTTTGTGAATTTCCATATGAAATGTTTTTATTGCCAGTAAGCTTGACCTGAAATAGCCTCAATAATGGTAGTAGAAGAAAGATTCTGATGGTCAGACACAGCGTTCCATTGCACAGGTACAAATCCCATCACCATTTCGAATGTGTCTGTTCAGCTCTGTATGGGTAGATTTTATCTGGAATGGGTTTCTCTGAATGTGGCAGACTTTGCAATTGGTATTCGAACGTTTGAGACAGGCTAAAGTCTTCATTCTCACTTCCCTAAATATGCCTTGGGTTTGTACTGCTATGAGGAGTTAAAAGTAGCAGAATCATGTCTGTCTCACCGGAGCCCACGGGTTTGACTTGTAGAACCCTGATTCGGCGGGGGAGGAGGCAGCAGAGGAGATTCTTTTACAGCAACTACTTTTCATATTGGAGTCGCTTTCTCGGGAAATTTCAAGTGCAACTCTTGGGGGTTAAAACCTTGCATATAAAAATGGCTTTTAAACCAGATTACTGGCAATACCCAGTAGAGACCCATACTTTTTTTCCTTCCATATCTCCTGTTCTTTACTTGTTTTTCTTGGAATTTTGCATTAAGTGGAGGGATTAGGGAACACATGTTCTCAGGCTTGAGCAGATCATGCCATGGGTTGTTGGGCTCTCGGGGCCTGTGCAAGCTGGATGAGGAAGGAAGTGGCAAATCCCAGTGACTTCCTTTTCTCAAAATGTTTTTCTTTAGAGACTTACTGTTTTTGTGAGCTTATTGTCCCATTTCTCATTTCCTTAGGCTCTAGCAAGCAGCCACCTGGATATGGAAAACAGAAATGATAATTTAACCTTAGTATGCTTAAAAAGCATTTAACTTCTGTTATTCTTGTACCATCAGCGTAAACAATTTTGGAAGATATACTTGTTACTCTAAGTTGTAAAATGCTATATATTTCTGCAGTAATTTTGAGGTTTTAGGTATTTTCAGGACTTACAGTGTCTTTATTGGTCTTTTTTGTTGTGGTACTGGTTTATTTTAAATCCTGCAGAATAAATCAAATGCACTGCGTTGAAAGTGACTGTTTAAGATACAAATTTGCCAGAGCTTACCCTTCAGGATGATGCAGAGCTCTGACAGGCTTTGAATGGCATATTATGTGTCTTTCTGTCAGGATGTTAGGGGTGAGTCTTAAAGTTAATTGCCATGTGAGTACCTGAAGGTGGCCTACAAGAGAGCTGGGGAGGGACTTTACTATTCAAACCTTTTACTTCAGTATTGATGACCTGTGAAATCGAGGCAGCAGGTTACGGTGAGTGCTTGGGGGTACTTGAAGTGAGTTTCCCTACTTGAAGCAGGGAAACCAAAGATGGAGATAGCTCAGTGTTTTCCTTATTTGGGCCAAATTTAGTTCTGCTGTTAGCCATCTGTCTACGTGAAAAAAAGATCCTGGTGAAACTTGGACTTGATGACACAGGTTTGAATTTGCTCCATGTTCTTCTTCTAAATGTCTACTAAAATGAAAAGTGGCTGCTCTGAGAATATTTAAGTGTATCATTTGAATATGCAGGTCTGTGATGTATTTCAGATAGAATGTGATAATTTGCTCTTGGTACCACTGGCCCTTTCATCTGAGGAAGCAAAAAAACGGAGCTGGGCTGGTTGGGAAAAGAATATTCCCTTTCTCTGGGCTATTTCAGGTGTCTGGGGGTATTGTATTCTGCTCTCTGAATTGGTCTCTTCCCTGCTCCTGAAGGGAAGGCAGTTGAACCAGCTCCAAAGTACAGCACTGGACTCTGTTCTCCCACTTAACTTTTTTCAAGTGGAAAAATAAATCCTGTAGTTTTAGTCACTGAAAATTAGACATTTTGCGGAACTAAAGACAGAAGAGTTTCATATAGAAACCATGTAGCTTTTATGTTATAAACATACATACATATATACTTTAACTGCTCTACAAAATGCATCCATGTGGGTTTGGTCAAATTCGGATGAACGGATCAAAACTGACTCTGTAAGCCAAGTGGTGCTGATTCCAGAATTTGAAGAATATGAAGGAAAGAGGAAGAGTTGTAGGGAAATCAATCAAATAGTGTAGGTAGAGGGGGTATGCGGTGGTCAGGTATGTGTAGGAGGAGGTGAGGTAATGGGAGTAGTACTTAGTCCAGAGAAAACACCTAGGGGGGTGCTGAGCTGACTTGAATAACCATTGCTGGGGTGTCCTGTTCTGAGCTCCCACCATCAGGCAGCAAAGGCCAATCTCTGTCAGCAGTGGCACTGCAGGAAACGGTACAGAGGCTTTGCTCATTTCTATGGAATAATCTGGATTTATGCTTGATTGATGAGAACAAAGCTTCTAGAATTGGAGGTTTGAGATTGGTCATAAAGAAGGTGAAAAACCTGGTATGTATAATGTGCTCATTCTACTCTCCCCTGCTTTATTTGGAAGTGTTTTGCAAATTACAGAACAATCCTATGAATTAAAAATATATAGAACTGGAGTTACCTTCTTCTGGGAAATGGAGCTCTAGAGGTCTCTGACCCAGCCTCCTCCTCAAAGCAGGGGCTGCCATGAGATCACATCCTTCCTCGGGGCTTTATCCAGCATGGTTTTAAAAACCTCCAGTGATGGAGAAGGCATGAGTTCTCTGAGTGACTTCTTGACTGTCCTTTTGGTGCAAAATTTTTCCCTTGTATCCAGTTAGAACTTGTCTAATTTCAAATCTTATGTGTTGTTTCTTGTCCTCTCACCATACACAACAGTGGTTTGTGAACCTGAAACTCTTGAAGGCTTTGTTGATGGCAAAGAAATGCTAGTGCTTAGCAGAGTCTCTTAATAGCTGTCAGATACATTGAGAGACACAGCAATCACATTATTTTCCATTTTTACAAGGTGAACGTCTTCACTGAGATCTAAACAAGCAATTGTCTTTGAAACACAGGGCATTATGCACTGAATAAGATTGTTCTTACCCCTAGTTAATAACCTGTAGTACTTAGATAAAATGCATATGATATAAATAGTGCTAGCACGGAGGAATGTACTTGTTTTTAAAAGATGCTCACAAAGCAAAATCTATTTCTCTAAGAAAGCATAGGAATAAATGCCTCAATAAGGAAATAATATTACTTCTAAAAGTAATAAATTCAATTTCAGTTCAGTTTTAGAGAGCATTACTATTTTAATAGGCAGCTTTCAGTTATGAACAGAAAATATCGACCAAATAAATTTGTGACTGTGAAAGTGAAGTTGTTTCATTGCATTTTGCTAGTACTAGCAAACATAAAAATAACTGTTTAGCATTGGGTGCTTTGTATGTATGTCAACGACGTCAAGTGATTTCTTATGAAAAGGAAACACACAAATTCAACCAACAAGCTGTCTTCCATCTGCAAGAGTTATTAAACTGCCGTATAATAACGCCTAGATTCTGTAAGATTACAGAGGCCAGCATAGTAAGCCAACACTAATTGAAGGTATTACATATTTAGTGCCAGAAAGGACATCACTAAAATATCTCCCAAGGGGTTATGGGAATATACATATGCAGAAAGGAATGTCTTCTGTGGTGATTTTAGATGTAGGATCCTGTGGTTAGATTGCTCTTCTGTTTTGAGTTCTGACTCTATAAAAATCATGAGCTGTTACATCTGTAATCACATGGGAGAGGAGAGGGAACTGTCTCTCTAACAACCAACAGATGTGTTGTAATGCCGTTAAATAGTTAGCAGAAAACTCCTTAGCCACATTTGTTTGATGACATTCTCACTCTAACTAAAACACGGAGTAGGGAAATAATGGAATTAGGAAAACTGCTTCCTACTTGTAAAATTGTACCTAATGAATTTCAGTACTATCAATACCCTTTGAACACACAGACCACAAGAAGAGGCGATTGTCTCAATGTTACAAATCCTCAGACTTCTACAATTGTTGGCTTTCAGCCCCAGTTTTCTGTTCAGTGAAAGGGATACCTATTCCACGTTTTGGACTAGCTGCAATAGTGTGTTAAAGAACCTGGATGCATAACTGAAAAGTAAGCGGTCAGGAAATACCTTACACGTGTCCTGTGACTACTTGTGAGTGAGGTACATCCTCTGTTGGAGAAGAGCTATCAAGATCAAGAAGAGGTTCCAGGGTCACTGTGCTGTGTAGTGAGACCTGATATCCTTTGAATTCCAGACAGATGTTTTTAAAAATGAAACGTTGTCTCTAAAAAGCCCCTCACGACTCTGGTGCTGCAGCTCCTTGATGTAGCTTTGTGAGTTCAGTTTTTGCTGTCTGAGTATGCGTGCAGTGTGCACATGAGAGAAACAACATCCTAAAGTACGGGCTGGATTGAAGCCATATGCTGAAAATGGGTATTGTTTTACACACTACATATATATATACACACAGCCTTTCTCCTTACACTATAAAAGACATTTTTACAAGCATACATAATTTTAGAATGAAGCCCCCTCCTCCTTTCCCCCCCCCGTTGTGCAAGCCAACCACCAGAGGGAAGGAAGGATTGCGTACATACCCATAATCATCTGCAGCACTGTATTAAAGCTGCTTCTCATGGTGCTTCAGTGCATTTATTTAAGGATTTATGTTAAGTACTACAATCCTGACTAAATGAGGAAGGAATGACTTGCTTCTAGGTTGTATGACTTCTGAAAATTAATGTTTGGATTTGCAAATATACATTGAGTTTCCATTGTTGAAGAAAGAGTTATTAGTTTGGTCAGAAACGTAAGAGATATTTTGCAGTTTAGACCTGAAAGCATGTTTCCTGTGGAAACGTTTCTGTTAGGAATGTAGACTCTTTAAGACCCTAAGGTGCAGAAATAAAGAGCGAGAAAGAGAAAGCCAGTAGCAAGCATGGAAATTTTTCGTGTGGCACAAAAAGAGCACAAGAAGCCTGATTAAACTCATGAGTAACTGCTCATGTAAAATCTGTTTGTGAAGTCTGATAGAGGGATTCGTGGTCCTCACAACTCTTGGATTTGCTGTGGAGTTTGAACAAGTGAGATCTTTTTACTCAACTTGGTGCACATTGTGCGTGACCTCTTAGTAGACAGGAAGCCATTATGGTGCTCAGTCTGATTTTGGGGTCACATGAGGAACTCCTCTGGCAGCTTCACTGAACCATTTACGGCTCAGCATTGCGGAAGAGCTGTTGAACTACCTCCAATATTCTGGTGCTTGACTTTAAAGCTCCCTTTTCTGCTTGTTGTTTCAATTTGGTTTGTGTTCCTGTGCCTTGCATAGTATACTGTTAAAAAAGTCATCCTGATGCGGTGAATGCAGTTTTCTGGATTGACTCATGGTGACCTTGTGCCCACTGCTGGTTAAGTATGATCTGCTTGTAGGAAACTGCCCTCCTTCTTGCGTAATCACCCTCTCGTCTTACTTGCAGTGTTAATGGTAGGCGTTCTCCTTCTTAGTTAATATTGTCACCGTGATATGTCCAGGTAATTTATGTTGATGGCTCAAGAAACGTTTGAGAAACATTTCTGTAAATACAAATAGGGATCTGACTTGTGAAGGTCTCTCTTTATTGCATTAGTATCTCTCAATATTGCAGCATTGCATTTTATCTAAGGGTGAGAGAATTGAATAAAACTAATTAATACTGGGTTTCACAGTTTCTTGGGAGACACTTGTGGATACCCAATAACTTCCTCTTTTTAATTTAAAGCAGGTCTTTGAGCAGAACACATGGAAGAATAAATCTTGTCATGCAGTCATCTGGGTTGCTCCAGTGGGGCAGTGTCTTGCAGATGCAATGTATAATGGGGGCTAGTTTGCTACTATAATAGTATCTCTTTTGTTTTGGCAGCTTTGGAGTGTTCTTTATTGAAGAGTGATCAAAAAAGAATGATGAGCAGGTACTTTTTCTTTTGTATGCTATGTTTTTCCATTTTTTCTCTTTAGAATAAGGAAAGAACAGTCCTTCTTTAGTCAGAAAACTGAAACTTTCCAGTTAAAATAATAAGGTAATAATGTGGTAGTGTTCCAGTCTTTGAAACTCTTTTAACAAAAAAAAAAAAAAAAAGCCCAGACATGGTTAAAGTCTGTGGAAAAAAGCCAAGATAAACTTTACTTTCTGGTGCAGAGTCCAACGTAGTGACTTTCTCCCTGTTCCTGTTAGGAAAGGTCACAGCCAAAGTCCCACTGAAAAGTTGGAAAGTCTTAGCTGATCCTTTGGAATTTCTTAACCAATTATTGTTCCAGTAAGGAAGTAAAATTCATTTTATTTCATTTGTGATGGGGATGTAATAGGATAGTATCAACAAGAAAAAGAAAATTTTGTCTTAGCCTAGATATATTGGACGGAAAATTTATTCTTCAGAATATCATTCAAATGAGATATCCATAAGAATGCATTTAGAACTTACATACCTAATCCTTTCTCCTAAAACTACAGGGCAGAGTTGCAAGTTTGCTGCCTTTGTTGGATGTGAATGGACAGCATATTTCTTGAAAGAGCGACCTTCTGGTACCCAAATGGGGCCAGCATGAGAGCTGGGGAGGAGCTGTTTACAAAGGCTTGTAGTGATAGGACGAGGGGCAACGGGTATAAACTGTAGAGGGGCAGATTTAGACTGGACATTAGGAGGAATTTCTTCACTATGAGAACAGTGAGACAGTGGAACAGGTTGCCCAGGGGAGCTGTGGCTGCCCCATCCCTGGAGGTGTTCCAGGCCAGGTTGGATGGGTCTTGGGCAGCCTGATCCAGTGGGACGTGTCCCTGCCCATGGCAGGGGGCGTGGAACTTGATGACTGTTCTATGATTCTATGAATATCGAACGCCTGTGCTGCCCCAGAGCACACCACTTTGCTGAGTGGTACAGTTTAACACAAAGACTTCTCAATTTCTATACCAATCCCTACAAAATCTTATTATTGCTTTGTGTTACTAGGATGGGTGTTATCTAAAATAGTTTGCTCTACAAATTGTAGCATTGTGTGTAACTGTTAGAATGTGCTGTCTTGATAGGTGTGAGAAAAATGTCAGCAGGTATACATAAAAAAAAAGTTGGAGGAGAATTTTCTCCTTCTCCTTTAACAATCCTGTGTCCTAGCAGTAATGAAATCAGCATTTGTAGATTCTCTACAGTATGAGAGGGTCGATGGAAAAAAAACATGCATTAAAGATATGAAATAGTTATCATGCTCTGTAACAGCTCCTATCCCTGCTTTCACCTTGGTGCCTTGCTCAAATCCTCAATTATCTGTTATTCATAGCAGATGATGCTGTTTCTCACCCTCTACTCTTCTGATATCGCAAACCCTTTCTATGTACATCTTGTGGTACTTGTGTTTGTGCCCTTGGTTCAAGCACACCGTTTCGGCGACAGCCCGGCAGTAACAACTTGGTTGAACTTGCAGAGATCAGTAGGGTTGTACTATGTGTGGGCCCATGCTTCTCTGCCAAACTAAACTATGTGTTTAACTGAATATAGTTGGCAGTTTGATCCAGTTTTACTGTTCTAGAATGATCTTGCTGTGAATTGTTGTAAAGTAAATAAGGTCTCTATGTTGGCTTCATTACGTTACAGGTACTTTGTAGCTAAAGAGTGAGTTGGAAGTCTGTTTCTGGTGCTATCCAAACCTGAATGTCAAAACCCATAAAATCTGGATTGTTTCCTTTCCCCTAGGAAACTTGTAGGCTTGGGGTAGATGCTGGTGAAATATCTTTAGTCTGGCATAATGTGTGAATGACTTTACATTTTCAATTACGGCCAGCTTCTGGGACAGATAGCAAGGTGGGGTACAATCCAGAGTTAGAGCTGGAGTCAGGAATAGGACTTTTTCTTTTATTGATACGGTTTTCACTGGAAGATATTTATTCATCAAAATAGAAGACCAACAAACCAGCAAAAAAAACCCTAAAAAAAATCTGGACTCTAGCTTGGAAGGCTGAAGAGTCAGCCAGATCCGCAAGGAAAATGTTACGCCGTGGGGGAACTTGTCACAGTCTCCTGTTGAACTTGCTCCACGTATAAGAGATGAAACATGGAACACCTCAGTGAAAGGTGAACAGAGGCTGCTATGCAACTCTGGCTACAATGTGGGTAGCTTTGGTATAAATCTCAGCTCTAGTAAGTGAATATATGGGATGGAATGATGTTATTCTCCTCTGTGAAGGATTTTGCATTATCTCAGCACAGAACAGTCAAACTTTTGAAATGCAGATATTTTTGACAGAATAAAAAAATAATTGCTCCCTAATTGTATCCCATAAATTGACCTCCCAATAAAATCTGGTTATCTAGGGCTGTTGGCTGACCACAGTCATATTTAGATCTATCTGCAGTTAGAGGCGGATTTTTTTTGATCCTATAAGAAGTGGATCAGATGAACAGACACAAGGACAGTTTGACAAATGTTAAATATCGTTTAAAAGGAGTTTAATTTATGCATTGTTTGGCTCCATATTATTGATATAAAACTATCTTGCTGTAGCTTTTGCTGTTGCTGTTGGCTGTGTACTTTTGCTGACCTCTGTTATGACTACTTTTTAAAACAGATGACCTCTTATGTTCTGAGTTATTGGTTTAAAATGCAAATATTCCCATACAGCTACAGAAAGAACCCCATGGTGGATTTATGGGAATATGAAAGGATAGCAGAAACCCCAGAATACATTCTTATTTTCAGTTCCATAGGATTTAGCCAATGCTTCAGAGTAATTTATGTGTACTATTTGATCCACAGTAAATATATGGCTATGCCATACTCTGTAGCACTTGTGGAGTGTGCAGCTAATCCTTTCTTCAGCAATGTCATGCACCTTCATCTCCTTTAAATAAGGACAAAATCCATCAACATCTGAGCTAGGAGACAAAGGCTTTGGTCTCTTGTGGAGGAATATGATGATGGAGGAGTTTTTGCAGCGACTAAGAAGATTTTAAGGAAGGGGCGCTTGCTGCAGGAGGCATGTTTTTATGTTTGCGAGTAGAACTGCACTTAATGAAAGTTGGACTTCAAGAGAAACTGTTGGTTATGTTGATGGTGGAGAAGGAGAAGGCACTAACTCCTCCTCTGAGACTTTCCTTAGGTCAGTTAGTGGGGTTTTAAAATGTATAATAAAAATAAAGATATAAAATGTACATTCACCTTAACTATGAAAGATTCCTGGAGACATTATTTTAAGCCCAGAAGCCATCAGAGTTCTCTTGTAGTTTGTCCTAAGTCTTTAGCAGAGGGCTGACATAAAATTCAGATAAAGGCAGATGACATGAGAGTTTCCATGTAAGCCCCTACTGTGTTAACACTGTTCTTGTCTCCTGGGGAGATGTCCTCATCAGTGCTTTAGGTAGGAACCCACAAAGTGTCCTGTTTTACTGAGCTTTATATACTGCACATGAAATAGTAGAGATTCAGTGCAGCCAAATCCATGGCATGGTGCAGTGCTCAGCTAGTCCTGGTCCGTGTCCCCATTGCTTCCAGGACTGGGAGAGCAGGCAGGCTGCCAGGGCAGCAGCACCAGGGCAGGATTGGTCCTGCAGAGCAGCTGACTGTGGCTGCAGTGGCTCTGCTGGGTAAGGAGAGCCTGAAACTCCTGAGAGCACCTAAACTGAAACGGGCTCCGGTCTTGCCTCTGTATAAGGATCCTGCAAATCCTTGGCATTGCAGCTAGAGCAAATCCCTTTCTCATGGCCGTGGCAAAGTATGTTCAAGTTCATGGAGCCTCAGGGCTGAGGTAGGTGTGTTCCTATAGTCCATAGAGCGTGTAATACCCTGTGCTTGAGTTTTGCCAGCAGAGGAGCCAACTGGTCACTCCAAACCAAAGTCAGTCAGACAGCCAGCAGGTCCAGAGGATGGGCAGCAAGAGCTAAGGAGTCCCAAGCTTGTCTTGTAGCAGGTTCAACAGAGATGGTGTTCTCCCCCTTGCAGAGCTGCAACTGAGTTTGGGGAAAACCAAGAGGGTTGGATCATGCTTGAATTCATGTAGTGAGGCAGTGAGAAGAATCTTCCTTGGCCCGGAAACTTTACTTTTCAACCAGCTGCAGTTTATCATCTTACTCATACAGTACTCGTTAGAGTCACAAACATAGTTAGCAAAATTATTCGTAAGTGACCATAAGTGCCAGTTATTGTACTGAACACAATTAACTTCACATCTGATTTGATATCTTCCTGCTGTTTTTTCTCCTACCTCTCTGTCTTAATATATTCAACATAATATAGATCATACTCATCTAACAGGTAGGAATGGATGATCTTTCTTTGTTAGGGAGGAAAATGGCTATTCGGAGAACTGAAGACAAATTGCTTTAATGTGAATAATTAAAGGCAGTGGTGATAATGCCATTTTGGGCACTTACAGGACTAGATGTTACAAACCAAGGAAATGGAAGTGAAAAAATAGTAAAATATTGCTGCAACTATACTTCTCAAAAACTGTGGTAGGACTGCATACATATTAAAGCCTTTTCCTGTGTTTTGCAGAATTGGTATTATACGTAAATGTCCTTCAGTTAAGGGGATGTAAATGCAGATACACCTCTCTGTGCCTGAGAAGGTGCTGGCCCGTGGTGTGATGCAGATGGGTTACTGCTTAGCAGGGAGAGTCGAAGCAGTGTTCAGGGGCAAACTTTCAGGCTTCTGACAAAGGGAGACAACAGGGAAGGATCTCTCAGGAAACACAAAGGTGAAATGAAAGTTTGGCTGATTGCTTCTAGGAGTCGCTGGGAATGGAGAAAAGGAGCCAAGCCTCAGAGAAAGTCCAGCCTGGTTCATGCTCTCTGATATGGATAAAATGTTCATTTGTAAAATGAAATCTCAGAGCAAGAGATCTCCACCTCCTTTTTTCCTTCTCTCTGAGAAACACAAAGTTCACTGGAAACCTTTGAAAGACTTTTAGATTACGAGTCTATATCTGTATTATCTTATTATCTATAAGAGTAATTTTGACAAGATAATGAGAGTGGAGTTAAATCCAGGATGGTTTTATTTTGGCTGTGCCCTAATAGAAATCTATAGCAGTAAAAGTAATTTCTGTCCAGTAGTTGATCCACCTTCTTTAATGAAGCAGTGTAGTCAGACCTTCTGGGAGTTGGGAGCCAATAGGCCCTTAGATCACTTTTCTTTCTTTCAGATGGTTTCTGTGACCAACTTCTGCTAAGATGCCTTCTCTGGAAAAGGATACTATGCGAGCAGTGCATCACTTAAACCTCTGCCTGATATCTATAGAGTGTATTTTATCACATCTCTGTCTTCATCTAATGCTCTTTTAATTGCTTATGATCTAAATTATCAGCAGAGACTATCACAACTAGGATATCATTTCACAAGCATAACAGAGCGGTGGATTTATACATAATACCAGTTTTCTACCCATGGCACAGGCACAATGCTTGTTTTATTAGGAAATGAAAGATATGGATGATTTGTTTTTGCATAGTTTTAATTGGGAAAACGGGTCATAGGCAAGGCCGTGCTGTCTAATTTGGTGATGTTTTCTCAGTTGTTATGGGCTCAGTTGATGTGTAACACCTGAGGCAACCTCCTTGTTCTGAACCTAACAGTGTCTTGTTGGTGAGGCTGAGTGGTGAGGATGAATGATGCTTTCATTTTCAGACAAAATATTTCCTCACCCAAGGTGCTACTAGAGATATTGACCAAAGAAAAGCTATTAATGAGCCAGTAATTTTTTTACATTGATGAATTAATAGACAAAAGGGCACTCAACTTGTCAAAGTGTTTGCTGCAAATAGTTCGCAACTTTGTAATTGTCCTGCTCATCTGTCAATGCTCATGTCAGAAAAAAAATACAAATATCTTAAAAGATATTTGCTGCTGGCCTTCAAGGAGGAAGAATTGAGGTCTTTGTGGTGGTAGACAGCTTACCTAGAACGTTTGAGTGGGTGTTACAAACCTTGCTTTGTAAGCAAGAAGTTAACTACAAGGAAAAGAGAATAAATGGAAGGTTGTAATTCAGAGATTACAACACATATCTTTTGTTGTGCTGTGAAATGCTGCCTAGCAGCATGTTGGAACATCTCCATGGTTTGAATGGCGACGACTCAGTTGTAGAAATCCTTCCAAGAGTTTTTTAGGCCGAGTTGTACCTTTATGGTGTACTTTGGGGGGTAGTTCAGAGCTAGGTCTGACCTTGCATCAGCAGAAAACATAGGGCATGTTTCAAAGTGTCATCATGCTCCCAAAACCCTGTGTTAAGGAACCAGAAGGAGGTTTTGCTAAGCTCTGCGGTAAAGTGGCTGTGAATTGGCAGTAATGTCCTTCCACTGATGTTTCGGGGTTGAAGTTGAGTACTGTTCCTACTGCAAAATAGATGAGAGCTGCGAGGGACTCTGCAAAGTTGTGAACTGTGTTATTGCTGTCCTTGGTCTCATAGAGACAGAGCTGGAGTCAAATAGACCTTTCAGAGGGGTAAGGATTGCCCTTCTACTTATGACTGTTTGCTTTCTAGTGCAATAATTCCAAAAGCACAGGCCTACTGAAAAAACATTGAGTTGAAACAATCCATGCTACAAGTAGAACAAAGCCATCTCTTACCTGGAGGAATGAATACTTCTGTTAATGAAAATCTTTGCAGAGACTAGTCTTTCTAAGCTTAAGATGCAAATTCTCTTCCAGTTTTGCATGACTACCAATAATCTCTGATTGCTCTGGGAAGGTGGCAGCCTCCCATCCTGCCATTTGTCAGTAATAGGGTAGGGTGCATTTCAAGTGAAATCTCTGCATTCCTTTGAGAAACCACCATGTTTCTGTTGGTCCTAACCCCAGCTCCTCCTGAATCTGTTCCAGCTGAGGATTCAGCAGAGTATTCCTGAGAGGAAGGGTTCATGAGATGAATATTTGTGCATCGTGTGTTCCAAATGTATCACCTGTGCTAGTGGCATACCAGGTATCACTGCCTGGTACCCACTGGCCAGTGCCATCTCTTCATTGCTAGCACTGTAGGTGAGTGCATATAAAAATGCAGAGTGCTCTGATGGAAATAATTTTTAAAGCTTCCTGCTGTATTAATTTAAACTGTGTGGAATTAATGTACCTTATGTACGTTAATGTACCTTGTGCAGAACCACTGGAAGAAATTTTTTTTTGGCTGATTCTGTAGGGCTGGTGTGTCTCCTATTTTTGTTCCTGAAGATAAAGGACTACTCCTGTGATGATTTTTATTTTTTTTTTTTTTTTGTTACTTTCAATAAGCAGACTTTTGCAATTGAGTGTTCAGGTTTAATTACAAACTGCATTGGGCTATTGCTGTGTTTAAATTCTTGGAACTTCATTTAGTAATGTGTTCTCTTGAGTTCTTCTGTTATTCTTTTATCAGGAGTGAGTCATGCATAAAAAGCCTTTCCAACAGATTTCGAAATACAATAGCATGCTCTAAAATGCCAGGTGAAGGGCTATGTTTTAAATACTTTCTCCAAAACCCTCCTGGATTAGTTAGCTGGCATGATTGTGTTATAGGCTTAGCTGACAGCAAGAAGTTCAAGGGAAAATAACTCCTCTGGGACTGAAAGGTAAGCTTTGTGAACCCAAACACTGGGTTGTTAGGTTAGTAGGATAGTCTTTGTTGTGCAAAATAGCACGTATCAGCAAACACATTCTGGAATAGGGAATGTTTTATGTTATTTCCATATTTTCACTATTGCTTTTGGACCTCTTAAGATTGGGAACACCAGCTGTGATTGTAGGGAAATTAGGTACTCCCATACAGCTGGAACTCAGTGAGAGGTAGCTATAAAATCTTCTTTACTGAATTTTATACCATGCTCCTTTGGTGATAGCTCCTAGTAGCCAAAGCAAGATCAGCTGTCCTGGGTGCTCATTGTGTGTAGAACAAGGGACAATTGCACCCTTAAAACATTTCTGTTCTACAAGGAGAAGCCAAGATAAAGCAATTTCCTGGAGACAGATAACCAAGATACAATGTTTTAACCAATGCATGCGAAGTCATGCTCAATGTCTGCAGCCAAACTGGCAAAAGAACACCTCTCTCCTGATTCATACTCTGTTGTCTTAGCTTAGCTCTGTATTATTCATTGGGTAATGAGGCAAAAAGTCGAGTATCATCTAACATTCAATATGTTTTATCTTAATTTTAAAGCATATTTGGGCAAATGTTCGTGAAATTTTCATCAGAATGTACAGTGAGATGGAATGGGCTGGAAAGAGACTGGAATAAGAATTACTTTGTTTTTATTCCATGGCTCTGACCGAAACTGAGAAAATGATGCTGAGCTTCTCTCAGCCCCCAGTGGATGGCATTGCTTGCTGTGGAGGCACTCAGTACCCGTGTCACAAGCCATGTCCATCAACTTACTTTGTATGTGCCCAGATGTATCACCTGTCATGTGACGAATTACACAGGTTGTAAAAAGAAATTTAAAGCAGATATGAGTAAAAATGTAGCAACGTTATTGAAAAAAGGTAGAAAACAAGGTGAGATGGGATATGTTTATTTGTACATGGATTTTCTCACTAGGTGCAAAGGCAACTCCTCTGGAAGATTGTAACTTCTGTTCTGTTTAGTGAAGGAGTACTAAATCAGAGATGTTTTCTTTGCCACAAGAGAGCTTGGTTTATGAAACTTTTATTCCCACTTGTTTGCTGATCCAGAAAACAATTTGAAAACTTTCCCAGACTGATCCATAAGGGCTTCCTTACACCATTCCCTGTTGCCATACAATTTCTTTCTCTCTGGTGGTTGTTGACTGTGGTGTTGCTTGTGTGGTCATCAGCCCACCAGGACTGACGTGAAGAAATCTGCAGCTGCTCAAGTGCAGAAAAACAATTAGAGCAGCTGTTTGAGCTGACCATGATTCTGCCTTGGGGAGTTGCGATTTTATAAGCACTTGAGTGCATAAACGGGCAAATGCGCTTGTATGGGAATGTTTGTATTTCTTGTTCACTAGCCACCAGGCTTGTTTCTTAAAACACATGGGAAGCACGAGCAGCAGCAAACAGCTCAAGTGCACAGCCTGCATCACAGGTTGGCCACCATAATATTAATGCTCAAATAACTTATGAGATACTCAGAGGTCTGAAACTCTTCTACACTAATCAAGATCACTCAGAAAACTTACAAAAAATATTCTGCGATTGTAATATAATGATGATAAATAATACTAGGTGAGTACTTACAAAGGCACTTGGCAATCGTTAGAATACAGTTGTGTTACTTGGATTGAAGCACTGAGTTGAACATTTTATAGCCTTTCAGAACTTGTGATGGAATTATCACTGAGCAAATCTTATGCTTACATACCAAGAAGTTACATGTGAATTGAATTAAGTTGAATAGATCTAAGAAAAACAGGAACTAATGTAATGTGTATTTTTTACATATATATTGAATTAAATGCATATATCTGAATTGGGCAAATTCTTTGGAAACTGAACTACCTCGAGAATTCCAAGTGCATTGATTCAGTCGGTTTTAGGGAATGGCCACACACTGAGATTTGGCAAAGGACCTACACCATATTATTGCCTACAAAGAACTACTGATTACGAGCAGACTCAGAATGTAATCAAGTTCCTTTCTAATAGGAAAATGTTTTTCAGTTGCATCCTCACAGACTTCATGCAAATAATTTACAGAGTCAGTAGAAGTTCTCTCTATAAGGGCGTACATTAGGTAATAGAACTTGATCTAATTTAAAAAGAAATCCGTATTCTGTTTCTGTAATGATAATTCATGTGTATGGTTTCAGTATTTACAAAAAATTCTTCATGTGAGTCAATGTATTTTAATTAAATCAAATTACTTACATTGTATTAATAGAAATCGTTACAGATTTTCTGTGCGGCAGAATTAATAGCAATAGAGCAGAAGTTGTTCCTCCAAATAATTGTATCTGTGTCACACAAAAAGTGGTCCTGTAGATGCCATCAATTGAAGATCTTGTGAGGAGCTTGTAGAACTTGATGGGTTATTTGGGCACTTAAAGACTGACTTGTTTTAAGTTGGCTTTTTAGGATGCCTGAGAGATATATCTTAGGAAATAACAGTTTAGGCAACATTGTGTGTAACTGAAGTGGCTGGTGAGAACTCACTGAGTGGCCACTCAGTGTGTGAGTTTACTTGGGAACAATGATTGTCTTAAACTCATGCAGCCTTAACTTATAGAGGAAGTTCTGAGCGATTCTTACTGTGGCATGATGATTTTGATCATCCCTTCCAATTACTGCTATGTTGTTCTGCTGTATTATTCTACTGGTATTGGAAAGGCTTTATTTAAATCATGGAGAGGAACCTTTTGGAGTATTACAGAGGATTTTTAAGGCTTCTATAGTGGCCAGATATTAAAAAACAACTTAATTTATCAACGAAATGCCATGAAAAAGCAAGATGTGAAACACATTGGAGGTGTCGTGGCTGGCACACTAGGGAAAAACTTGTCTTAAAAATAGGATTTTTTGAACACCCCATTCGTGTTCATCAGTAGTAAAAAAAATGTCTAATTTATTGCTGTTATTGATGCATATGCATAAGCTTATGAACATGTGAATACGCGAAACTTATCCTAAGATTGCTAAAAGCCATGGTTACAGAAGTGACATAATTAATGGGAGGACAATGTCTAACCCCGCTAGGGAAAGGTCAAATGGACTGTCTACATGCAATTTCTAGAGAGCTAAACAGGGAGGGTTGTGAACAACTGGTGTTAGATGAAGGTGGATATAATAGAGCAGAAACATGACAGAGTAGCAGACAGCTTGGGAAAGTGAAATCAAGGTAAAGCTGGTAGGAAGACATTGTACTTTAGAGCTCTAATTGCCTGTAATAAAGCTTGAGGATGTGTAGATAAACTTGGTGATGATTTTCTGTGCAGGGGAAGCAAGAGAAGATATTACAGAGTGGCATTTATAAGACATAGATACAGGGCAAATGTCAATGCTTGCGGTAGCCAGCAGTTCAGCTCTATCTGAATTCTGGCTGAGACTGAGGACAGAATGGGAGAGCCTGCTTTACCAAAGGAAGCAGAACGAGCTCAATAGCCTGAAGGCACAGAGAGGCTGTGGTTGCTCTCTATAAATACCTTGCCATGGGAGGAGAGAAGTTATTTAAGTGGAAAGGAGTGTTGGCAAAGGCATATGAGTAGGTGCAAAATGAATAGTGATAAATTTAGTCTGGGAATTAGATGTCATTCAATCAGAGAAGTGAGCTGCTAGAATAGGTTATTAACAGGAGCAGTGAGGGACAAATAACCTATATTGTTTAAATATGAGCCATTTTAAGCATGAATAAAGCCTAGATCTTAAAGCTCAGGAGATGGGTTTCAGTCCTGTGTCCTAGAAGGAATATTGACATGGGAAAGAGACCAGCTGTATTAAAAGGTTGTTCATAGCAGAGCAGAGATTTCTAAGTTACTCTGGTGGAACTTAAGTCCTGATCTCATGCACTCCCTAGGTTTCATGTGCAGGGAAGTTTTAGATCCTGTGTGGAATGTAAGGCAAACTTGCCAGGATCTCGCTGGCCATTGCCATAGAGCCTTATAGGATGTCTAATAAACAAGAAATCTTCACAAGAAGACCAACTATACTATGCTTGGGTTTATTCTGTTTATTACTACTTCAGCAACTCCCTATAGTTAATAGACCCCTGTGGTCATTGATTTTTTCCCTTGCTCAAAGGACAATAAAGCTTAACATTGCTGTAGACTCTTACACCACAAGAAATCTGTAGTTGCTCCTATAGTGTTTCCCATCCCAGCAAGGGCCCCTAAATCTCAGCCTCGCTGCCAACTCTTGCCCTGTGCTGCTAGGAGAGAAACCGTTGAAAAAAGATGCATTTCCCCTTCTTTCCTCTTCGCACAGATTTACTTCCTAGGGGAACTACTGACTTGTAGATCATAAATAGCTGGTTAAAATGAACAGTGGTTTCCCTCATTGAAATGAAAATCTAGTTATAGGATAAAGTGTCTTTCTGTTAGATTTACTATGGTGATAACCAGCAGAAATGTTTAAAAGATGGTTGCACCAATTCATTTTCCTTCATAGCACAACCTTGTGGAAGCTGACAGTTACCATGGTTTCACTTTGCTCAACATTAGATTCCCTGGAAGAAAACCCCAACTCATTAAATAGTGAATGAGGTATTGTTATGTAAATTGAAATCCAAACAGATGAAGGAATTTGAATTTAAAAGGAGTTTCAATAAAACCATTGATAAAAAGGGAAGGAAGAAAACTCTTCAGTTTGCAGAAACAAACTAACTTGGAGGTCACTCAGAAATCTGAACTTCAATAAATTTGATAGAGCGGCACAGAAGTGTTCACAGTGAGAGGGCTTTTCCACCCCTGGGCTCTCAGGTGAATATTGCTGCTGAAGATGGCTCCTGCCAGAGGTATGCTGAAAGAGGGGAGGAAGATTGATGCTGAGACACATTACTCAAATGAAAAGACTTCATTGTATTTGATGTCTTCATTGCAAATTTTTCCCAGAAGGAAATAGCTGTTCTATCTTATGCAGAAAAAAATGATTATTCATACAATTTAAGTGAGAGGGGAAAAAATAAAGAAGAATGATTTATCTGAGAAGGAAACGCTGTTTTATTGTGTTGTAATTGCGCTGCATGGTTTGATAACATTATGCAACTTGCATTTGTTTTGCTGGGTTGGGAACTGGCTGCTTTCCTTTCATAGATAGGAGTGGTGTTCTGGGGGTGTTCTGGGAGTGTTCTGGGGGGTGTTCTTAGCTCCTGAGCCTCTCCCTCCCCTTCCACCTGCCGCTGCGCGCACTGCTACCCAGAGCATTTGACATAAGCCAGGGTTTTGGCTTAAGAAACAGAGGCACTAGTGGCGTAGATCTATAATTTATATAATTTATCTGATCTGACAGAACGTGTTTCCACCGATCCTTTTCCTCAGGGCTCACCCTGTGTGTGTGCAAAGATCTGATTGGGTCAGTCAGTCACCATTAAGCCAAGGGAACAGGAAGAGCCACCATCCAGTATTGCTTATTTTCGCATTTCTGCTTTTTTTCCATTAGCCTATGGAGATCTCAGGGCTGGGCATCAAGGGACCTTCAGCTAATAAACAGTGCTTGCCACCAATTAGAACTGATGTCTTCTAATTGATCTACTGTTGTCAAAAGATGAATTGCAGTACTGAGTCATGTTTGAAATCGTGATATAAATCTTTAGGCTAGTTTGTGGTCGATTGGATTTTGTTGATCATTACGATGAAAGGTGTGAATTTGTTTGGTTTTGAAAGTCTTTTTAAAATGGATAATTGGTTGGGGCACTGTGTGCTGTACGTTTCAGATGTTACAAGGTCTGAATATTAGATAGTTCTATGTTTCAGTGGCATCAGATGGCCTTCTAATTATGAGAGGATATTTTAAGTCAGCCTTCTAGCCTATTTATGGCATTATTCTCTGAGGCTCTATGGTACATCACTTTAACATGCTAATTACTAATTCATGTTAAAGAGTTGCATATAGCACAGTAGAAATCACGATGGATCTGTTCGTGTGTACATTTTTTCTCTGTTTTATTAAAGAAGCCGGAGTACAGGGAGTTAATGGTTGTTGATAACACAGGCAGATACACAGCATCTGGATGTACATCTGTTAAGTATGAGCTGATTCATGATTATCATTGTAGATTGATGATTATCGTTGTAGGTACTAAAAGTCAGCGTTATTAGCAAATGCACACGTATGCTTGTGTATTGTGCTCTGTGTGTGTTGGAAGATGGTGTATATTTGATAGCACTGTATGGGAGCAGCCTGGAGCTTTGTTCCATTTGCAGGTGACCCCCGATCTGGGTGAGAACAGCCGTTGCGGCGTTTGACTGCTTTCTGTTTGCCATGAGATCCCATAGTCAGGTAGCAGGTTTTGAGCCTAAAGCTAGACTTTTAGTAGCAGGGTACAAATATCACTGAAAAAAAACAGTTCTTTGTTTGATTTAGCCACTGGAATTGCTCCTGATGTTTAAAAGCACTGTAAGGAAGAAAAACACAATACAGGCATACATATACAGGCATAGCTGGCTTGTAAAATAAACCTATAAACTGCAAGTTGGGGAGTGTTCTTAATTGTGGTTGTATCAGTGCATCTTCTCTGTATATGTTTCTGTGACTGGGTCTAAGTGTTGTTATTTTGATTAGGTGTCTTCAGTACACTTTCCTCTTTGGTGTTTACCAGAGCCCTGACTTCTGCGCAAGGAGACCCAGCATCATCAGCTATAGCAAGGCCAGAACACAAGTGGTATCTGCTTACATGTGGCAAATGCAGTAGTGTTCCTGTGTGTAACTGGTTTGAGAAGATTATTTCACAAATATACTGTCCCAGCTTGCAGCAATCTGTGGCTGAGGTATTTTCTGAGTCTTTGGATTTTAGCTTGTAGTAGCCTTTGGTGCGTTAGGAATTTGTGCGTTAGGAATTACTTACTCTTTTGGTGTCTATGAGATTATTATGTACACGATATAACAAACTATGTTTCTATTTTAACTATGCTCTCTGATAGTTTAACACCCTGTTCCTTCACAATCACCCCAAGACTGTGTAAAACCCAAATTTCCTCCTTCTTTTACAGACGATTCATGTTTTTATTGACCTTATTCATACCACCCATAGCTATCTAGTTCCCACATTAAAGAACCTTAATGTGTTGGGCCTGTTCTAGTATTCCATTTATCCCACATCTTTAACATAATTATTGCAATTTTTATACATCTCTCTACTCCAGCTGTATCCTTTTTGAGTGGGATAACCAGAACTGCAAGGAATCTTCAAGACACAAACTTACTATGGCTTTGTGGTGACAAAAAAAGTATTTTTTTATATGGGAAGAAAAAGGGAGAAGAAATCTATCATTGTGTTTGCATTTGCCCTTTCTGGCAATGGCTGAACCTTGAGCTGATATTCTTAAATTGACTGTAATGATTCTCAGATCTGTTTCTTCAGTGGTGATGGCTAATTATGTGCCCCACAGTGTGTAAGTATTTAGGACAGCTTTTCTCTGGCTGCATTTGGTGATGTTGAACTTAATCCATCAGTTTTGTTGCCCAGTCACTCAATATAATGAAATCCTCCCTTTGACTCTTCTAAGTTAGCTGTGATTTTCCCCACAGCGAATAACTTGAATTCTGTTCTTTCAGTGGAGCTTAAAGCTAAGAATGTTCTTGGAACTGCTCTGAACAGCAAATAAGAGTTTCTCAGGATATCTCATTTCTGCTCTGTTCTTTTGCAAGAACAATTAACTGTAAAATTGATAAATTTAAAAATAATGTCACTTAGGGAAGTTTTGGCATTTTCTGTGGTTACAAAATGATGCCAGTGCCCCAAGCCTGACCTGAGCTTATGTGGGGAGATGCCTGTGTAATGTGGAGAAAAGTGATGCAAGAAATTGTAGCCTGACTCAGAAAACCTTGCATGCATATTTTTCATAACTATTTTAACAAAAAGTCAGAAGAGCAGCTTTTTCAGAGCCCAGATAGTGTCTAGAAAATGCATTTGATGTACTTCTGCTCCAAAAGTTGTCTTGGAAATTCAGCTTGTTTAATGCTTTGAATCCTTTGAACAGTTCTGATTCCTTCCATTCTGCAAGGAATTCTCTATTGGCAGCCTTGTTGGCTTCCTCATCTCTAGCTTACTTGACGCTATGGAGATCCAGATTTCCACTTTGTCTTCATACCTTTGTGGACAGGGACATAAATACATGTGCACCGACATGCACACATGTACCTCTGCCTGAGAAAGTTCCAGTAGATAACTTAGCTTTGGGAAAATCAGCAAGTTCTGTCCTTAAAATGTTGGTGCTAATTACAGAAGGCCCAAGGATGCTGCTTATTAAGACAAACTTCATTCGTTTAGTCCACCACTTACAATCCTCATAAGCTTGCTAACTCCCGCTTCTTGTAGAGGTTCTGCGATCTGTGTGACAGGGCAGCTTCAGTCCAGACTCCACCACTGCCATTTTGAGTTGTTAGGTAGGATTATAACTTGAAAAATTGTCTGTCTTGGTGAGAAAATGGAAAAATACGTCTTTTCTTCATGTATTATGTTAAAAATTGTCTTAAACTTTCTAGTAGTGCAGTAATTGCAGGAGTGTCATTACTGCCGCTTGAGGTGTATTACAAACGGCCTGTTTACACACAGACATTTAAGCAGTCCTGAACAACTGACTTTAAAATTACTGAATTTAAACTAATGCTTTGTTAACTCTCTGTGCTTTGAAAGGTGGAATACATCCTCCCACCTCACTTTTTTTCCCTTCACAGAGAACCGTAAAATACAGCACTTGGTGTTTGCAAAGCTGAATTGTCTTGAAACTTAATTGAGGAAGCTATGATTGCATAAAAAACATACCTGCTTTACTTGGTCGTTAAAACCAAATTTCATACATCTGGGAAGCACTGTTCATTTCTTGTGTTACACAAAATTAGTACGTCAGCTGAATGGAAAAGAAAACAAAGGATGACACATTCTGCCAGTTATATTTATACTGTGCTGCTTGTATCACATATGAAGGAAAAAAATACCCCAAACACAAAACATATAGGAACACGACAAATATAATAGTGATAGACCATCAAATTTACCTGAACTGCCTTCATTACTGGAATGTATTCTCGTAAAGATCAGATTTCCCAGCAAGGAGGGATAGTCTCTCTATATCACACTCTAGAGAAGTTATGGCTATATGGACATAAATCTTTTTTTGTCACCCTCCGAACAGGTGAATGATGGATTTGAGGCACTTATAAAATGTTGCCATTAGATGTGGATTGTTTGTATATGTTTTGTGCCACTTTTTTTTTTTTCCCCTCACTTGTAGGATTTATTCATAGTATTAGAAACAGTTAAGTTGAATTTTGTACTTCTGGGCTGGGGCTGGATGGATCACAGTCCGTATGTTTTTGGCACCATTCAAAGCAAAATAGCTGTGATAGATATTTCATGGAATCATAGAATGGTTTGGGTTGGAAAGGACCTTAAAGTCCATCCAGTTCCAACCCCCCTGTCCATGGGCAGGGACACCTCCATTGGATCAGATTGCTCGAAGTCCCATCCAACCTGGCCTTCAACACCTCCAGGGATAGGACATCCACAACTTCTCTGAACAACCAGTTCCAGTGCCTCATCACCCTATAGTGAAGTATTTATTTGTTATATCTAATCTAAATCTCGCATCTTTCATCTTAAAACCATTACCACTTGTACCATCACTACACAGTCCCTCTCCAGGTTTCTAGTAGGTCCCCTTTCAGTACTGGAAGGCTGCTGTAAGGTCTCCCTAGAGCCTCCTGTAGGCTAAACAACTCCAACTCTCTCAGCCTGTCTTCAGAGGAGAGGTGCTCCAGTCCACTGATCTTGGCCCTCCTCTAGACTGACCTGAACAGGTCCATGTTCTTCATATGTTGGGGCCTGGGGCTGGATGCAATACGCCAGGTGCAGTTTTGCAAAAGCAAAGTAGAAGGGGAAAATCACCTTCCAGACACACTTCTTTTGGTGCAGCCCAGGATACAATTGATTGGATGCCTGGGCTGCAAGTGCACTCTGCCAGGTCATGTTGAGCTTCTCATGTACCAACACCCCTAAGTCCTTCTTAGGGCTGCTGTCAATCCATTATTTCGCACAGCCTGTATTTGTGCTTGAGATTGCCCCGACCCAGGTGTAGAACCTTGCCCTTGGCCTTGTAACTTCATGAAGTTTGCACAGGCCCATGTCTCAAGCATCCCTTCCCTCCAGTGTGTCAACCACGCCACGCAGCTTGGCGCCGTTGGCAAACTTACTAAGGGTGCACTCAATCCCACTGTCCACATCCCCAACAAAGATGTTAAACAGTGCCAGTGCCAATACCAACCCCTGCAGAACACCACTTGTCACTGGTCTCCACTGGATGTTGAGCTGTTGACTGAAGCTCTTTGAGTGTGACCATCCAGCCAATTCTTTAGTCATTGAGTGGTCCATCTGTCAAATCCACGTCTCTCTGATTTAGAGACAAGAATGTTGTGCAGGACAGTGTTAAAATCTTTGCACGTGTCCAGGTAGATGATGTCAGTTGCTCTTCCATTATCCACCAGTGCTGTAGCCCTGTTGTAAAGGCCACCAAATTTGTCAGGCACAGTGTGCCCTTAGTAAAGCCCTGTTGGCTGATACCAGTCACCTCCTTATTTTCAATGCATCTCAGTAGAGTTTCCAGGAGGAGCTGCTCCATGATTTTGCATGGCACAGGGGTGAGACTGACCGGCCTGTAGTTTCCTGGATCTCCTTTTTTCCCTTTTTAAGAAATGGGAGTTATGTTCCCCTTTTCCAGTCAGTGAGAGTAGGGTCTATGTGTGAGATTAGAGTAAAATTTAATCAAGCGCTCTTATTATCAGTTTCCCTTACTCTACTCTAGCCTGTGCTTCTTCTGAAGAAATTTATGCTGCTTTGTAACACTTCACACTACATTTGAAAATACCTTTTGTTTCAACAGGTGAGAAAATAGGTGATTATACTAGCAAAATTGTTGCAGAGCAAAATAGGCTTAGCAAAAGATGAAGTGTTCAAGTTTCCAGCTGGGATTCAGATGAGTGATTTTTAAGAGCCCTGCAGCTCCTTTGCTGCTCTGCAAATGCTGGCTCTGTGGAGGGAGGGGTAATTAAAACAGCTTCTCAGAGAGCTTTAGGAAAAGCTCCAAACACTAGGCATATGGTATCTCAAGAACAATGCAGAAACATGTGTGCCGTTCTCTTTTGCTTTGCCTGTGTCAGTTCATAAGATTAACACAAAAAGAGCTTCTATTAGTTTTCTGTTATTTTCAATTTAATATGAGCAGCAGTGGGGTGCTTTACAGTTCTAAATGCACAATTTAGAACTCAGTTACCAAATGCAAGAAATTGCTGGCAGGAAATACTTGAATGAGTATTTTATTACATTCATTTGGTAAAATATTTTTCCCAGGAGAAACAACAGTATCTCGAAATGCACATGAGCTCCTTTTGTGCTTTTCCTTGCTGTCTCTGTCTATATACTGGTTTTCCTTAGTGCAGCTGACAGAAGAGAAATTGAAGGCTTTTTCCTGTCATTTCAGTGTAATCCTGTACAATGTAAGTGAGGCAAGAAGTATTGCATCTGCAATTTTCTGGAAGATTAATTAAATTGGATGTAGGTCTACTAAGAACCCTAGAGAGTAATGGAAGTGGAAGGATCTCACAGCAACCCCCTAGAATGAGTCTGTTCCTGTGGGAATCTTTCAGCAAAACAGAAACCTTTCTTTCCTTCTTCCTGTGGTAGTCAGGCACACATTTATGGTTAAAATATGGGCTCAGTCTAAAAGACTGGGCAAAATACTGCAAATGGCATGAAATGTACAAAAAGGTGTAATGGGACAGTGTTGGCTGGTAGATGGAGAAGGGAGGTGAGATGCTGGAATGTTTCTAGATGCAGAAGGCTTTGCTACACCAGGAACGTCTACACCCACGAAGGCTGATGTCTGACATGCTGTGGCTTCACCATCTGCGATTGACATTTTTGACAGAGTGCTCCTTCCTCTGCTCAGGCTTGCTCTTGGTTAGCGATGTACAAACGTGTTTATAGACCATGGCAGTCCTTACAGATAAATAATAATGCTTCATCCCTTTTTGATGAAGAATGAGCCTCCAGTTTTTAAAGAAATACAGTGCTAAAAGTTGTCTTTGGCAGGAGTGGCTGATGCTCACCCTAGTTTTGGCCAAGTTCTGAAGCCAAAGGCAAGTCGCTTAACTTCTGAGAATATCAGTTTTCTGGTAAAATGTGAGGTAACTATGTTTACCTTGTGGATGCCCTTTGAAGCATAACCAATTCATCTTGATTCAAATGTAATTAAGTGCAACATATTTTAAGACCAATGCAGTGACCGTCGTTAGATATAAAATATAGCAGTGCCTGGTCCACCATATGCTTTTAATCCGTAATAACACTTTTCCCTTGACTGAAGCAGTACTGCACTAAAAGAAGACTGCTGTCATCTTGGATCATTGAACAACACTCGACTGTAAATAAGATTGAAAAGCTGGATTTGGGTAAAAAAAAAAGTCCAAAGAAATGGTAATTTCAGTGGCACAAAAAAATCCTGTTATGAATTGTCTATATGAGCTACACATTTTTTTTGTGAGATATTTTTAATGAGATTTGGGCCAATAGCAGCATCTTATTTTTGTCTGGAAAAGTCTCAAATGAATTGCAGGTCCCATCTTCCCAGCAGACCAGCAGTCTAGATTTCCTAGAGCAGGGTGTTTTCAGCGACCCTCAGAAAAAGCAGCATTTGGCATTTCTTTGGGCTCCAAGTTTACAAATAGAACCTTTCTTCTTTTTTCCAGGTAAAAGTTTAGCTCGGGCAAGATATGTATGATAATAAAAGTGTTTGCTGTCACTATGGAAAGGCATTGATGGAAAATCTCTAGCTTTTGACCAGCTTTAGTTGATAAAAAGGCCGAAACCAACAAATCAAAGCAAAAAAAACAGCAACGAAAGAACTTCTGTGACAGTTTTAAGGAAATTGAAAAAACTTGGATATTTTATTTTTAATTATAACACAGCATTTCATTAATGCTTGCGAATATAGTAGGGTTAAGCCTTTTAATAAAAGGCTTCAGACCAGATCATATTTTATCAAAAATCTTTTATGCATGGTATTAGGCACTAATGATACGCCTGATTCAAAGGGGAAATAATTGCACTTGTAAAACTAGTACTGGATCCAGCCCTGTTCAATGTCTGTGTCAATGACCTGGATGAAGGCATTGAGTGCACCCTCAGCAAGTTTGCAGATGACACTAAGCTGGGTGGCAGTGTCGATCTGCTGGAGGGTAGGGAGGCTCTGCAAAGGGATCTGAACAGGCTGGACCGCTGGGCCGAGGCCAATGGAATGAGGTTTAACAAGACCAAATGCCGGGTCCTGCACTTGGGGCACAACAACCCTATGCAGTGCTACAGACGGGGGGGAGAGTGTCTGGAGAGCTGCACGGAAGAGAAGGACCTGGGGGTGCTGGTTGACAGCTGACTGAACATGAGCCAGCAGTGTGCCCAGGTGGCCAAGAAGGCCAACGGCATCTTGGCTTGTATCAGAAATGAGGTCACCAGCAGGTCCAGGGAGGTGATTCTCCCTCTGTACTCGGCACTGGTGAGACCGCACCTTGAGTACTGTGTTCAGTTCTGGGCCCCTCACCACAAGAAGGATGTTGAGGCTCTGGAGCGTGTCCAGAGAAGAGCAACGAAGCTGGTGAGGGGGCTGGAGAACAAGTCTTACGAGGAGCAGCTGAGAGAGCTGGGGTTGTTTAGCCTGGAGAAGAGGATGCTGAGGGGACACCTTATTACTCTCTACAACTACCTGAAAGGAGGTTGTGGAGAGGAGGGAGCTGGGCTCTTCTCCCAAGTGACAGAGGACAGGACAAGGGGGAATGGCCTGAAACTCTGCCAGGGGAGGTTCAGGTTGGATATCAGAAAAAAATCCTTCACGGAAAGAGTCATCGGGCACTGGAACAGCTGCCCAGGGAGGTGTTCGAGTCGCCTTCCCTGGAGGTGTTTAAGGGATGATGAAGTGCTTAGGGACATGGTTTAAGGGAGTGTTAGGAATGGTTGGACTCGATGATCCAGTGGGTTTTTCCGACCTGGTGATTCTATGATTTTTTTGCTCCCAGTGAGAATTTCTGTGGGCTATGCCAACCAAAAGAGCAACCTGGAGTTTCAAAGTGGTGCATGTAGATACTGCCACAGAGTTATCCACCTGAAGAGAGACTGCAGAGGCTCATTCAGGATGCAGAAGAGCTAGTAAGACCAGTACTGCGACCCTCCTGCAGCTCAACTCTTCTCTGAGGGAAGGAATAGCACCGTGGCTCAGGTTCCTTGGCTCAGCTGGCAAGAAGATAGCCAGCATGTCCTTTCATCCTTATATCCTAAGTAATTTAGGAGCCTGTTGGCCCCAATGTATCAGAGAGGTAGGCACTGGGTGGTTCAGCTCTTCAGTGGACTGTGCTGGGTGCCCAAAATGCCTCCTCTCCTAACTGAGAGGCCAGCCACAATTTTCATTGGCTTCATCCTACCTTGCCCTGTGACTGTGCCCTGTGACTGCTGTTATGGGGTAAGGGGGGTCCTCTGCTCTGGCTAATAAGTAGCTGAAGAATTGCCTTCCTTTTATATGTCTAATTCTTTGCTTTTGCCCTTTTTTGCTCTATGTGAAAGGGGATGTTTGAATACAGGGTATCTTGAGGACTATACACCATTAGGAGAAGAGAACAAAGCCTCCAGTTCTTTTTTTGCTTGTGCCTTCTCTTGGTTCTCTTAGACGCTGGAAATAGTTTAAGAAAAAAACAAAAAGCAAAACCAAGTCCTCAAACATTTTCCCAGCTGTAGTGGAAATGTTCCTTTAAAAGCTGAATTAATGTTTCCTTCCCTTGTATTATCTGCCTGGCTTCCAGGTGAGCAAGGCGCATTTTATGTTGTCTTTGTAAGCAAACAAACATACATTGGCTTAATTTTATTTACTTCGGCAATTCCAACAGGATTTTCAGAACAGGGATCCTACCTGGCAGTAGTTTATCCTGACACATTCAGGCGTTTTCTTTATAATGTGCCACACAGCCAGATTTTTTCTTAGCACCATTTACAAATCTCTCATGTGTTTAGGGGGGAAAGTACCTTTTTAAAGATTTTTTTAATATCTAAAAATCCACACTACTTTTGTATTTTTTTTGTTTCCTTTTTCTTTTCCCTCTTTTCTTAATTTCACTCCTTTCATCAGAATCCGCTATGCTCTTTGCTTCCAGTTTGTGGGAAAGTTGTGTCATCTGGCTGGAGGACATATGCTTTCAGCATATATTGTCAATATTGTTGCACGTGATTATTGTCAGCAACATCTTAGGACCATTTGCAACAGAGTCAAGTGTGTTTTCAGTAAACTTTGGCATTAATTTACGTTTTCCAACTTGCTTATACCAGAAAATGAAAAGTGAAGAGAGGGAGAAAGAAGTTAGAAAAACACTGCTAGAAATGTTTGCCCTGTGCAATTAATTTTGTGATTATTTTATGTATTTATTTTTTTAATGTATTGTTTGTCTCTTTTTTTCCTGAAGTCTCATGTGCTTATAAGCCACGATTTTAGAGTCTCTATTTAAGACTGTCTGCTCAGGAAATGAAGGCATTGCTTTGCATTAGCAGGCCCATTCGTAAGTGACCTACAGGACCTAAAGAGGAATACTTATAGCAAATTATCATTTCTATTTAATCTGTAGTTTTGCATATATCATGGAATAGCACTTTCAAAGAGTCAGCAAATTTAAGAGGATGGCAATGTTTTCACAGATATTCACTGAGCAAGGGAATCAGTTTAATTTATTAATTTATCAGAAATTACTTTCTTGATCAATGTGAATAGTTTTCCATTCTAGCCCGTTCTGTGTACAGGCATGCGCAAGCAGAGTACGATCTTCTTCGGTTGCAAAACATATGCTACTAATAAATTCCAAACAAAAAATGTTTTCAGTTACTTTTTAAATTAAAATTCCTGGAATTTTCTATTGATAATATTACGGATTCCAGAGAGAAACCAGAAATACTTTACACTTGAAGGCTTTTATATTAGATTAATGAAAAGACAACTAAGCTCTCAAATAATCCCCTAATTATGCTTCACACTGAACCCCTTTGTTCAATATTTTCATATGTGCATGTGCAGTTTTGCACCAAATCCTGATCTGGTCATAAGCTGTGCCTGAACTTACTCTGCACAGCTGAAATTAAATACTTATTGTATCTTTTGAGTGCAGTTGGTTATATTTTTATTGCTTCCACGATAGTTTGTAGTTAGATGCTGCATTTCTTTTGAGGTTTGTGTGTGAGATGAGGACAATGGTTCTGAGCAGGTAAAATAGCCATATCTCCAATAAGAGGCAGCAGAAATACTCATTTTCAAGCATTAGTTTATGGTTGTCAGTAACTAGTGTAGTATTTTCCTCAATCTCAGAAATAGCTCACAAATTCGTAAAAATTGAATGAAAGCATTGACTTCTCTTCTGTTTTAGAGTTTTGGGATTCTGTTTTAGAGTTTTGGGGATTTAACAGGCTGCCCAGGGTCGTGGTCGAGTCACCTTCCCTGGAGGTGTTTAAGGAACGGGCTGATGAAGTGCTTAGGGACATGGTTTAAGAGAGTGTTAGGAATGGTTGGACTCGATGATCCAGTGGGTCCTTTCCAACCTGGTGATTCTATGATTCTATGATTCTACTTTTAATTTTTAGTGTTTAGTTCAGCTCCCATGAGAAAAGAAATCAGAGTAATAGATGTTTCTTTGAAGCGTCAAATCATAGCTTTCAGAAGAAACTGTTCCAAAGAGTGATCTATACAAGCGTTATTGAATGTGTTTTAAGAAGTCATAAATTTTACACTGAAATTCATTCTGTTTTCCAGCATAAAAGTGAGCAAACCCTAACCCTAACTCTAACTCTAACTCCAACTCTAACCCTAACCCTAACCCTAACCCCTAACCGTAACCCTGCGAAGATGAAGGAGAGAAGCAAAGACTTTTAGAACAAGAAATATCAAAGAAGAATTTTGTTTTGAGTTATTCAGTATTCACTAATTTTCTGAAATATGTCAAAACATCAATTTGTCTTTCTGTCTCCTTGTAGAATACTGTCACCTGGTTTAAATATATTTCAGCGGAGTTTGAAATGGTCATATTATTTGTGAACTGGAAGGCAATACATGAATCCTTCACTGCAAATGATATATCGATACACCTAAGTAACGCACTGTTATATATTGTTTTCTCTATTTCACCAGTAAGAATTACTTAGCCTTCAGAGCCTAAAGTTTATCTTCATAAAAATGTACAATAGAATAACAGAGTCTTAGAGGTTAGAAAAGACCTCTAAGATTGAGTTCAACCATCAGCCCAAGACCACCGTGCCTACTAAACCATGTCCTGAAGTGTGATCTCTACACACTTTTTGAACCCCTCCAGGGACAGTGACTCTACCACTGCCCTGGGCAGCCTCTGCCAGTGCTTCACCACTCTTGTGGTAAAGAATTTTTTTCTAATACCCAATCTAAACTTCTTGTGGTGCAACAAGAGGCCATTTCTTCTTGTCCGATTGCTTGTCATTTTGGAGAAGAGACTAACACCCACCTCACTACAATCTTCTTTCAGGGAGCGCTGAGGTCTCCCCTTGGCTTCCTCTCCTCCAGGCTAAACAATCCCAGTTCCCTCAGCCACTCGCCATAGCAGTTGTACTCCAAACCCTTCCCCAGCTTCATTGTCCTCCTCTAGACACATTCCAGCAGCTCAATGTCCTTCTTGTACTCGGGAGCCCAAAACTGAACACAGTATTCAAGGAGTGGCCTCACCAATGCTGAGTACAGGGGGACGATCACTTCCCTGGTCCTGCTGGCCACACCATTTCTGATGCATTCCAGGATGCCATTGGCCTTCTTGGCCATGTGGAGCACTGCTGGCTCATGTTCAACTGTCTACCAACCAGCACCCCTAAGTCCTTTTTCTGCTGGGCAGCTTTCCAGCCACTCTTCCCCAGTCCTGTAGTGTTGCATGTGGTTGTTGTGTCCCAAGAGCTGGAACTTGACCTTGTTGAATCTCATACAGTTGGCCTCAGGCCACCGAACCAGCCTGTCCAGATCCCTTTGCAGAGCCTTCCTGCCCTCAAGCAGATCCATAGCCCAAAAGAAGAATTACTATAGATCAACGTTACTCTGCTCACTTCAGAAGAGCTATGTTGATTTATTTATTTGGGAAGGTGACCTCATGAACCCAGCTGGGCAGAGGTCAAGTGCAACAAAGACTGAAATCAAGAGCAGGTTTTCAATAGAATCTTTAAATAGACTTCTTTTCTTTGAGAATGTCAGAAAGTTGAAGTCTGACTGTATGGGCTCTTCTGGGGTAGGCTGTGTATGCTGGGTCATGTCTGGGAAGTCAGGCAAAAAAAGTCAGTCCAGTCGTATCAAGCACACTCTTTGTCTGTATTCAAGGGTGACCTAGATGGAAGCAAATATCTGTCTGTGGTGAGGATAGACCTCAATTAATTTGAAAAATTGCTTACTGTTTATTTACTTTTCTTAAAAATTCAGCAGTTAACAACTTGCAATGTTAGATTGAGCTGTTCAGAGGTGAATTGGTCAGGACCCAGTGCGTTTGAAGTTTGTTCCATTTATCATCATCTAAAGCAGTGTCTATGATCAGCATATTTACTATAGCTTTGATATTCATCTGGTGGTGTGGGTCTGTACTAACAAGTACTCTTAAAGAGGGAAAAGGTTCTATTTTGCCACTGTTGTCTGTAAAATTATTTAGTGTCAAAATGTGACTTCATCTTATGGGAGGGAATCGGGGTGAGAAGTTGGGAGGATGCAGTTGGAGAAGAGCAGAGGAAAAGCAGCAGCCTGGAGTAAGACAGGCTCAGCAAGGAGATCAGAGTTGAGAGGCAGTGCTCATGGCAGACAGCCATAGCACTGCTTCCATCCCTTTGTGTCTGTGCAGCATGGCCTCAGGACCTTCATGGAAGGGCTTGTGGGTTGCATACTGTGTGCAAGCAATACAAGTTCATGCCATGTAAGAACACAGATTTTAGGTTGCATTTGGAGATCGGGAGTAGCTTGTATGGGAGACTGAATTCTCGGCGTATTTTGATAACATCCTTCTCTCCAAATTGAAGAGATATGGATTTGATAGGTGGACTTTTTGGTACTTAAGGAAGTGGCTCAATGTCCAGATGGAGACTGTGACAAGTGGTGCCCTTCAGGGGTCTATACTGGGACCAGTGCTTTTTAATATCTTCATCAATTACATATACAGCGAGATCAAGTGCACCCTCAGTAAGTTTGCAGATGACACCAAGCTGAGTGGTGCAGTTGTCACACCAGAAGGATGAGATGTCATCCAGAGGGACCTGGACAGGCTGGAGAAGTGGGGCTGTGTGAACTTCATGAGATTCAAAGAGGCCAATTGCAAGGTCCTACACCTGGGTCAGGGCAATCTGCAGTTTCAATATAGGATGGGGGATGATGATACTGAGAGCAGCCCTGCGGAGAAGGACTTGGGGATTCTGGTTGGTGAGAAGCTCGACATGAGCTGGCAATATTTGCTTACAGTCTAGAAGGCCAACTGTGTCCTGGGCTGCATCAAAAGAAGTGTAGCCAGCAGGGCGAGGGAGGGCACTCTCCCCCTGTACTCTGCTCTCCTGAGACCCCACCTGGAGTCCTGTGTCCAGTTCTGGAACCCCCAATGTAAGAAGGATATGGAATTGTTGGAAGGAGTCCAGAAGAGAGCTACAAAGATGATCAGAGGGCTGGAGCACCTCATGTATGGGGACAGGCTGAGAGAGTTGGATTTGTTCAGCCTGGAGAAGAGAAGGCTCTGAGGAGAACTTACAGCGGCCTTCCAGTCCTTAAAGGGGTCCTACGAGAAAGCTGGGAAGTGACTTTCTAGAAGGGCATGGAGTGATAGGATGAGGGGGAATGGCTTTAAATTGGAAGGGAGAGGATTTTAGGAAGAAATTCTTCACGATGAGACTGTTGAGGCACTGGAACAGTGTTGCCCAGGGAAGTTTTGGATGTCCCCTTCCTGGAGGTGTTCAAGGCCAGGTTGGATTGGGCCTTGAGGCGGGGAGGGGGCAGGGGGATGGAACTGGGTGGACTTTAAGGTCCCCTCCAACCCAAACCATTCAATGAAACAGAGATTACGGGGTTCATGCTCATGCCGAGACCCGCATAGGTAGGTCTGGCCCTTTTGCAGGGTGACATGATCATGAGATATTTCTTAAGATGGTCCACAGTTTAGATAACTGAGTCTGTTAAGTGAGAGAACTTAATTTTAACCGCATAAAGATAGGTAATAAACTTTCTTATAATAATTATCAGTCTATTAGGTGATACCTCTTTTGGGCTAATTATATGAAAAATAGTCTAGTTTAAATATCCAAGAGACTTGTAAACTGGTCATAAAGCTGCACAGCATTTCTAAGCTTGAACCACATTTCAAATTAGAGCAGTCTTTTTTCTGCAAATACAATATGTGTAATTGCCACTGCTTGAAACAGGTATCTTATGTTGTTACTGACAAACTGAGAGATCAGCTTGGCTTCGTGTACACAGGGGTTTGTGCAAATGCAGTTAAAAACCGTGAAGATCTCAAAACCAGGAGATAAAGAAGTGCTACTAAGTATTGCAATGTTAAACTGTGAGTGGTCAGGTTAAAAGACACTGATAAAAAGAGGGTACCAGCGTTATTTGTCCCTCCAACCTTTCACCCCATGAACTTTTATTGGTAATATCAATAACATTTCAGTCAACTGAGAAGGGCTCTTTTGGCACTGTGTAAAGCCATAGGAAGGGATGAATCTGATAGATCAAAGAGAAGCCAAAAAAATTAACATCTTTTTTAAGAGCTATTCTAAATGCTTTTCATTCAGATGTGCATCCCAGCACATCTGGAAGCATAAGATTTGTCTTCAGACATGCTGTGTACGTGTCTCAATTGCTATCATAACTCTGGGAGATGTCGAAAAATCCTTAACATATGTTAAATGTTCTTAATGTTCATCTTTAGTAGGATTAGTGATCTGAAGCTTTTCCACTGAAAATCATAAAATAGAATTTCAAGTAGAAATCTCTCTTTAATTGAATTACCAAGCTAAACGGAAACTTCAGAGACTCCAGTAGTGTTAAATTCTCTCCTAGACAGTTTGTAACAGTTCCACATCAGGACTGAAGCTGGTTCCCTTTTGTGAGTTCATTAGTACCTATTCTAACTATTTTTTTGTCTGGTCTAGATGACCTAAATCAACAGAAAATTCATGAGAACAAAGAGGGAAAAAAGAAAACCACTTTTTATATTTTATAATATTATCTTATTACTGTTAAATATTTCCTTCCATTTTGTTCATTAAAAAGTATCCTAGCCTTCACAAATATTTTCAGATTCTAAGAAAATATGTGGGTCATGAGCAGAATTTAATGGATGCTAGCAGTATGTTTTTGAAACCTTTACTGCACACTGAATAATCCATTCTGTCATCAGTTACTTACAGCAATATATTCTGTTACTGAGGAGAGTAAAGATGCAAGTTTAAGATTAGTCGAATGGCATAATTTCAGCAGAGCAATGATGAGTGATGAGACAGCGTATGGCAACGGGGAATTGGCTGCACCTCATACTTGTTTATGGCCAGGGTTCTATCTATACACTGTTTTAAAGGATGAATTTTTGTAGATATAGCTGAATTCTAATGAAATTCCTAATGCAGTGCACTCGAACACGATCTCCTTGTCAGGTGAGAAATTATTTAGTAATAACAAATTGAAATTGAATATATTAAGCAATTATTTAAAGTGAGCACAAGCTTTTTTTATTTTTTTGATTGTATTCCCTGCAGAAATGGTAATAAGGTTGTCTTAGTCCTTGTTCACAGAAATAGTGAAATTTTCGCTTGTGTGACAGCCTGTAAGAGGAACTGTCTGCAAAAATCCCACTGGAAGGGAAGTGATTATGCATTAGTCCTGTACTTCTTATCTCTATAGCAGCTAAACAATCCCACCGGAGTGACTAGGTGGGACAGAAATGTGGAGATGAAGCAGTCAGCAATGTTCCATCCTGTTGCTAGGTGCATGTTTAATGTTGAATATTCAAACCTGAATTGTGTGAATGTGCTGCCGTAAAACAAGAAACCATTTGCTGGTGGAAGATGTTTGGAAATGTAGGTACAGAGTTTAGATTGGTTATCTCTACTTTATTCCCACCACAGAGCTTACATATTAATATTATTCAAATTGTTTGGAGGTTGGCTTTTTTTTTTTCCTGCAGGATGTGCACAATTGCAGGTTGTTTTTCAGAGGACTGAAAATAGCAGTTCTGAAAAAAATCTCCAAGCCTAAATCTAAAGCCAGTGTACTTCAGGATTAAAAGCCATCTGCAAATTCCTGTTTTCTTTGCAGAAGGGGCAAGTGTTGACCTAAATCCTGAACTGTCACGGGATTTACCCCTCTGCCTTCTGCTGATGGATGGATGTACTTGGTGAGCTCCAGTGGCAATCTGTTCTGGTGATACTGGTCATGCTCCAGTCCGTTGAAGGAAGGAGAAGGCAGTGCTAAGTACTTCTCAGAAATTCTTCAGCTTTTATCCCAAATACCTTTGATTCTTCATCTGGAAAGCTTCTTACAGAAATTATTTACCTACATACAGAACAGTGTTTCTGTCTTTGACCAGATAACTGTTTTATATAAAAATAAAGGGCCATTGGCATACAGTCTTTTTTTGGCAAGAAGTCAACTGAGTAAATACAGTGTGAGGTGTTAGCAACTAAATGTATTTCTTAGAAAAGTTATTCCTGCAACAGATACGAACAGGCATATTATAATTATTTCTTACATTTGTTTTCGTTTGCCCCATTCTCAGTGTGAATTGGTTCAGAATTTATGTCTGAAGGCTTCAGGATATTATGACTCGGTGTTTAGGAATGATCACTAATTAAGTGAATGCAAGTGCCCATCTTTCATGTGCAAAATTTCATGTCCAATATTTTACCTGTCCCCTTGGAGTCATCAGTCCTTTGTGTTTCCCTACTTATGCTTCTCCCAGTCTTCTCCCCTCACCTCCCTCCACGCTCGCTCTAAAACAAAGAGTGCAATTGAAGGCATTCCATGACCAACACTTAGTGAGTGCATTTGTTAAATATTCTAAAAAGCAGCTTGCTTCAAGAGTCTGTAGATTTTGAGGCTTGGTCATCCAGTTCATTAACCTTAATGCTGAATCAGAAACTCCATATTGTTGCTCCCAAAGGAATTGGAGACCAATATCTTGTCAGTGTTTTGATTTATGGTTAATTGTTAAAGGACCAAATTTTCTGCAGTAACGTAAAACTTTGGAGTGGAAATATAAATTACTGTATTGTTTTCTTTGACACAAATAGCTGCTTTGACTTCAGGGAGTTTTATCTTGCCATGTTTAAATCTCTTAGTGATACCAGCAGGTACTTTTTTTCTTCAGAAGGTTTATTACTTTCCAGTGAAGTAAGGGATGACAAAAGTATTAAATAAAAATCCAAACCAAACCAAATCCTCTCTCCTGTTTTGCTTTGGGGCTTTCTACCTTTTTTTTTTTCCTCCCCATAAGGCTGGAGATCTGTTTTGAACTGTTGCTCAAACAGCAGCACTGTTGCAGCTTTGCATACAAGTTACCTTTAAAATTACTTAAAGTTGGTTTCGTTATTTTGAGGGGTGGTGGTGATGTGTTTCATTTGCTTTTCTGTTTGTTTGGGGTGTTTTTGTTTTTGTTTTTTAATTAAGATTAGCATCCTTTAATTGCTAGAACTTTTTACTTTCATATACATGGGAAGAACAAAGACCAGAGAAGCTGTGCATTGGGAAGAGAAATGCTCTAAAACTTCTGGGCATATATTTCACATTCCTAGTTTGTTAAGTAACGTTTTCCTCTCTTTTGAGAGCTGACAATGTGAACTGTCTGTATGGGAGCTTCATAGCCTTAGAAAGATTAGCAGGCAGCACACTAAAGCACAAGCAGGTAGATAAGAGAAGGCGACAATATAGAGGTGACAAACGAGCATTTGTGTCACCTTCTGATGCCTGTTGACTTGGCACTGGGCTACAAGGGGTTGTGACAATCAAGAACAACATTGAAGAATTAAAACTCCTATTACATGAGGGCTCTCTGAAGATGCAAATGTGCATGAACGCCATGCTGAAAAAAAATACCGAGGGACATTTACCAAATGGAAAGATTAATCCAATTCATTCTACCCAATGAAACAGGATCGTTTTGATAAACTAATCAGTAGTGACAGCCTTCTTCCTTGGGGAGACTCTTAACCAAGTCCTGAATAATTTCTTTGAATCAGCCCCAGAAAGTGTTTGGCTGTCAACTTCATCCTGTTTGCTGCCAATCAGCAAATTTCCTTCCAATAAATTAATTCCAGGCACATCCTCTTGGCATGGCTATTCTCTTTCAGACATAAAGGTAACATCAGACTTTGAATTAAAAGAAACCTTATGAGAACATCTTTGCCCACTTTCAAGTCCACTGCATTGTTGTTTGAAATTAAGTACATTCCTTACAAGATTTTTTCACTTACCTGCAAACTCTTGAACATTTGGGCACCCCTGCAGGGTTTTTAATTCACTGTTGTTTCATTAGGGAAAAAAAAACCCTAAACACTCTAATATGTAAGATTTTTCTTGGTGTTTTTTTTTTTTTTTAAAAAAAAAAAGTCTCAAGACTTCTTATTTCAAAAAGTTGTATTAGACCAGTGCTCCCTGAATGTTTGGGTGTCCCCTAGTGTGATAATCAGCTGCCATATGTCAAAGTGCGCATGGGCCTCGGTTTCTTTGTATCCAGGGCTTTACGGCTTAGGATTATGGGAAAGCTGGCCTAACATAGCAGTTCCTAACTGTTGATTAGCATATTTGGACAATCAGACAGTTATTGATCGAAGGAAACAATTAGTAGGTTTATGCAGAGGTTTCTTCTCAGCCACGACATACAGTATTCTTCACAATCAAGTGCTTGTATCAGCCTCTTAAATCTCACACAAACACCCTAATTTTAATTTCTTCCTTCCTTTCAAACTGTTTGCAATGTAAATGGAAGGAAGCTCATGAAAATTGCTAATTGCAAATCACAGTTGCCAGCCCTAGAAAATCAAGAAACACTGGCTTTGAACAGGGCTCTAGGTGAACCCTCGGAAGTGAATTCAGACCTGTCTCAGCCTGCTTCTCTCGCCACGTCAGTTCATTTGCAGAGAAGGTAATGGAGTCCATTTTTCCCCTTTTTGAAAATGGGATCAGTGTTCCCATCTATCATCACATCACTGGGAAGCTAAAATCCAGGATTAAGAATTGCTCACGTAACAGGTCAGGTCAGGCTTTGCTTGCTCAGATTACTGTCTTCTAAACTATCTGTTATTCTGACATTTTAATGTAGTTTTATTATGATTTACCTTTTGAAAGACAGCAGTTTGCTCAACCCCATCCATTCTAGGAGTGTTTATACACCCAAGTGTAGCCATTAAAATCTCTTCAGAGAGTTAATGTTCAGGGTGTAGTGTTAATGGTATTAAAGACAAATAGGTGAAAAAAAGGATGCTATCATCTCCTTAGTTTATGTGATTGATTTTCTACCCATCTACGATGTGGTTCTTTAGGGTGCAAGGGCTGAGTTGACTGCAGTGTGCAAAATCAACTCCTAAATCAGGAGTGACATGATATTGAAATCAATAATGTAAATCAGAGTGCGCCAGCTTCCCAGCTGCCTGAAGTGTGTCTTGGAGGAGGTGGATCGGCTGTGACTCCAGTGCCATAAACCCAACTGCTCAGCACCTCTCCCTGTGCACAGGTGGCTGCTTAGGAGGTACTACCACTATGCACAAGAGAAAAAGAAAGTGCCAGGTAATGCCTTTTCTGCCATTCTTATCTTCTCTCTTGTTCTCCTTCCTCTGACACTGCCAGGTGTCAATGATTGGTGACTTGGAGCAGCTCATGTCTCCTTGCAAGAACACATATATGCAAGGAAAATAGAAACTTTTAGAGCAATCCAAAGTCTTAGCATTCTTGGCCAAATCCGGGTATGGGGGTGACAATTTGTCTTTCTAATACCAGTGAAGAAATGGCAGCAAGGCTGAAATAAGCAGTAGAAATGTCTGCCAGTTTCCTCCCCTGAAATGATGCACAAGATATGGGAGAGGAAAGGCAAACTGTTTGGGTTTTTTCAGTAGCGCTGCCTGTAACTGAGAGTCTCTCCAGGCTGAGAGAGTACCTTTGGGAAAAAAAAAAAATAGACCCTAAAATAATTTTTGTCCCAAATACCAAATATGAGACTTCTCAAGGGGAAACAGGAAGGTGTCCACAGTTGCCACTACATCAGATGAGGACTTCTTTGGTGGAAGGGAGTGCTGTTGAGAGGCACTCTTACCCACAGACACAGCTTGCTTTGGAATAATGGCCCGCTCTCAGCTCTCTGTGTCTGTTAGGAAGGGGACGTTTCTGTTTTTTTAGTGAGTTTTTATAAAGAAGTAATGGCAACATTGCTGTCCCTTAAGCCTTCAAGGCCAGTAACGCTCCTGTGAAGCACGCATAGGATTTCAGCTACACACACAGAAAATGGGTTTCATATGATGTAGAGAAAATATGACAGTAATTCACTGGTTTTGCAGAATCAGCTAAAGTGCCACAGTTCTGTTGCCCCATCCTCCCAGGCAATTCGATGATTCTCTTTCGTTAAACAACATAAGATATTGCTGTTCAGTCAAATCTAGCAAGTGAAAGCAAAAACATGTTAGCAACCTCTGTATCAGTAAAATAAGAAGGCTACACACCGATGTTCCTCAGCCCGGTATATTTACCTTCCCCTGAACCCTTAGTTTGAAATGACTGTTTCTCTGACCTACCACACCATGCAGACTCTCCATCGCCCCTTGAAAACGGACATGAGAACATTTCCCAAAGCTCAATTTATTGAGCTGTTAAAATGGTTTTTATTTACCAAATCCCAGCAACCTGACCACAGCTTGAACAATGAAACCAACTCCCTTCTCCCTAAAGCTCTAAAGGTTATATGGTATAGAGGAAACAGGCTTTTGAGAGAGAGAACTCTTCACCTTCTGCTCTTTCAGGGCTGTATCTTCCTCCTTTCCCACACAAGCCCAAGTAACTGTGCTATGTGCACAGTCCTGTCACGTGAGAGGCTCTTCCTTCCTAACCCCTAAGCAGTGGGCTTGCTGTGTGATTGCTATCATCATCTGTAGTCTTCAGTAGCCCTTTATTCCTCAAGGACATTAAGAAGAAATATTGATATTACGTGCATACTTCATTCTTGCCAGATGTAACAATGGTGAGGGAGGAACGCCAGGCGTGTTTGGATCAGTGGAATCACTTGTGGGTTTTGATTCTTAAAGAGCTCAGTTCTTCTCTTGGTATCACCAGATTAAGAGTAGCTGCACTGAAGTTCATGAGCTGTTTTTCCAACTGCTAGAAATGAATATTTCCACTGACAGGCACAGATTCCTGCCGTCTTATGCCCACTAACGAGTTGGTAGAAAGACTGAGTCTCTGCAGATGAACATTGAGTAAGGTCCTAAAGCTTTAATATGGATTATCCCATTCCATACAGGCAAGCTTTGAATTGGCAGTGAATCTACTGAGGGCTCTGCATTGTGCTTCTATGAAGACGATTGTTGGGAAAGCAATGACTGTGTCTCAGAGCGCTGCCTCAGATATTCATCTCGCTGAGGAACAGTATTGCTGCCTATAACCGTGGAGAAAGTGAGAACCAGAAAATAAGTAAGGATGCCATATTGTAAGAATAAAATATGTTCTGGTTGTAATTTAAATTGGAAAATTGGCTGCTAATCCTTCTGAAATTTGCTTACCAGAGGCAGAGTTGAAGAAAACAGTGTTGGCAGAGGATGTGAAGAAATCAGCTCACTTTTCCTATAAGTATTTAAGGTTGCTTAGTACAGTGGTTTTGGTAAAATCCATGCATTTAAGCACCAAGGAATTTTCTTCTTTACCTCCAGCTTCTACAAACATCTGTTGGAAAGAGTTTGAGATTTCTTTTTGGCTACATTGCTCGGTTTATGGTGTGTATCCCTTTTCTATCCGTCGTATTTTGTCAGAAGCATCAAGGTATGAGGAACACCATCAGTCCTGGCATTATATTAGTGTAAGCCATAATGGGGTTAGTCATCTATATGTTGTGTATCTGATCTTCAGCTCAAATCCCACTTTGCATTATAGGTTGTGGGGCCTGGCTGTCCATCCCTGTCACTGTTGTCACCAGTTACAGTCACATCATTAAATGACTGCAGAATGGTGCAGAAGCTATATTGATAACATATCTTTAGCTCTTTCCTTCTTTCTCTCCCTTAATATGCATATTTATGCCTTAGGTCTTTTTATAAAATACTTTAGAATTCTGGTCCTGTTGGATAAAAATGTACAAATTTGTCATCTGATTTTAGGTACTGAATGTTGTGCCACTGAAGCAGTATGTATGCCAGGTTCCAAAATACTTTTTTTTCCATGAAATCTTAAGTAACCTAGCTCATACTAAAATTCAAGATACTTTTCTGCCCTGCCACTGCTCTTGAAGTGAACGTGCCAAACTGAAGTGTGCTTATTAAATACAATCACTGTATTACATTTAATACAATCACTGTATTAAATTGCTTAAAAATGAATTATTTTTCAGTGAGGCAATAATTCTGAGAGAACTTGCAGCACTTTTGGCTAGTATCACCCTACGAATAAAAAACCAAAAACATTGCAAGGTTGGAAAGAGCTCAATTGTAGTGACGTATAAAAGGATTAAGACAGAAATGACTTTTCAGTATAGTCTTTCTTGGGATGTTTGCAGTTGCTTGCTCAGTTCTTGGCTTTGTTTTTACAATCTGCAGCTGCCTCTGAGCTGCTAAAGCTCTCTTTTTCCAGGTATAGTTACTGTACATTGCAGCAGCCTATGCCTCAGTGATCTGTGCATAATTGTTAGGAAAATCTGACATCCAGGGCCTGATGCTAGCGCTCAGCAGGATGTGTAAGCAGAGAGCTGAGGGGCACTGGGAATAAAACTTCTTTTTGTATGGAGCTTGGCCTGTGTAGAGGGGAGGAGAGAAAAGCAGTGGTGTACAGTGGTAACTCCCCAGTCAGAGAGTTTCAGAAAAATGATCAAGGTTTGTGTTTCTTCCTTCTTACGTGAATAAGCTTTCAAGAATAAGGGTTTGGCAAGACTGATGTTTAAAGTGCAGCATGGATCTGAGGAGATACAGGCCCAGCTCCAAGTTAGGCTGCCATTCCTGCTCCTGAAAACATGACTTAGTCTCCCTTTGCCTCAATTTCCTATCAGTAGAAGGATAACAGCCCTGCCTTTTTCCCACCTTTGTACTCTGGTCCAAATGAGATTGAAAACATTTCAATGGGCAACAGCTGAGGAGGTTTGCAGTCATATCTGGTAGGAGGGAGGCAGACAGGCAGATTAGGCAGCAAGGAAGACACTGCTGGAAGCAGCTTACTCTGGTCTTTACTTTTGCTGGTTCATTTTGTTCAGATGCTTCCAGTTCCCACAGAGTTAAAGGACTTTACTGTTGCCAGGACTGAGTAATGCAGGATTTTCTTCTCACTCAGAGGTGTCTGAAGTATGTACCTCTCAGTGTCATCGGAGCCAGCACACATCCCATAAACTTGCCCCAACAATTCATGCTCCTTTTCAAGAATGGTAAATGTAAGTTGTTATTCCCTGTTCAGGGGACATTTTCTCAGAATAAGATATCTTCTTCCTGAGGGTTGAATTAGCAGCTCTGTGCCTAGCTGGAGGTGCTTGTTTTCCCCCTTTTCTTTTGCTGTGTGTTGCTATACGTTAATTTTTCTCCTGTGCACTTCACTAGTTTAGTTTGATGATGTTGTCTAGTTCGAACTCTGCCAACACAGTCGGCGTTTGGTTTTGAACACTCGCGCTGACACCTTCGCTTTGAGAAGGGGCTGTAATGAATCTGTTTAGGAGTGCTGCGCACACTGTGGTGGTTTCCATCTCCCGTCGAGCTTATCCTCTGCCCATCCATTCATTTGTGCTTCAGCGAGAGTCTGTGAACAGTTTCCTTCTGCATCACCGGTGTTGTCCATCTCTGTGTTGTAGGCTGTTTTCCCATCTTGGGGAGACGAGAAAAGGAATGTTAAAATTTACACTTCTAGTCTGTTTCTAAAGTCTAATTAAGACTTCCCTATGTGGCTTCAGTGCAACTTCCAAACAATATTGTTAATTCTTTGAGGAAAGGAAAGAAAAGACTAATTCCCAAAGACTTACGTTAACAGAAAATCTGCACAAGGTACAACCACAGTTTTATGCCTCACTTTGAACAAGCATAAGTGGTTGCATGTAGTACAAGGTGAGGGAATGGGGCCTTCAATTTGTGCTGGGATAACTGAGATATAACTTAGTTACAGGACTTCATCTGTTGTATAAAGCCTCACAGCATTCATTGGTGCCAGTTCAGAAGTTCATAACTTGGGTGGCAGGAAAGATGGGGTGCCTTAGTGTTGCGGTGAGGGCAGATTGAGCCCACTTGACTGAGATTACTTCCTGAAAGCTGTAGCCCTTTCCAACCAATGCAACTCACTTTATCTTCCCACAAACAGTGCTGTTGCCCAGCTGGTGGAAAGCTGTTAAACTCTTATAGTCAATGGTACTATGATCATTTATTGCAGTTCAGCAGCTCAGCCACCATTTTTCCTCCCAAGCCCATAAATCCTTTCTCACTATCATGTTGCTTTCTCCTTTTATTTTGTAGTATGCTCTTCTCACCCAAGATCAACCCTAGTCTTCTGTTATTCTTTAAGGGAAAAGGAAAAAAGCTTTGTCAGAGCTTGCTGTCAGCTTTTTTCTCTGCCTCTTGCTTCCATCAAATATACAAGGGATTTGTATGGGAGGAGGAACAGGCTCACAGCTAAATGATTCAGACCTTATGCTGAAAGCAGTCAGATGAGAGACACTTTATAACAGGTAGACAAGGGCTATGCCATCTATTTGCATTAAAAAAGTCATTTAATTGCATTGTATATGCGATGTTTGAGGGCCCTGTGGTTCTGTGATTTATATGTACATGGCATGGTGCTTTGCTAAAAATAGTCTGTTATCTCCCTTTTTGTCATCCAAAATGTTCTTGGCATTAGCATACACACACACGCACATACACACATGCACCCTATGTTGGTAATCCTATCCTCTTACTGGGTTTCTTATATCAAATCCTTGTTAATTGATAAATACAAGCAAATTCTTTCATTTAAATTCAGTTGCCAAGATTGAAAAAGTGCTAAAAATGTGTTGATGCAAACTTGACCACAAAGGTGCCATCTCTCATGTGTGAGAGCAAATGAGATGTTTGAGTTTCACAGAACATTCCTTGACCTAGGTGAAAACGCTAAAATCTTTAATCAAATATCTCAGAAGTGGAACTCCTAACAGTTATTAAATGTTTGGAACAAATGTGCTTTTAAAGTTCGAGCAGAACTAGCTAGGCATTGTTAAGCATTGTTATAAAAAATCCCTTTTTTCCCCCCTACTTAGTTAATCATAGAATCATAGTATCACTGGGGTGGGAAAGACCTTTGAGATCATCAAGCCGGATCGTACCTGTCCACTACTAAATTTCTACAGAAACAAGGTGTCTGCATATCACATATATTTGTCTGCTCTTTTCAGTTCTTGGACAACAACAGGGGAGGTTTATGTTTGATATTAGGAAAAAAAATCTTTATTGAAAGAGTGGTGAAGCATCAGAAAGAGTGGGTGAAGCTGCCCAGGGAAGAAGTGGAGTCAGCATCCCTGGAGGTGTTAAAAAAGCGCATAGAGGTGGCACTTCGGGACGTGGTTTAGTAGGCACGTCGGTGTTGGAGTGGTGATTTGACTTGATGAACTTAGATGATTCTAGGATTCTTTGATTCTATGAACTTCAGTGAAATTTGAACCGCTCTCAACCAATTTAACTGAAAGAAAGAGGTCTCAACTATATTAGCTCTACAACTCCTATAAGAATGGGGAGAAGAGAGAAACCACATTAGTATTTGTTTTCAGTAAAAAACTGTGGGGTGAGTTCATTAGACATGAAAAATTTTTCCACAAAGGAAAGACTACATTAGTTCTGTTGCTCACAGAGCTACTGGTTTGTGTAGTAAGAGCACCCTCTGAGCTATTCAGGGTCATAGTGTTCGTAACTGGTGTATGAGGCAGCAAGTGGCAAGGCTGTGAGAGTACATCTGTCTGGATTGCAGCTTCTAGACTCTGAAAGTTCTTGGTGTGCACTGGGAATGTGGCATTTGTTGTCCATCTCGGCATGAGGAGAGAGGGGAGCGAGCAGCTGGCCCTTCTGCAGCTCTCAAGTTCCTCCCTGCTGTGTCTGCACTCAAAAAAGTTGGGAGGTAAGTGGCAATGAGAAGCACTAACATCGTTATGTGTGCCAGATCTTGATAAGGGGCAGTGCAGATGGTCTTCCCCTAACAGCAGAGGAACTAGTTTGGTTTCAACATCATAAAGACTTTGGCTGCAGGAGAGATGGTTTAGTGTGAGGTGTGTGGCTGTGTCCATGGGAATCACTGGACATTACCTTTGAGGAGGTTCTGCCATCTCTCCTTGCAGGGATGTCCCTCTTGCTTGAGCGGATCCTGTGTGTCGGGACTGTTAGTGGAGAGAGCAGCAGTACTCTTCACCCGTTATACGTTACATGAAGGTGAGACCCACAGCAACTTTTGCACTCATCTGAATCAGCATATTTAGCAACCTGGGCACTTGGGTTTCTTACTCAGAAAAACAGAGTTCTGTGAGGGAGGACTGAGCTCTCTGACCTTTACGTTTGTTCCCTTAAAATGCTGGTGTACGGAGTTGGCAGACAGACTCAGCATGGGAAAGGAGCTTCATTGTAGTTTTCAATTTACTTATTGAGCTAATGCACCATAAAACAAATAAAAAACATTCTTAACTGCTTACAGTACAGAGAGGAGATGCTTGGAGGAAGCAGTAAATTTGAGGCAAGCTAACAGTGTTTTCTGGTTAGAAAAAAATCCAAACAGTAAGCACCCTTTCAAGGAACGACATTTTTAGTATTGAGATTAAATAGTTTATTGCTATGGCATTGAGCATTAAGTGTTACTGATGGTTTTGGAAATTCTACCCTAAATTTTTGAAAGAGAGGAAGCAGAGAGTAGAGATGAAATTTATATGAAGAATTTATTTATAAACTCATTTCCTTGATTTTGATCAAATGGCCAAAACGAAATTTTGCCTAATGCGACCGCTTGCTTACATGAGATTGCTTTTAGTTGACAGACCCCTGCAATTCATCATCTAATAATTATCCTTTTATAGGACATTAGTGCAGGAAAAGTAAGCTTCTGTTAGTAAGGGACTCTCAATTTCTCTCCAGTCCTGTAGAGAGTCCAGGGAAATCACCATTTGCAGTGTATTTATTGCCTGACATTTCCAAGCCCATGTCATCACTTTATATTCTCTGTGAGAGAGTAGGAGAGGAGGCATTTGGGCTCTGACTCCAGCCAGCAGCAAAGCTGTGAGATTCTTGGTTTTTTTTGACAGTTTCCTACTTTGGGTGTAGCATCCTTCATAGTGCAAAAAAAGAAGGCTGAAATCTGCTGTCTTCAACACCATCGGGCTGTTATGGTTTTATTTGCGTATGTTTAAAAAGCAGGGCAGAGTTTAGCTTAGCTCTAGAAATTCTGTTTCCCAGGGAGAAAGGTCACCAGAAGATGATATTTACACACTCCAAAAATAGAAGAGGCATAGTATTGCTTCTTCATGTTCCCTTATGTTTAATATCTTTTTCTCTGAGGATTCCATCAGGGACAATGCCAGGTTGAATTACACATGAGAGTCTCTAAACTGCCCTCTCTCCTGCTATTTTTACATTGTTTTGTCTCTTTATTTCTAATTCCTAGAAATTTTTCATGCCTAAAGGGCCAAACTTTTATGCTATGTACAGCTGACTTTACTGTTAAACCACTATACTCTTTCTCAAGTACAACCCATGACATACTTGTGGTTGAAGCCAAGACCCAGGGTGGCTGTTTCCTCCTTTTTGGAACAAGACTGGTTTAGATTCACAAGGGATCTCCCACATAGCTTTCTATTTTTCAGCCTCATTCCTTCTGACTGGATTTTGACCAGAGCTGAGCTAACAGTTTTGAAGAATACAAGCAGTTCCCCAAGTGTAATCAAGATTCATATAATTTGTGGTTTCATTTTTCTGCCTATCACACCCCAAGGAATTATTTTCTCCCAGAAAAGATCTTTCCCTTTTAATAGCACTTGGGTTTTCTATATTAGTTTTTGAGCTGCACGGATCACATCAGAATAAAGGCAACACTATTGTTCTGCTTCCTGGAGTGCCATTGGAAGAACGTTTTTCCCCCTGAATATTGAAGGTGTCTTCTGCCAAACTTTGTCTCTTAAAGGTGCAGGGATGAAAGAAAAGTGCAGGAATCACAAGGCAGTTATTGAAACCAGGTGTTTTATTGACCATAAATATATGCAGCTCTGGGGTGTGACGTGTTTTCCACTTCTTTTACCAGTAGGTAGGTACATGGAGGTATCATAAAATGAGTGTCATTAGGTCTTCAAAAAAGATTAATTATGCAAAGAAGAACATACAATTCCTAGCATATAGCAAATAACTAGTAGAGGGAGAACCTCTACGTAGTGAAGGGAGGAGGCATGGCCATTGTCCTCATTTCCTCATCCATCTCCACCAACAGGAAAAGTTTAATGTAATATTCCATGCTGAGAAGATGTTTGACTTGTAGAGATTCTGTGGTATAGTGCCAAGTGAGCTGGCACAGCTGTGCAGGTCCATTTTGGTAGAGTTATTGGGATCTTTTCTTGTCTTGTTTTCAAAACAACCATTTTCCTGTGCCACCTGTCCTCTGCTCATCATGAGTGCTAATGAAGACCTGCAGAAGTGGTCAGATGATGTCTGCTAGCAGGGCTATTTCTGTCTATGATAGCCTACAAAAATGCATTGAATTTAATTCATTTAGTTGGGACATCTGTTTTTTGTCTACTATAACCAATTTGTTTGACTAACCACATCTGGTCTAAGCAACGTATGCTATATTTATGTGACTACAGCAATTTCAGCCTGGTTCTAAGATCTGCAGAAGTTTGTTCATTTATGAACAAAAAAATGCTCAAAATTCTTTTGTCAGCATTGCTGTGGAATGGTTTTTGTTTCGGTCACCTTGATAGATCCTCAAACACTGTATGCCAAGATCTGGTTTTTAACATGAGCCAGGCTTGTTCTTTGGCAGCCTTCTTTAATTACAGATCCATCTTAAAGTTTGTTTTCTCCTCACTGGAGAATTCATTTTTGAAGATAGCAGAAAAACCTCTGGAAGGTGTAATGACTTTGTAAAGAGACATTCATTTTGACTGGGAGACTTGGCCTCAAGTCATCCTGTGAAGACCTCCATTCTCTGGGCTGCAAATTTTTTACTTGATTTCATTTGCAGATTCCAGAAGATATCATCGATGTTTGATACTGTGTCAGACTACTTCAATGACAAGCAGATATTAATACATTTTTCCCTTGAAACGAGCTGTCTTGAATGACAAGACTCTGTGGTATGTTTTCCAGTCCCTCTGACACCCGAGTCTCTAGATTAGTCTCTGGAGTCTCTAGATGGCAAAGCACAGATGCTGCCCTATAACTCTTACGAATACAATAATAGAGCTCTGGCAGACAGCCAAAATTCATAAACCAGGGAGTGCATTTCCTTGTAAATAATATTTTCAAATACTACCATCTTCTGGCAGTTAGGGGAGAGGATATTCAGACCGTTTCTTCGTGAACAACATCACAGTGTCTCACATTATGAAAAGGCACACTTGCTGAAGTAAACTTTGAATTTTACATTGAGTTTATTTTCAGCAGGAGCTTTGCTTTCAAAGATGTATTGATATGGATTTCCCATGTGTTCCAGTCAAGGAAAGTGTAATGTGATTTTCCTGCTTCTTTTTTCTGTCATAGTAATTTGTTTTAACAGATGCCCGAAGTCTTCACTAGTGTCACTGGGAAGAGGTCTCCCTTCCATTCCCCCCTTTTTCCATTGTCTTTTTCAATACTGCTATAGAATTTATATGAATTCTATCAAAAATTAAAAAGGTGAATAAAGTATTAACAGGATATCATGTTACTAATTATGTTCACCTTTGAAGCTAATATTTGAAGAACCGTTAGTTTACATGCCGATAGCTTCTTTGAAATGCATTCCCAGTGTTTGACTACAGAAACTCAGTCAAGGACATTGCATTTGTTTATAGTGAAAAAGGAAATGGGGCAATGTTCCCTCCATGCAAAGGCTCCATCCCATCCCCTTGAATCCCGAAAGGTTCTTGCTCTTCTATAGCGCTTGTAGGGCTTTCAAACAGGCATGAAGTCACTGCATACTTCCTCACACAAGAGCCTGCAGGGATCAGCTGTTCCCTCAGAGTGGTCGTGACAGAGCTGGACTTCTCTGCTCTGGGAGGCAGTGGGAGAAATTCTTTCCCCATGGTCATCTAGTTTAGTGTGACACACAAAGTTTTTGGATTACCAGCCCTCAGGAGAGTGGAAGATTTCTGTGTCTCAGGTTTCTGATCCTGTGGCTGGAGCGAAGTCTTCTTACTTGAGTCATAAAAATTCAAAGTTGGCAGGAAAAGTTCTTGTTCATGGGAAAAAAATGATGTGTTACGTGTTCATTTGGACTTGAGGGTTTCTTTTGTTTTGGTTTTGTTTTTTTTTTTTTTTCCCCAGCAGTGTCTCTTGCATAACAATAGAAGAAGTTGTTTTATTTGTATGTTGTTGGGCTTTATTTTTTCTGTCCTGAACAGCTTTACAGAAATATAAGTTCATTTTTCAACCAGGCATCTCTACAAATAATCAGTTTAAAAAAAAATATTTTAAATGTCTTATGCTAAGCGAGAAGGTAAACAAAGCAAAACTTTACTTTCTATGCAGAAGTTACAGAGCTCTGCTCGAAAGACTGTGAAGGTGGGTAAGCGTCATCTGAATTTGTAAGAATGTGCTTGTAATATAGAGAGGCAGTCGTGTAGAATGGCCATTGTAAGACTGAAAGTGGAATTCAGGTCTTCTGACCGTGCTCTTTCTGCAGTGGCTGGAATAGAGTGGAGTGGAGTGGAGTGGAGTGGAATGGAATGGAATGGAATGGAATGGAATAGAATAGAATAGAATAGAATAGAATAGAATAGAATAGAATAGAATAGAATAGAGAATGGAACAGAAGTATAACATAGTCTGACAGTGTGGTAATTTAGTTACTTTTAACATTGCGATAACTTGTATAGTGAATGTAATGATGTCTTCATCAGCTTAAAGGTAGTTAGATATTTGGGTTAATTTTTGATGCTGCTTAAGTATAAGGATAGTTACTATTTCCTAGAAAGAGATTGAATAATGACATTTTGATGTTGTGATTACCTTGACTATAAAAGGCACAGGTCCCTATATAGGTAATTGACAAGTAACAACAAAGAGGTACTCTAGGAACCTAATTAACTTTTTTTTTCCTGTCTGATTAATTTATTATAGTTGAACAGATGCTACACAGCATTAAACTGCAATAAATTCTATCTTGAGCTGATAGGCCAAGAGAAGGAGACAAATAGAAATTAAGCATTATAAAAGAGGAATCCCATCTCTTTTGCAGTCTAGTAGATGTGAATTTAAGAGTCACATGGGAAGCATGAGGAGGTAGTCCAGAAGCATGGACTGTTGAACAAACCCAGCTACTTGACTGGCAAACTGGCTTATTGCAGTCCTGTGCACTGAGACTGTCAGCTCTCGGAGTTTCCTTTTGTGATGTGGTGTGCAAGTGCCACAGTCATATCAGCAGGACCAAGAAAAGTATTATTCCCCTTAGCTCTCCATATCTTAGAACAATTCGCTCTTAACTTTCCAAGTCTGGAAGGAGAACAACCATTAGATTTGGATTTGAATCCTCAATAGTTTTTTACACAGACCTGTGTGTGGCTGGAATTCTCAAGAACATTTAAATTTCACCCTATAATTGTGAATTCCAGGAAGGACTATTCTTGGTCTCCCACCAAGTCTGTCCATTTATAGACTGAAGGGGGGGGTTAGAGAGCATATGTGAGAAGGGGCATGTGTTGATCAAATGTCCTCAATTGAGTTTTGCTGATTTAAGTTGAATTTCATGTGGGAAAGGGAGAAGTAAAAGCATTGTACGTTCTTAGTCTGTGGTCCATTGCAGTTATCCAACTATACCAAGTCACCTGGCTTGTTTGGTTGGATTATGTCAAGGTAATGAAACTGTATGTTGAAATCCCTGACTGAAATGACCTGAAGGAACAGTGGCTTATCATGTAAATTAACATTAACAATTTCAATAATTTCAATGGTTCTGTAATTAATGAAGTAACTGTCAGCAGTCAGAGGAAGTTCTTTCAAACAGTTACCGTTATTTGCTCAAGATTATTTATACAGGTCTGGAAAAGCGGATACTGCATGTGTTTCTGATGTAAAACTGTCCTGACCTGCCAGTCAGTGCAAGGGTAGTGTGGACAAGAAGGGAGATGGAGCAATTATTTTTCAGGAAAATAAGCCGTGATGAGAGAGGTCAAATCCACAGGGTAACCCTGAAAATGGGAAAAGCTGCTCTGGGTCACAGAGCACATGCGCAGTCAAATTTAAAACAGCACTGAAATGTTCCTTGCTGACTTCAGTAGAAATTTTTCTGAGACAGAAGCTCCGTAGTGGTTATTCTTCTCACTTGTTTTTTGTTGCATCTGGCTTTGAGACACAGTGGAGTCAAGGCTGTGTTTTATCTGCTTTGAGCCTACACCTCATTAGAAAAGGGGGCTGCATATGTGAGTAATGACAAGAAAGAAACAAAGAAATGCAGTGGGAGTGGGCTCTCAATTAACTGTGCTTGGATAAATGCATCATTATGTGGAATATTTTGATGGGCAATAGCTGCTGCTCCTGCATAGCTCTCTTAAATAGAACAAAGGTCTAAAATGTCATATACAGCCACTCTGATGTAAATAAGTGAAACCCCTGGGAGAAAGGTTGTGTCTCTGAGATGGGGCAGGGACAGGAGGAGGCTGTGAACCCTGGAGACTTCCTTTGGCAGAGAGAGAGAAAAGAGGAGACAGTATTGTTGTCCGCAGCTTGTGAAGGAGCTGGTTGTGAAATGGGGAAATAACAACATGCCTTGAAACCATTATATATATTGAATGGGATGTATTTTTTTTAGTGTCCAGCGAAGTTATGAATTTGAGTTCCAAGGCTTGTATTTTACAACTGTTTTTAAAGATCCCTCATAAGGGATGAGAGGACAGAGATGTAGTGGTTTTTTTGTGAATTATGTTCTCCCACGGGTATCTGGGGGGGTTCTATCTGTTATTAAGAATCTGACTTAGCTAATTTTGATGAACAGTGGCTGTTTAGTTGCTAAGAGAACATTTAATGCACTGGATATAATATACTACATGCAGAATACATGTCCAAGATCCAGAGAATTTAATGATGTTACTGTGGGATATTTAGTGTGGTGGTTTTCCTGCTAAACTTGCTGAGTTCACTGTGTTTGAGAGGGTGTGTTTGAGAGTTCAGTAGAATTTTTTTCAGTGGGAAAGCTCCTTTAAGAGTAGCCTGAAATTGGTACATGATTATTACATAGGTACTACCCTAATTAGTTTATGGGTCATCCCTTATTAGATCTGCCTTTTATATTAAAACAGGCCTGTTAGCATTCTGTTGGTTTATACAGCTAAAACAGTCTGAAGAACTGAGATGAAGCAGCAGTTCAGTGTTGAGTGGAAAACTGAAATACAATTGTAAAAATTCTAGCCATTCGCCCGTAACCCCCTCCTCCTTTTTTAATAAAACCTTGTCTCTGCCTCTGGGATAAAGAGGAGCCTTCTTCTTCTTTTGATAGATTGCTTTTTAGGTTTTGTCCATAAGTGAGATTGCGTTATTGAGCCAGCAAAGCACTTGCTAGCAGTATTCTACTTCATCACTGCCTGCAATTATCAGCAGATATGACAAGCAGCAGTCCAGAGGAGCTCCTAAAAGCCCTAAGAACAATAAGAGAGAAGGATGAAGAAAATTAATAAATGAAGGCAAAAAATGCCATTTAGTATCCATTTCCTAGTGGGCTTGGTGCTTTTAATCCTCTTTTTCTGTAACCTTTTTGTCAGTCCATGCCAAATCTAGTTTTAATGTTCCCTGGCGCGGGGAAGCAGGACACAAACCACAAGGGGATACACCACGCCAGCGAGACACCTTTCATGCTGTTATTCAGTAGCTTAGCCCATGAGCACGGCAACAGAACCAGTTTGCTCAGGTACCTTTGTTTTCCTTTTCCCCAAGCTGTGGGATGGTCAGTCCTTGCCTTGTTGAGGGTCACGCTGGACAGGCCATGCCGCGCGTGGCTTGATCTTATCCAGTAATAACAAAGAATGGAGTTTTGTGGAAGAAAGTTGTGTGAATGAGAGCATCCCTTGCATGCAGGCAAGGATGTTGCCCACCTGCACTGTTTCATCCACACTGTTTGGGTAAGATTCACTGTTTTGGAACAAGTACGAAACAGTTGCTGTTGAAACTTATTTTCTGGTATGGGAAAGCAGCATCACCACTGTTGATACTTTCCATATGCAGTGATTTGATGTACAGTTGGTGCCATTTCCCTTTTCAGACTTAAAGGAATACTGTGCAATGAGAGGCAGAAATATTTAGATGCATTAAAAATATGTATAAAAGCTCTGTCACTAAAGATTTCAAATAAGAAACACTATGCAAATATGAGAGTGAGCTGTAGGCTTGGCTTGGAAAGGTGCGGTGTCTGTTTTGCTCTCCTCAAATCCATGATGAAAGCCTTTTGCATTGTGCTGAGAATATATTTCTTGCACAATATTTCTGCTAGTAATTCCTGCCAGTCAAGGATTTATAATCAGGCTTTGAAAAATGTATTCTTTAAAGTAAAAATAATAAGAAAAGATTTTCCATCTACTCTATTCCTAGTGCGTGGAAGTGGAGCTGTGTAGTCTAATCCAAAGAGCTGACAAAACAGAGATAACAGTAGATTAACTTTGATTTGCTATAATGTCTTACATGTTTATCTCCTCAAAACACACACTCTCAGGCTGTGGTTTCACCAGTTTTATTTCAGTATGTGTGCACAGGCCAGCGACTGGTCAGCTTTTTGCTGTGCTCCAGTTAGAAAGCAGGGGGCACTTGATGATTTTTTTTCTTTTTTTATCAAATAACAAACGTTTGAAAAGTAGCAGACATCTTCAGCAGGGGCGATAAACGTGTTCCCAAATGTTAGTTCTTTTTAATTCACAGATACGCAATCGCAACCAACAACAAAAACAGAAAAAAAATCCCCAGTCTTGAGTTTTCCATCAGGAGTTTTCTGAGGGTTTTTTTTCATTTAACAGTGGAGGAAAAAGAGAGAAAGAAAATTTTAGAAACTTGTTTTAATGTAATTTTGTATTTTCACTGACTTTGCAAATACTTTTTATTTTCTTTTTTTTTTCTCCTTTTCTGCTTTGCTATGGAAAATAAGGAAGGAAAAGAACTATTAGTTCTTTACTTTTTCTGTGACCTTTTATTGCTGTAAATAGTGATTGCTATGCTCTAGTTCTGAAGAGCTGCTGTGGGAAGAGCGGTGGCAGCCATAGAGGAGAGCTAAAACGTTCTTTCTTCTGATGAGAAGGGGATGTAGAAGGGAGGGCTGTACTGGTGCAGGGCAGGCAGGACCAACGGGGGCTGGGGGAGCCCAGGGGGGTCGCAGAGGGGCTCGGTAGCAGCTCTGCCCTCACCATTGGAACTTTCACCAGGCTCTTGCTGGATTCTGTTTTCTTCAGGCTCTTTGATGCGAAGGAGCATCACAGCACTGTGATACCACAGGGGAGGGATGTTCCCTCCTGAATTCTGGGTCCAGAGGGAGGACGCTTTATCAGGGCTTGTTCTGACTGCAACTCTCTAATGGTTCATGTGTGAGTCAGTCTGCAATGTCATATATAAATTTATAAACGTACATCTGCCTTTGGAGAGCTGCTGTTTGGGGTTCCAGCTTATATGTGCAATATCTAAATCTGCACACTTACCAAACTTCTTGAACCTTGTAACTGTGAGGACATCATCGGACTGTTTTTGCAGTGTCTTAGCTCCAGTGCTGCCCACAGCACCCAAAGAATGGCCAGGCTTAGGAATTGGAGGTTGCCTGATCCTGATCCTTACTAGAAACAGCATGTGGAACAAAGGAATGTCTCAGCTTCAGTTAATCGTTCCCCTCTAAGGACCACATGCTCTGGTGCATTCATCCCAGAGGAAGGAGAGAGGAAATGGTAAAATCAATCGGGTTTAGACAAGAGCGCTCCTGAAATCAATGCGAGTTTTGCCACTTATTTTTTACAGTAGCGGAGTCAGGCTAAGCTTAAATGGTTTTGAAAACTGCAACAAATATATTTTACAAGAAAAAAAGGCAAACAGCAATTTCATAGCAGATGTGGTCCTAACAGAAGCCGGTTTTATTTGCTAAGGGTTGGAGGTGGAAAAGATAAATGGAAGGGAACCTGGTTACTGGGAATACAGAATGGCATTTGATTACCATGCGTAGTGGTTGGTTGTACCCTGTTGTTGCTCTCCCACAAAATATGTCACCATAAGCACAGTCTGCGCACGGTTTAGACTTGAAGTTTAAATACATTCATAATTGTTGAAGTGTAAGGCTGGGGCCTTACTTGGACACGTTAGTGCCGCCCTATGGACTCCCATGGCAGGCAGCAGCAGCGTGGCTCATGCAGACGGGTCTGTCCATGGAAGGACACAGACTGTTCAAACACTGCCAGAAAACCTGGAAACGAAAGATCATGATGTGCCGCTCTTCTAAAGTCAGTGAATGGGATGGGTTTGGCGGATAAAGATGAGTTAGTTTGTTGATAAATCACAGTTATGGAGGACCATTTCAGACCTAATTAGTAAAGAACTGAAAGGTGGTCGCATAATTCCAGGCAACACTGGTCGATGGACAGGATTGTTTATCAGACCAACTTGATGCTGGATTTTTGTTGGAATTCACGAAAGTTTGATAAATATAACTCTGTTAAGGCACTTAGACTTCTGTAAGGTATTTGACACAGTGTAAGGTAACATTCTGAGGAGAACTGTGTGTTAAATCATCACTGCTCATCTCCACTGGAGTAAGACTGGCTAAAAGGTCACAAAAACCCAAATGCGAAATGAGGAATACTCATCTGATAAGGCTGCTTAATTTGTACTCATTCCATGGGGATCTGTGTTCAGTCCAGTGCCAGTCAGGACCTGTGTGTGGGAAGAAAATAAATCATTATTATACCTTACAACAGAAAAATTACAATAATGTTTAAAACCAAACCAAAGCACTACAGAAATCTAGGAGGATAGTTGAGGACTGGTTGTATTTTGCAAATTGGGCACCTCTTTAGTGTGCAATAGAAAATTCTGGAAGAGCTGTGTGACTGATAAAAATTCTCAGGCATTTTTATAAATGTAAGCACTGCCTCAAAGAAACAGATTTGCTAAATATCGCTTTACCTAGTGAGTGGTAAAACAGGTAATGTTACCATTTCCTCTGTCTCACTGTGTCTGTCTCAAGTCTTTCCAGGAGTCAGTTTTCACTAGCAATCGCTGTACATGTTTTATTTCACTTGTACCTACACTGGAAAAACACAATTTGTCAGCTACAGTGCGTTTCTAATCTCAGATGGTTTTTTCTAACCCAAACCGTTCCATGATTCTATGATACCTCTGGCTAATTGCTTGGCACATCATACAACATGAAAGTCTTTTTTCCCCTGTAGATGCTGGTGATAAAAATGTATGTATGGGATCTGTTTTCTGTGCGTGCTGGTGCCATCAGAGTCTGAGGTTCGCAGTCACTGATACCTATGCAGGATCGCAGGAGGCAGTGCCTTCAGTCGTGTGGCACTGAGAGCCTACCTTGGCTTGCGGGACATGTGGTGGATGAAAGAGAAAAAACCACAGCCTGCTCTTTCTATCCCCATGTTCGCATATCAACTTCTTGCCTTGATGCTGAGAACCGTTTCTACAGAATTCAGAAAATGACATAAGTGCCAGAAAGAGCGAGTTTACAGCAACACCGTGCAAAGTTACACTAAGGCAGTCACGCTAAGGCTATAGATGACATTTCTGCTTTCAGAGACCATTCTTTTGTTTAACTGTACACCTCAGGTTATATGCATTTTCCTATGCATTCAGGGAAAAGGCAATATTCTTTGAAAAGCATGTCACAAATTGTGTCTGCGTCAGAACAAAGGCATCCCTGAAGACAAGGAATCTAGGTCCTACATTTCGCATGTGATGTGTTACATACATTAAGATGCAGATGCATTTTTATGAGAGTGTCAGTAAGGTTAGGAAATATTCATGCTTTTGTGCGCTGAGCACAAGTGAAAAATCCTTGTGCTTCTGTACCTTTAATCTTTGTTTTCAGTCAGATGCTCTGCTAAATTGATAGCTATGATATTAAATTTGGGGGAGAGGAATGAGCCAGGTAGTGACTGTCCATTGTCCGTCAGCATTCTTGCATCCATTCAGCAAAAACCCTCCCCAGGCAGGCCAGTAAAGAGAAAATTAATTATTCTGCTTGTAATTTAGTTATGTGACACAGGGGGGAGCTCGAGGTTCAAAGAGCTGCTGAATATTCATCGAATTTTACAGAACATCTCCTGGCCAGACTCCGTGTTTTAATTTTTTCAGTGTATTAGACTTAACAAAAATTATCATTTCCAAGAATGTAATAGTTAAATCATTGGTTTAAACGTACTGAAAACGCTTGATTTTTTTCCAGTAGAACTGGTGCAAGCTGTCTTTTTTCCTCTCTGCTGAGTTAATAGATAGTAACCCACGAGAGGGGTTATTTTGTAAACGTACTCAGCTATAAAGATGATGTACGGAGAGTCACTCTCCATACTGAATGCAGTTTTATAACTTTTGAGAGTCTATCACTCTGCGGGCTTTAGAGACAGACGAGCTTCGGTAAAATGAGCTTGAGTAAGATTGTGCCACTTAGCTTTTAATGGAAGTAGTGGTACTAATCACTGTTCAGCAACAGATGTGCTGTTATTTGAAATTATATTAAAATGGAAGTGCTGTTCCTGCTGGGTTACTTTTTGTGACAGGCATTTTAAATGAGCACAGCGAAGTGACAGAAAATTACTTTAGCTTTTAGATTAGAACTGAAAATTCTTGAGTTCCTTTCTGCCAGAAGTCAGGATTTAATAGATGTCTAAGCATTATCAGGACTAGTCTGCTTCCCTCAGTCACAGTATGTCGAAGCAGCAGCAGTGTTCTTGCAGTTACGTCTGTGTGATGACTGTAGGAATGTCACAAGCTTCCCTGGGGACAAAGCCACCTCCAGTCCCTGTCCCTCTCAGGTACCTCGTGCACTTTGGAAGTGGTGTGCAGTCCTAAAAACTAGCAGTGGCTTTGATTTGGATTTTGGTGAGCTTAGAGGTTAACTTGGGTTCAGAATGTATCAGAAATTATAGCTTACTTGCTTTGTAAAGAAATGTGGTAATAAACTCCTCTTATATAAAAATGCCAGCAGGGTCAGAAGTTTGGTCGGTAATTACCACTGCAGGTGTAACTTCAGTTCCAGGCTCTAGGTTGCTTTGTGGGGGCTGTATGTAACTCTTAGGAGACAGACCAGCCCTCTTCAGTGCTTGAATTTACCTTATGAGATCTCTTCTGTTGGATAAGAAACTCCTTCTCTGTCTTGATTTTGGGAAGGCCAGTGAAAAATACACTGGCATAAATAGTGTAAATGACAATATATCTCTGGGAGGAAAGGTGGAGACAAGATGTAAACTTAAATAATCAACTTTCCTGCTTGAGGCTACAGGTGAACATCTATGGCTCAGAAAAATATCTTTTGTTAGGTATGCACTGAAAACTTGCTTTTTTTTCCTCTGTTGAAGAATTAGAAGTTAAGCAGTTACCAGAAGCAGGAATTCAGGGCTAAAATGTGCTGGTGAGCTGATCTTCTCCGGCAATTCCAACGTGCTTCCTGCAGTTGGGAGAAATTACAAATGAGACAGATTAGAGCTGCTGGAGACTAACCATATAAAGCTGCAAGAATAATTTAAGCAACAGCTCTCCCTTCCCCACTCTGCCCCCAACCCAAAGCACAGAGTGGGTAAAGGTTTATTTAATTCTATATTATTTGGATTTAACTATGTCATTGCTCTTCAAATTACCTTAATATTCTGCATAGATATTAAGACATCTGTAGAAGTAGCAATGAATTTCCCTCCTATTTGTAAAATAAAACCTAGAGGCAGTTTATGGCGCACTGGGCTCTAATTATCATTAAATAATGAGTATGCCAGTAAAAGGCTTTTCACTTCCACACCCACAAACATACAGCTGTGTGATTAATCACTGCCTGTTATTGAAGATATGGCGCTTCTGTTCCTGAGGTCCTTCCTTGTGAGCCGGGGTTCCTGCTGGGGGCTCCGTGCTCCCCCGGGGGCTTTGAAGGATGTGTAGTCTCTGCGCTTCTCTGGAGGTGAACCTCCTGCTCTCTCCATGTGGCGCATCCTGCTGGGCCAGCGACGAGGTGGTACAAGGCATGCTCTAGTGGCCTGGGATGTTTTGGAGTTTTATTTATGGATCAGCCTCCAGAGCCCATGCCTGTTGTGCCCAGCCTGTGCTCACTATTCTAGTTTGAAGGAAGCAGAGAGCAGGTTTGCAGCAAGGCAAATGATGATAAATGATTTTATGAAAAAAGGATGTTTGCTCTGCATAAAAAAAAACAAACGCCAGCATGGTGCAGGTAAAAAAAACCTCGAGGTTGGTGTGGCCTTAGGAGCAGCTTTCAGGCAGGTAATATCCCCTGTCATTGATGTTCAGTCTTTTGCTGTGTCTTACAGCCACCGAGCGCTCAGTGTTTGAGCTGCTGTGCCATCCATGCATGTCGCAGGCACTGCTGTTTTCCTTCAGGGGAAACTACTACTGCTGCTACAAGCTGCTTCTTCTGCTTCCTTGCCCTGCAACCCTTTTTTCAGTACTGACAAACAGTTGCCTAACGGTGCGATAAACCCGGGAAGGGACCCTGAAACAGAGCAAAGTGGGGCAGACACTGCACTGGGCTGGAGGGGTTCTCTCACTGTGGACAAAAACTGCTCTGCCAGGCTTGTCACAGCTCCAGCCCAAGTCCAGCTTCTCTGCCCAGGTTTGTAATCCAGTTGTAATGGTGTATTGGTTATGCAGTGTTAATTGATCTAATTAAAGGTGTTCTTGCTCACTATAGGCGGGTTGGACTAAGGTGACCTTCATGGTCCCTTCTAATCCAAACTGTTCCATGATTCCTTATGTGAAACGAGTGAAGTCAGCAGGACTTACTGCGTGGCTTTCAGTTGTTTTTTTAAACTAGTTGTTTCCTTTTCGGTCTTTTTTCTTCTTTGATTGACTCTGTAGTTTGTTGAAGGGGAAGAGGAGAACAAGATGTGATTCTCATGCCTTCCTAAGACCTCCATATGCTAAGCAAAGCAATAAACCAGTGCATGTGAAAATTCTCACTGCCTCTTCAGCAAGACCTCCTACAACCATCTCTTCATGCACCTCTTGCGCCCAGGGCTGGGGTGGTCGCTGGAGGGGCATGCTGTGGTACCTGCTGGAGCTTGTAGTTGGAGCATTCAGCAGAAACTCTGAACTGCAGCTGAGAGCAGTCTGTCTGCGCGTGGCCCTCCTTCCAGGCTATTTTGTGGTAAAGGTGGGAACGATTTCTCTCAGAAACACAGTACTGACCTCCCTGCTTGGCTCCTCATTAGCCTACGTATATCATACATTGAAGCTGTGAGATGATGTTATGTCCATCAATAGCTTTTACTTGATGACTACACTAATGGATTTTATGTATCTCTAACTGCTTAGTAACAAAGTCCCTACTCCTGCAAACAGAATGTGTGTCCAGCTTTAAGTCTATGAGTAGTGCCCACTGATTTCTGCAGATCCAACCACACAATTGTTTTCATCACTAAGGTTTAACGTTTCAAGTCTACAGTCCAGTCCACTGGTGTGGAAACCCACCTTTCCGCAAAAGCAGGTACCTATGTGAAGAAGGAGGGCCAGCTGGGAAACCAGTCTTGGGCAATGAGATGGCCAAAGACATGGTTGCACAAGAAACAGGCAAAGAAATTCAGACTAATCTATTCATAGCTCCAGCCTGGAGTTTGGAATTTCTTTTGATGCATGCTTTGTAAGTAAGATAACCATCTGCGTCCTGTTGGTGTGACCACCCTGTTGTGTCTCTCTCAAGTGACTTAGTTCTATTTCTACTAAGTCCAGACATCCCTTCTAGAGAAGTGGCATTAAATTGTCACAGATTTTGACTGCCTAGCAAATTTGACCTGGGATAAGTGAACCTTCCAATAGTTTCTAATAGTTTTATATCTTACTTTTTCAAGTGGATCATATATTGCTCTGTTCAAGATGAAAACTATTAAACATTGATTAAATGTTTTTTTCCCCATGCAATTTGCTGTGTTTGTACCATTTGCCAGAGGGAGACCCGTCATTAGAGTCTCAGAGATGCTTTTGAGAAACAGATTAGAGATCATTATTGCTGAGCATAACCGTCTACATGGAGGCTATTAATTTTTGATAATGTTTACTCTCATGCCAAGGCAATATCCAAACAGGAGCTTGTAAGTGTATGTAAAACTATACAGACACCTTGAAATATCTTGCACGCTTCGTGGATTAATGGACTTTGTTAGTTTAGGCACTAAAACAAAAAATCAGGTGAAATAATTTACTTTTGGACAAATTAATCTCTATTTTTTTCAGTCAGTTTTTACTAGGGTAAAAAGAAGTGATTCATCTGAAATGCTCCCAGGCTGCACTCAGGAAGACACAGCTGCCTCTTGGGCCAGTGCATCCAACAGTGTCCCCTATCCAGTGTCCTGCTGTGGGATGGTGTGCGTAGTTGCACTGGAGCAGAGGTAAGGAATGCCTGTGGCTTCTGTGCTCTGCCGCCTGCCTTTTGGTTCTTGATTCTGGGTTTGATCTAGAAAGCTGCAACGGTCCTGGGAAATCTCAAGGAAAGGTATATGCGTACATAGAATCCCTAGGTTGGAAAAGACTTCTAGGATCAAGTCCAAACATTCCTATCTGCCATAAACCATGTCCCTGAGCACCTCATCCACCCATCGTTTAAATCCCTCCAGGGATTGTGACTCCACCCCTTCCCTGGGCAGCCTCTGCCAGTGCCCCATGACCCTTGCTGTGAATTTTTTTTTTTAATGATATCCAGCCTGAACCTCCCCTGGCAGAGCTTCAGGCCATTCCCCCTTGTCCTGTCCCCTGTCACTTGGGAGAAGAGCCCAGCACCCTCCTCTCCACAACCTCCTTTCAGGCAGTTCTAGAGAGCAATAAGGTCTCCCCTCAGCCTCCTCTTCTCCAGGCTAAACAACCCCAGCTCTCTCAGCTGCTCCTCATAAGACTTGTTCTCCAGCCCCTCACCAGCTTCGTTGCTCTTCTCTGGACACACTCCAGAGCCTCAACATCCTTTTTGTGGTGAGGGGCCCAGAACTGAACACAGTACTCAAGGTGCGGTCTCACCAGTGCCGAGTACAGAGGGAGAATAACCTCCCTGGACCTGCTGGTCACACCATTTCTGATCCAAGCCAAGATTCCATTGGCCTTCTTGGCCACCTGGGCACACTGCTGGCTCATGTTCAGTCGGCTGTCAACCAGCACCCCCAGGTCCTTCTCCTCCATGCAGCTTTCCAGCCACTTTTCCCCCAGTCTGTAGCACTGCATAGGGTTGTTGTGCCCCAAGTGCAGGACCCGGCATTTGGCCTTTTTAAACCTCATGCCATTGGTCTCGGCCCAGCAGTCCAGCCTGTTCAGGTCCCTTTGGAGCCTCCCTACCCTCCAGCAGATCGACACTTCCTCCCAGCTTAATGTCATCCACTGACTTACTTAGGCTGCTGGAAACATGACCAGGAGTGGTAAGATTGGTTTTGACTTGTTATGGGAAAGAGAGGACAGGGTCCACACCTATTCAGGAAGTGGTGTGGGACTTCATCCCTTCTTTGTTCAGGATCCAGGGCATGTGGCAGGAGGCATAGAAAGACTGCAAAAGTCTCTGGGTTGCTGTGTCCTTTACCTTTGTGGTATTCATTGTGAGGAGTCATAATACAAGCCTGTCTCTGCCGGCTGACCAGAAAAGGAAGTCTCTGGGATGACTGTCCCTGCTGTCAGGTGCTGCTGCTCCGTCTCCCTCTGCAGGAGCTAGGGCTGGGCTGGTGCCACCTTGCCTGTAGTACTCAAATGGGACATCTTCCCATGGGCCAGACCCTCTGGTGCCACAATCCAGTACCGTCTCCATCACCTCGTCCTGCTCAGCCCTGGCTCTTTATACCTGCACCGTAAAGAGACTCAGTGCCCTGACGGGGACAGAATTTTTTTTTCCCTACTTAAAGGTTCCAGCCCCACTGACAGTCAGCTCAGAACTTCCCAAACAAGAGCACACTCTCTGATGTTGGTTGCAACCATCCAAAAGGAAGTGTTTGCAGGGGCTGTTGAATAACCCGTGAGCACTGCAAACACTCAGATGTTGAAGAATTTGAGCCCATGACCTCAAAATGAACAATTTTCCATCACTACTGCCCTTAAGCTGTCCTTGCCATCTTACTCAAAAGAGAAATCCAATATCCAACAGTGTAAGCTGTACAAACTTGCAAAGTTTTTTCACATACTGAAAACCAGGTCTAATATTTGTTTGTGGACTGTATGTTATGAGTAATTCCTGTTCCGTTTGCTATCAGAGTCACAGCAGTACCAGCCCAAACTTCCCCTTTGTAGAATTCTTCAGGGTACCACAAAGATGAATGATGCTATAGACAGCTGAAGCCTATTCAGATTCTATTGTGGTTGCTGAAATGTCACATGCCTTTTTTTTACAATATCGTTACATCATTTATTCTTCTGTCTATTATTTGTTTTTTCCTTCATGCTTGCCATTAATCATCATCATATTTTTAGCACATGGATAACAAGTGGTGCTTTGTAGCTGAGCTGTACCACAACAGACTGCCAGCTATTCACTCATTCCTTTTGTCTTGTGTTCAAAATGACTTCGGTTCTCTGTGTTCTTCAATATCGTAGGCATCTTAAAAGAAAAGAAAAAAAAATAAAGTCTTCCTGTCTTTTCTTTTTGCTGATTTTAGCAGGAAAATAGAGTCAGTCCTCTTGTCATTTTTTTTTTCCTGCTACTTGTAGGCCTTTCCTTATGGCTGAGCACAGGCAGGTACGTATTCCTCATGCTGAGTGGTGTCAGCAGCAGCATGGGTGGTGTGCAAACGCTCTGTGTAACAGGAAAGACTTGAAAGAAGACACAGGATGGTGCAGCTGTTGTGCTTGAGGAAGGATCTCTCTGCTTGGCCCATGGCAACCACTTGAAATGATCAGCTCCTTTTTTAGCTGAGGGTGGTCACAGTCCAGTTCTGAAGTACTTTGTGTTGCACCTTACATCCACAGGAAAAATGACTTGCGGCTTGATAGGTCCCTACTTCTTTGCCTTACTGAGAAGTGCTTAGTGCTCATGCTCTGGAGAGCATTCATTAAAAGGCAGCTTGCTAAGTCCTCCTGTGGGCAAGTGAGGGCTCGTCTTTCCTTAGCCATGCCAGGCTGGCTCATGGGTATATCCTGACCACATTCAAGTGTCTCCTTGGCTTTGTTCTGGGAGTGCAATAATGGAGACTTGCACCTTGCACCTTCCAGGGTGGCAAGAGGGCCAAGAAGAAAGTCCAAGTGAACCTCTGCAGCTGGAGGCAAATATTCCAGAAATGTAATTGTTGACAGGCTGATAGAATCAGTGTGCCTTTATCCAGGGTTGTGGAAGAGACATCTATCTATTCCTGTTATAAAGCAGGGAGGATCAAGAAGGATGCAGTGGGGAGGTCATCCTAGGAGATCAGTATTTGATTCCTTGCTTATTAGTATCTTCCAAGTATGAGCTTAAGTCGTTTAGGCCCAGATGATTGATGGGAACTGGATGGGACAGGGTCCTAGGATCTCTCCTTAAGGCACCTTAAGTTCATTCCCTAAACAGAAACAGAGAATAGTAGCACCTTATTACTAAACATATTATTTGTGATTATACATCCATGCAAAAAAAATTCAGATCGATTTGGGCTTTATGTAAATGAGGGCTGCGAGAGTCCCCAAGTCACTGTAGTATCAATTACTTGTTTGAGTGCATTTCAGCTGCTGTCTCTGTTGCTTTTAGCATAACGCCCTGTTAGACTTATTTCATTCTATGTTACATTTTTCAGTCTATTTGTTTCTTTTTTTTTATTTTAGTTGTCTATACCATCTAGCTAAGAAGTGAAAAAAGCGTGCTTATGAGTGTACTATAGGCATATGTGTGATGGGAAGATTGTTTGAGTCTGCCGGGTTTTAGTGAGTCTTTTGTGTTCATTTACTTGGGGGTTTTCTATTGAGTATTTTTACTGTATCTGACACAAAGGCGTTAGAGCTGTTGTGAGTGTGTAAGAGAAGGGAATCTGTGCAACAGAAATCAAAACTCTAGTGGAAACATACCACTAAGTTGCAGGTATGTCAGAAGTGGTTACTCTTCGCACTTACTGTCATCTAGCCTAGAAGTGACTATCAAAAATAAATCGTGCTTCACATGATGGAATTGGTTTTGTTCAGGACAGAAGCCTCTGTGACCCTTGGATTTTAAAGAGCAGGGCATTTACAGCAGGGCAAACCAGTTTTCCTGTCCTTATTTTTGTTCCTCGGTTTTTCTTCTGCAAAGTATTTTATGGTGTATGTATTTGTGTTTAAATGTTCTTTCCCCTAACAGTTTGGTCTTTGATGTAGTTAATCCTGCAGTGAATTTGTGTTGCTGTTTGTGTCTGTGGCAACAGAGTATAAAATCGCAAACTCAGGATTGTGACCTTAGCACAAAACCAAACAGGAGAGAAGCTAAATTGTGGAAGGGAACAGTTTTCACTGGACATAAATCTTCAACAGTATCAGCAGAATTGAAGAATATAGAGCAAGTAAATTGATTTTTGTATAAATATCCTCTTTTTCAAATTTGTGATGACGGGAAAATCTTTCTACATTTGACCTCTCTTCTAGTGCAGTTATTTTTGTGAGAAGTACCAGACGCTCAAGCAGGGGAAACAATGGCTTGTATTTAATGACAAAACCATGAATTGAGGCAGCTTGTTTTCCCACGTTACTACCAAGCTCTTCAGCCTTGACCTGGGTGAACAGTTCTGTGGGACATAGATATTTTAATCTCTATAACTAGGCTATACATGCTCTCTGCTGACACTAGCATTTTCGGCAGTGCTTTCAAGAGTAATGAAAACAGTGATTTTTGCTAGATAGTGAACAACTGCCTCAGACGTGTGGTTGGGTATATGCTATGAAAAATTAAAACTGTAACCTGCCTGAACTGTTTCCAGACCATGAAGCTGGCACTGAAAAATTCCATGTTCAAAACACACCCTGGTAGGACTAGCACGGCAGATGCTTTGGTGTATTTGCAAGGAGTTCTAGCAATAAGGGCGCCTGCAGGGTAATGGTAATTAAGCTAAGCCTGATCCCGTGCCTGTAGCAGACAGCCAGTGGCAGCAGGATATGCTGAGTGCATTTTGACTGCAGGCGTTTCACTGTTAGGGGAACAGTAAATGTGGATTACCGTGATCTATGCCAATTAGGCAGTTGCAGAAAAAAAGAAGTTGGATGAAATCTATAAATCTTCTGGTGAGCTGAACAGGTAGCTCATAGCTTCTACAATAAAATACTACTTCCTCTATGAGGAATAAAACTGGTGCTTTGGAATGATGAATTCAGCTGTCTTGCTGGTGGAAAAGATTAAGCAAAAGGGAAGGAGTTCAAGAACTCTGAGTCAGGAGATTTGGAAGTCTTAGTGTCTGAGCTCTTTCTATACAGCATTAAGGCCTCCTATCTGCTTTTTACTTATGTAAAATTTAGCATCACCATCTCACTAATAAAAGTTATTAACCTGGAAATAGGAATAGATTGGAACTGTGTACCTCACAGTCCTGCAGCTGAGAAGGGTCAATAACTCTTCCATCTGTGGGAAAGGATCAAACACTTGCTATAAGATATTAAGACCTGAGCACAAATGAAAGCACTGGAGCAGATAAGAATTACCTTGAATAGCTCTACACAAGTACATTGGAAAAACTCTGTAAGGGAACAAAATCGAATGTGTGTGCATTAGTGCATGTTTAGAATGCATAATGGTCAGAGGCGTCCCTGAGGAGCCAAAACAGCCAGGGGAAGTGACAGGGGTTCAGCAAGCTGAGATCTCAGTTGCACTGTTCTTGAGCCTGGAAGAGAGGATGAGCCTGGATTACCCAGCTGCCTCCTTCACCTGAGATGGGAAGGAATGCTGTATCTGATCTGCTCCCTGTGTCCACCAAGTGCTAGCTATGTACATCTTTCCATTACAGAGCACCAGCTTGGGCGGTGGGTGATGGCTTTTTCATCATTGCCGTACGCAGGCATTGAAGGAGGAGTGAAGGTAGATCGTGAGTCACCTTAAAGGGTAGCCTGAGGAGGTGTTTTAAACTGACAAAAGAGAGAAGGGTTTAGAATGAAGTAAAAAAATCTGGGTTGCTTTGGCATAATCAGCAGGGTAGAGGAAGGGGTGTGGAGGTGATCATGGGAATCGCAGTTGTGGAAAGCATTAAAAGTGGAGACAAGAAACTTGAAATTATTGCAGCAGCAGTAACAACAGTCATGCCGCAGTATTGGAATCAACAGTAGTTTTGATTGTGGGCATAACAGACAGATGCAATACACACCCAGGGCTGTCTCTTTAGGAGCTGTGGGCTGCAATGAGAATGGCAGGGAGTGTCAAAGCCAGAGGGCTTGAGCCAAGATTGTTGGAGGGCAGAGTTCAGTGCCTGAGCTGAGTTCAGACAGAGCTGCAGCTTGTGTATTCATTATTGTCAGCTATTCATTAATCTCCCATGTGTGCGTCTAAGTGTAGTTCGAGAAACAGGCTTCTGAGGAAAGCTGGAATTTTGACCTCTTAGCATTAATGTATTTTTGCAATGTTTTGTTTTGCTTGGCTTTTAATGAGCCACAGGCAAGGTCTTCTCCCTCTGACATATATCAAATACCGTGCAAATTAGGACATTCTCCATTTTCCTTCATAAGAATTTCTATACTGGGATCATAGAATATCCTTTTGTATACCTGTAGTCATCTGTCAAGCCTAACTTTTAAGTATCGACAACCAGAGTTTCCAGAAAGGGAATTGGATTCTTGTTACCTTGCCCTGCCAAAAGTCTTATCAGCCAAATACTGTGAGCCCTTGCTTGATATTCGTTCTCACTCCAGTGCTGTGAAGTTTTTTGCTAGTCTTTTATTTTTTCATCGAAGACTTCAAGTCCTCTCCTCTCTTAAAGACTATATTTTCTTTTCTGCTCAGTCAGTCCCATTTGCCATTAGTGTCTTCCATCTGTCAGGTTAAAAAGCTAGGCGGTCATATGTTCCCATTTATTTTCCACAACCCCCAGAACACAGTGCAAGCTGCCAGTCTCTGGGAGGTGCAGAATCAGAATCTCCACCAGGATTTAGCTTGACTCTTCTCTTGTTTATCCCCCAGCCTAGGAGTTACTGAGAAAAAAGGTGTTTCAGATTAGCTTTACTTTTTCCCGTAGGAATGGCACAGAATCACAGAACCACAGAATGACCTGAGCTGGAAGGGACCCATCAGGATCATCAAGTCAAAGTCCTTCCCTTGCATGGGACAACCCCAAAATTCACACTAGGCTCGGTGCTGTGACTGCTTCTCTGGGGAGCTGTTCCAATGCTCCACCACCTTCTGAGTGAAGAACCTTTTCCTAATAGCCAACCTAACCCTCCCCTGGCACATCTTCCTGCCATTCCCTCAAGTCCTATCAATGGGCACCAGAGAGAAGAGATCAGCGCCTGCTCCTCCTTCTTCCCCTTATGAGGAAGCAGTGAACTGCTGTGAGGTCCCTCATCAGTGGCCTCTTCTCCAAGCTGAACAGACCAAGTGATTTCAGCTGCTTCATAGACTTGCCCTCTAGACCCTTCACCAACTTTATGCCCTCCTCTGGACACTCTCCAGTAGCTTTAGATCCTTTTTATACTGTGGTGCCCAAAACTGCACCCACTACTCAAGGTGGGGCCACACCAGTGTGGAGCAGAGCAGGAGAAGCACCTCCCTCGACCAGCTGGCGATGCTGTGCTGGATGCCCCCCAGGACACAGTTGGCCCTCTTAAAGAGTATTGGTCCTAAGATGGGTCCCTGCAGAACCCCCTGTTGAGTGGTCACCAACCCGATGTAACCCCATTTACTATGACCCTTTGAGCCTGACCCATCGGCCGCAGATGTTGCTCTGATAAGCATATACTATTTATATATTGTTCTGTTTTCTGTTCTGTTTCTCAAATTAATTTTATGTGGGATGGTCTTTATGCTGTCAGTTCCCAGTTAAGTTATCAGCCTTTGGATTTGTGTAATTTTCATTGCTCACTTTGATAGGTATAGAGGTATCATTTCCATGTCCCGTAGAGTTTATTCCACTTTAAACTGAAGAGCTTTCCTATCTGATGTTATTCCAGGCAAATACTTTCCTTCCCTCAACATAATAAAGACTGTCCAATTAACTTCTACAAATTTCTTTGGTCCTTTCAGTGTGCCTAGAAGGTATTATTAACTTTTCATATAACTAGGGAAAGAACGTAGGCAGTTTCACCTACCATCTGTAATAACTTCTTCACAACACTTTTCAAGCATTTTACAAGTATTCTTCAACACTCGAGTTAGTAAATTTTCAGCGTGATTCTCAACTGATGAGCACAGCTGTTTTGACATTAAGATCTTTTACACGTATGGTCCTTCACTGAGTTGCTTTTGTGTATGTGTTCATGAGGTGGAATCATCCAGTCACTTGAAGCCCTCCAATGACTTGGTTGTGTACCTGGAGTCTTAAAAATCGAGACAGTGGGAGATCTTTTCTAGCCCTTTAGAAGTGGAAAAAGACCATTATAAATGCTGTTTGACTTAGTGATTTGTTTTTAATTATCCCATTATCCCATTAACGCACTGTCTTTGTGTCATTGTTTCCCATAATTACTAATAAACAAGATTATTTGTGAAACCTCCACTGAAGCCCATTACAGTTATAGCAGTGATGGTATTCACATGGTGTCAGTTCTGCTTCACAAAATCTTAAGGGCAGCTGAATTCATTATGTACTAGACTTGAGCTTTCATGTAGTCTGTCGACAGTTATTTAATTACTTCAAAGGAACCCTTTACATAGGTATTTTTAAACAGACTAATCTTTTGTTTGGAGAGTATTTTTCCAGTTGTGTTCAGCTGATCGTTTAGAACACATCACAGTTTTTTCTTTGTGCACAAAGGGAATGATCAGGCCTACTGAATAAATGTAACAGTCATGAAGTCTTCCAAGATTTGATTCTACAAAGCACTTACACACTGAATATTTAAGCTGGATAGATGAAAAGAAACTGAATTCAAAGACTGCAAACTTTGGCATTTTCTTCCCTCATGGCTGCTGGTTATCTGACAGTAAAATTATCAAGATATCTTTCTTACTATTATTATTTTTTTTAAAAAACCAAACTGTTTATTTTGGCATCTTAGTGAAAGAGCATTGAGGTCCTAGAGAACAGTACTGGTCATGGAAAAATCATTCCTTTTCTTGACGCCTCCCAGCCTAGGTGTTCAAGGACCGTATCCAGGCTTGCTTAGATGTCACAGAAATAATAAAAAGTATGATACGGGGCATTTCTCTGAGTACTGCTATGGTGAGAGTTGCTTAGAGATGAAGCACAATCTGCCTATTGGTCAATTTTAACAACAAGGGCTGGAAGGAGGTGGTGGGGGACTCAGTGGCTGCTGGTCTCATCATGTGGAGCAGCCGTGGGACTGCTGAGTCAAAGGAGAATCCTGTGCCAACTGCCTCTTCCTCCTGGAGAAATATATGTAAGCATCAACAACACTTCAGGACAATGGCATTTGCTTTGCTTCCTTGGAGTTACTTACTGAGTGACAAGGAACTATGATAACCAGGCAAAGGATGTACAGTTGCCATATATTGTGCTTGTTCTTTCCATTTGGCAAAGAAGTAGGCAGAAGGGTTAATCAGATCAAAGCTGATAGTCTTGATAAATTATTTCTAATTCTGCAGCCGTATAGGTTGCTGCACACTTCCTTGTTCCTTGAGAGAAAATTATTTGTTGCAGAGCTCTGTGGGTCAGTGTCACACACACCAAGGGCTGCATCTACAAACTACAAGGGAGATACCAAAAAATTAGTAATTTGGAGACACAACAGACTGGCATCCAGCAGTGGATTCACATAATTTAATTTCAGGCAAACCATTCCAGCCCAAGGGTCAAATTATGAATAAATATAAGACAAAACACACCATCTGGTGAACCATGCCTAATGTAACTGAATTAATTGTTCACTGGATCTCAAGGCCTGTTAAGTAACTTATCCGTATTTCTCATTGCTTCTTACTAAATGACACATTCAAAGCTCTTCCCTTCCTTCTCACCCTCTAACGCTTTAACTTCTAAGTCATTTAGCGGTGGTCTGCTCTGACAGTGTGTTGAGTATTTTCTTGAAATAAACAGGCTACTTCAGAATTGTTTTTAGCAAATGAGAGCCTGCGGTCACTGACTTTCAAACATATGGGCCTAAAAAGACATAATTTTAAGTCATTGTAGTTATTATTTGCATAGCACTATCTACTTCTTGGTAGTTTTAGAGGCAACATGTATCTGTAGGATTTTTTCCTGTTTAAGAAGTTATACATGAAGGTGAAAAAAGCAGAGCTGGATGTGAAAAGATCATTGTAAAGTCTAGCTTTGTCTCAATGGTTCTATGATTTTGTTGGTTATAAAATTAGTGCCTTACTTCATTAAAGCTTCTCTCTTCTCTGGCTTTTAGCAGGCTGCTGGACAGCCACTGATTTTTAGAAAGCTGAAAAAACTTTTTTTTAGGAGGTCCAGTCTCCACATTTTCAATGTGGTTTTCTGTTGGGTAGGAAAGAGGTTGTTTTTCATAGAATCATAGAATGGTTTGGGTTGGAAGGGACCTTAAAGATCATCTGGTTCCACCCCCCCTGCCATGGGCAGGGACACCTCCCACTAAATCAGGCTGCCAAGGCCCATCCAACCTGGCCTTGAACTACTCCAGGGATGGGGCAAGCCATGACTTCTCTGGGAAACCTGTGCCAGTGCCTCACCACTCTCATTGTGAAGAATTTCTTCCTAATGTCTAGTCTAAATCTTCCCCCTTCCAAATAAAAGCTATTGCCCAACTCTCTCAGCCTGTCTTCATATGGGAGATGCTCCAGCCCTCTGATCATCTTTGTAGCCCTCCTCTGGACCCATTCCAACATATTCTTCTTATTTTGAGAATTTTAGAACTGGACACAAGAATCCAGGTGGCATCACATGAGAGCAGAATAGAAAGGCAGACTCACCTCCCTCGCCCTGCTGGCCACGCTTCTTTTGATGTAGCCCAGGATACAGTTGGCCTTCTGGGCTGTGAGTGTGCATTGCAGGCTCTGTCGAGCTTCTCATCAGTTAGTACCCCTAAGCCCTTATCCACAGAGCTGTTCTCAATCATGTCGTCCCCCATCCTGTACTGAAACCACAGATTGCCCCAACCCAGGTGTAAGACCTTGCACTTGGCCTTGTTGAACCTCATGAAGGTCACACAGCCCCATTTCTCCAGCCTGTCCAGGCCTCTCTGGATGACATCCTGTCCTTCTGGTGTAACAACCGCACCACTCAGCTTGGTGTCCTCTGCAAACTTGCTGAGGGTGCACTCGATCTTGCTGTCTAGATCATCAATGAAATTATTAAACAGCACTGGTCCCAGCACAGAACCCTGAGGGGCACAATGGATTTCCATCTGGACATCAAGCCGTTTGACCACTTCTCTCTGAATAATACATTCAGTAAATTGCTTATCCACTGAACAGTCGACCCATCAAATCCATAGCTCTCCAGTTTGTAGAGAAGGAAGTTGTAGGGGCCTGTGTCAAAGGCTTTATGGAAATCAAGACAAATTACACCCATAGCTTTTCCCCATCCACTGATGTGGTCACTACATCATAGAAGCCACTAGGTTGATCAAGTGGGACTTGACCTTGGTGAAGCCATGCTGGCTACGACTAATCACATCCCTGCCTCGATGTTCTTTAGCAGAGCTTCTAGGAGGATCTATTCCGTGTTCTTCCCAGGCAGAGAGGTAAGGCTGACAGGTTTGTAGTTCCCAGGGTCATCTTTTTTATTGTTTTTTTAAAATGGGCACAAAGCTGCCTTTCTTCCAGTCACCAGGTCCTATAGACTTATATATGTTCAGGTTCCTCAGGTGGGAGGCTTTACACCCCTGGTCCCTATCTTGTTGTCCATTGACCCAGGAGGGGTGAGGAGAGTGGTTGTTAGTGAAGGCTGAGTCAAAGAAGTTGTTGAGTAGCTCAGCCTTCTCCTCGTCTGATGATACGAGGTCACCATTTTCATCCATCAGTGGGGTTATGTTCTCTTTTACCTTCCTCTTCTGACTGACATACCCATAGAAGTCCTTCTTGTTAGTCTTTACTTCCTTTGCAAAGTTCAGCTCCAGCTGCTCCTTGGCCTTCCTGGCCCCATCCCTACACAACCAGGCAGCATCCCCATACTCTTCCCAGGTTCCCTGTCCCTGCTTGCACTGCCCGTGCAGTTCTCTCTTGTTCTTCAGTTTGACCAGCAGGTCTCGACTCAGCCATGCTGGTCTCTTCCTTTTCCTGCCTGATTTCCTACATCTGGGGTCTGAGTGCTCTTGTGTTTTGTGGAAAGCATTCTTAAATATTTTCCAGCTCTGTTCTGCTCCCCTGTGCCTGAGGACCGTGTCCCAGGGGATCCTACTGACTGACTTCTTGAAGAGCTGGAAGTCTGCTTTCCTGAAATTTAGAATCCTGACTAAACCCATCGCCTGTCCCATATGCCTCAGGACCTTGAACTCCACCAGTTTGTGATCACTGCAGCCCAGTCCGCCTCTGATATTGATGTCAGTGATAAGCTCACTTGCATTGGTGATCATCAAGTCCAGCATTGCATCCGCTCGGATGGGGGATTCTATTGCCTGGGTTAAAAAAATTATCTTCAATGCACTCTGGGGGTCCCCTGGATTGCCTACAGCTTATCCTGCTGCTTTTCCAGCATACATCAGGGTGGCTGAATTCCCCCTGTAGGTTGAAAGCTTGCGAGCATGACGCCTCCTGTAGCTGGAGGAAGAAGGGGCCATCAGTAGGCTCTGCTTCATCGGGTGTCCTGTAGTACATTTGTACAGAGAATAGGACAGTCACTTCTTTTTAATGCCAAAGAAATGAACAGTTAAATGTGACTTACAAACCAGTAGATTCTCAGTAACGAAGAGTTTGAGTTTGCCAGCATGTCTCGGGAAGGTGTTGATCAGAATGGAGTTATTCAACCAGTATCAACAAAAAAAAAAAGATAAAAAAAAATGCATGACAGGTTACAAAAAAATACAAATTCTGGTTCAAAATTGTTGCCTTGGTGATCTGTAGGGTGCAATTACATTTTTTTTTAAATGTGATTAACAAATTAGAAACATCTCAACAAATATCTTTATTTTTGTCACCGGGTGTTTTATGCTTATTTTATGGGTAAGGCAGCTCTCAATGTTTTGTGACAAAGCGTTTCCTTAAAAGCAGTTTCTATCACATAGAGATGTTTGTGGCGGATCCTGGATTCCTCTGCACAGAATGTGAGGCTTACATTTTCAGATTTGCCTTGTGGTGTTAGATGTCCTGTTTCTCCCAAAGTTGGATAAGAATTTTGATGCCTTACATGCAGCAATTTGGCCAAGTACTGAAGTGGAGAAAAGAGAACTAAAATTAAGAGAGTTGCATTCAGATGAAGTTCAGGTTCTGGGTAGCCTGAATTTCCAATACAGATCATTCTGAACTGCTCAGTGCACGTTACAAAGCGCGTGACGTTCGGTGTGGTGTCTTGCACTGGAACCACTCTGGTGAGGACACATGCTGGAGCTACCTCTGTTCAGGAGAAGGAGATCAGAGCATTGGGGTGCTTAGGGGATACCAGTAGCACAGCTCACGGTAACAGCACTCCAAGGAACATGGAGTAGTGGGAATAGCCTCCCAGCTGCAGCTTGGTCACTAATGCTTGGAAAAGCTGCCTCCAAGAGCTTTACCAGACACTTGTATCCCGACTGGTATGGTCTCCTGCTGGGAGGAGGGAAGGAAGTAGTGTGGAAACAGCCCCTGTGTTTTGGGGCTTTTGTGGTGAAATATCACTGCTGGTTAGATCTCTCCCTAATGCGGCTCCTGGAGCTGTTTGCCTGGAATTTGAAGTTATTTCCATTTGATGTGTTGGTTTTGAACTGCTGAACTGTCTAAAATGTTATATTTGTTTTTGAGAAAATCCTGTACCTTTATCCCTTTTTTTAAATTTGGAGTCAAAAAGGATACATTTCAGAATAGCCTCTTGCTTTATTTTAAAGTAAGCGTTTAGACTCAGGTATCTTAATTTTTCTGTATTTCTGTAGAAAACAAAAATGCGTGTCCTCAGTTGAGATGCAATCCCATGTGTAAATAGGATTTCGGTTTTCATCTTTTATTACACCTTTGATGAGGTGTGCTAGCTAAGGTCTAAATTAGTTGTGACTATTCATGCAAAATACTGTAAAGCTAGGTTGGGGGGGAGATTGGGATTTTTTTTTAGTTTGGGTTTGTTTGTGTTTTTTAAAGTATCATAGCTATCCCGAATGATCTGTGGAATAATATTGGCAGGAGGCTTGGGGTCTGGATGAAAATTCTGTCTGCACATGCTGTTTATTGGGCTCCAGTGTAGCAGTTACTTTCAGGCTTGCTCCAGTGACAATATTTTAATACAACTTTCCTGGCCATTCCTGCTGACATTTCTGGGTTTACTATGAATAAAGTACTAGAGCTGTAACTAGAGTTAACAATTCAGTACTACAATATTTCAGTTAAATTGCAGGTTATTAAATAAAGTGAGCCAATTTCTGATCTTACTTAATGTACATTTCCAGTAATTCAGGATCTGATGTCAACAAAAGAAATAGCTTAGATAGTGCAAAGAAGTGAAGTAATCAGATTATCTCTCAGGAAATGTATAGTGTTTATTTCAAAGTATTTCAGCATGATACAGAGCCCAGTAGAAGGGTCCACAGTGTACAAGGTAGCAATTTGAGTTAGATGGACAGAACAACTTTTTCCAGTACAGACTGGTTGTTGGCTGTGATGGACTGGAGGGAGTTCTTCCGTCTTGCTGCCTGTCCTTTGGTTCTCTGCTCTGTCTCCTTCTCCTCAAGAAGTGTAGCCCACCTTCTCTGAACTACTTTATTCATCTGAGTCTTTCTGGGCCTGGGTTTATTAGAGAAGTGATCTCTCAGTAAGACCACACAGGACAAGTAGACCTTATGGGTTGTTATGGGGAAACCCAAGCGTTGGTTTTGTTGTACTCTGCGAGTAAGTCTTTTGCCTTTCTTTATAGTGGATTTTTACACCGTCCATTTGGCAAATCACATTTATTCCTCCACTGCCAAAGGTCTGTAGTTGGTTTTCCGGGCTTTGCCAGTCATGCAGGTCATGTTCCAGACAGATGAGTAAATCTTATGTGCTGTATACTCCCATTAGCAGCTAGATGTTGGTGACTGCCATACTGAAGCTATGCCAGACCAAGGAGATAAGGAAATTATGCAGGATTCACACAACATATGCATGCTTTCTCTGACATCTGAAGTTTAGGTAATGCACATTATGAATCTAGTTATAAGCAATCTGGGCAACAGAAATACCTATGTGTAATTTATGGATATCTCTAGAGCCTTAAAGAGTGAGTCCTTAAATGTGGATGAAGCTTTAGGGATATTAGTATACACTTTCTCTCAGTGGACGGTGAGCTCATTCATACCAAATGGTCCTATTTTCCTGATAACAATAAAAGAGGGTCTGTATTTAGCAACAGCAAAATATATGAGTTGACTGAGATTGACTTTCCACATTTTAGGTCCCTTTGAGGACTCTGGCATTAATGCTGCTGCTGCTGTTCCTGAATTGGTCATGTTTGTGCAAACTCTGTGCCGTGTGGTGGGTTTGGAATACCACTTAAAGGTATTTAATGGAGGCTTGTGATTCACAGACGAAAAAAACAGTATCCTTTGCCAAAAAAAAACGCAACCCAACCAACCCGGTGGGGAAGCAATTTTGCGGGTTTTATCCTGGATTAGAATGACATAAGCCTCTAGAGAAATTCCAATAGCTCTAACCAGAGCTTGAATGGAGAGCAGTCAAGAGCAATGAAGAAAAACCACCTTTCCTTTTTGCTGCTGTTGATGAGTTTCTGATCAGACAAAGCCATGCACACAGAGAATCACTGAACAGACTGGTGGAGTCCGTGAGCTGACCTGTTAAATTACATTTCTCCTGTGTTGCAACTGCTTGATCTCAAAAAGCTGTGTCACTGTCCCTGTACATCTACAGTGGGTAACCATATGTTTTCACATGGTGAACAATGATGAGCATTCAGCAAACAATCTCATTTGTCAATAAAGGTAGAGCTAAAGACACATAAGGTGCAGTGGTGTTCCTACATTGTCCAAATGAATTGGTGTGGATTGATATGATCTATACCAGTCTTGTCTTCAAAAAAATACTTTAGCTGGGTTCTTCCTAGGGACATCAGTCCAGCTGTCTGAGTCTGCCTGTAACATCAGAACCTGACGATCATTTTGGGCACACTGTTATACCATGCAAGTTTGTACTTCCAGATTAATTAATACTTGCATGAGTTACACATCAAGAAAAATCAGAACATTATCTTTAGAAGGCTCAGTGAACAAAAAAAATACAAACTCACTGAAAAAGGTTTACCTTAATGTTTGTCCTCTAAATACTATCTGGCTAATAGTGCAAAACATGATATTTCTCAATTCTTTTTTCTAAATCGTGTTTTTTTTTGTTTCCTGAGAAGTAGAGCTTATTGTGTTCACTGCAAAGGTGGACCAGTCGCAGTTCTTTTTCTTTTTACCCTACACTTTAAACAGCAGTACACTACAATATGCTGTGCTTGGAATTTGTTGTTTATTCTAGATGAAATTAATATAGGACAAATATATGTTGAGAGCTTTGTCTTTCTACAATAGAGTTTGGGCATTTTTTCTCTTCTTTGAAGGGCTGTCCTCAGGTTCATCACAAACTGACTTATGGTGAAGAATTCATAGACAGGGGAACATCTGGGCTATGTATGTATGTGTGATCAAAGTGAAAGATGTTGCAGGACGCGTCTTTTGACATTTCAGTCCACAGGAGCACTGCCGATTACCACCTGACTTTGCCAACGTGGTGTCTTAATGAGATCGTCGCAGGTTATGTGTGTGAGTTGGAGAGAGTTTTGTTTGGGAACAGTCTCTTGTACAGTTCATCACCGCTCGTGCAAACATCCTTGATCCACTATGCGACAAATGATTGCCAAACTAATTGGAGTGGTTACATCGAACTCTCAGAAGCATGACTTGCCAAAAAAAGGTTGCTCTCTATCTCTCTGGCCCTCGCAGTGTATTGCAGAGGGGTTGAACTTTAGTCATGCACAAACAGATCAACTCTGTAGCCAATGTGCAGTAGTTCGAATACTTCCAGGAAGCACTGGATTCAGCATATGTGAGCTGAAGGCTTCACCTCCTTAGCTGTAGTAAAAACATGCTCAGAAGTAGAGACCAGCTGTGTGTGATCCTGGAATTTTTCCCTTCAGAGTACATGTGTGGAACCCTAAACCAATTCAGTTTGGAGAGTGTTCCAGAAAAGACTGGCAGTAACTGTTCAGTCAACAGTCAGTGAGAGAAGGTCATGGATAAAAGACGGGATCCTGCAGTGTTGGAGCAGCTGCTATTCTTCACATAAAGCAAGACTAGGCTAGGGAGAATTCCTGTACGTGGACCGCAGCCAGCGAGTCCGTAACGCCAATAAGGCATGGTGAGGAGCGCTGGTATAACAGCAGGCGTGGCTCGACAGCGTCTCTTGACAGTTTGAATATAAACTACTAGTCTTGCAAAACAAATCTAATCTCAGATTTAAAGAATCTTTTCAAAATCAGACTGCCATTTCATTGGATTTTACTTCAATCTCATCATATTTGTTTCTGTCTTAAATTCCCTTGTTTTCTGTAATTATGAAAGAACGATTCTTTGGAAGTTATCAGCTTTACTGCATGGAAGATCTAAGAATGGCAGGTAAAAAGGTTCAGATAATATGAACTAAAGGAACTTCTGTGCGATTTATGAAATTGTCAATTCATGGCTTAAATAGTTTGAAGTAATGCATGATACTGCACACAACAGCGATTTTATTCTGTTTTGATGTGTTTAAAAACAAATATATATTACAAATTTCTGCTCCCATTTGCAAAATGTTTGCTTTGTATGAGTCGCCTTTAATAGGGTTTTTGATTCTGATGGATGTGATTCCAGTCACTTTCTCTTTTTCAGTTACACCAGCAGAGTAGTTTCCAATGGACTGAAGGCACAAATTAATAATCCGGAACTGAAAGTCAGAGGATTGGACCCACTCATCAGCAATTTAATTGATAAACTTCAGCACTTCAATCAAGTAAGTAACTTCTAGAGAGAAAAGCTTTTTATGCATGGTTTTGATAGCAGAGCTGAAGCTAAGTTGACCAGGTGGTACTGCTTCTGGTATTGCATTTCCCAGGAACATGGGCCTGAAGTAACCATGGAGTGGGCCCAGGGTTAAAGGCAACTGAAGATTCTGTTGTGCAAGCCAGTTTCTGAACTCTAATGAGGCAAAATTATTTCCCTGGAAGTTGCTCTAGTTCCTGGCTGTTGTTCCATAGTTGTTGATTAATTGTCCTACAGTTCAAGGAACTTGGAGGAGCTCCGGAGCTCCTCCATTAAATGAAGCTTGTAACTATGGTTTTCCATGGTGTAGCTATAAACAAATCAAAACACAAAATGGGCCTATAAGGGTGTGATAACTGAACTGTACAGAATATTGAAGTCAGGACAGAAGGAGCTCCAGGATGAATTTGCCACACACCTTTGAAAGCATTTCTTTGACAGGCCGCCTTCTCAAACACCTGAGCCCAAAAGGAAGGATAACCTACCAGTGAGTTTGTCAGAGGCACGATCGATCCGTGTCTGCCTCTCTCATCAATTTGAGTTCTTCAGATGCACTTGCAGTCCTGGTGCATCTGCTGCCTTTCAAAGTTGAATACGTGGTTCTCTGATATTACGGCTTCAGCAAACCACTTTGTGGGCTCTTAAAGCAGTGCCAGTCCAAATGAGCTGGCGCTAACAGATTTAGCAGAGATTGATTTTCATTTAAAGTAGGCATGTTTTCCTGTCAGCTCGGAAGAATGCTTACAACAGTGTGTTCAGAGTCAGGCATGTTTGCACATTAGTCTGCTCATAATCTTTCACCGTTAAAGAGTGATGGAGCATGGGGATATAAATAGTTGGAAGAAAACTGCTGTAAGATTAAAGTACACCTTTGCGAGTGGGGTGTGCAGGAAGAAAAATAGTCTGCACAGGTAAAACGGGAGGAGGAATTGCTTAGTCAGGATGTGGAAGGTTATTAAGGCTGTGGTTGTGACTGGGAGTCATGGTTTGATCTCTTATTTGCTCCTGCAAAAGTACAACCCTCCTTTACCTTTCTTCAGCCCCTGGTGGTAAATCCATAATCTAACCAGTAATTATTGTTTCTGTTAAATCTTGCTTGGCTCTAATGTTTTTCTGCTGTTCTGTAGGCTGCAGTTTATAGAGATTCTTTGTATCATGCTGTTTGATTTAACTTGCCGTGAGAGATTGCAACAACCAGTCTGATATGGTATTTTATATTACAGGGAAATAGACATTATGTGGTCAGATTGATGAAAAGGATAATTCATTATTTATCTGCCTTTGCCTCGTTATATAGTAGAGTATTAATTTACCTTATAAATATTAGATATATCCATCTGTGTGATAGTCTTCTATAAACACTGACAATAGGAAATAGAAATAGATTAAATTAAAAGTAGCTGTATGTTGGAAATTCTGTTCTTTGTCTGCTGTAGAAAAAACAAAACTCCTGTAATAAGTCGCATACCAATTTTCCTAAATTATGTACATTTAAAGAAGAGTTTTAAAGAATACTTTTTAGCCAGAAGAATAAAATATAATTTCTAGCTCTTACTGTAAGTTGGAAGTGCTACTTTCTGTTACTCCTAATTCTATTTTAGGAGAATATCATCGTTAAGTAAATGTAACTCCCATTGGATTGAGGTGCTTAGCAATAGTGGATTCCAAGGGTGAAGGATTAAACAGAATACTGATTATTGCCCTAAGATGGTTTGTTCTTAACTACTTGGAATAATATGTATTCCTTTGATCATAATTTTAGTAAGTTTTCTTCAGAGATCAAAGCATCAAAGAAGTGGCTAAATATCTAAGGCACTCACATACAACATCAAACGTGTAGCTGTTTTCTGCTTCTTGAATTTTGGTTCTAATATTAATATACAAACAAAAACTGACACTGAAAAGCCGGTTGAATCAGGAGATTAAACTGTCATCAATAGTGTGTGTAGACTATATAGAGGAAGAGTTGTACAGAATCCCATTACTCATTTTCTGGGCAAATTGATTTTTTTACCAATTTCTTTTTATTTTTTTTTTAGGCAATATGTAAGGTGGAATTTAAAAAGTGATAGAATAAGGTATTATCTTTGTATCTTCTTAAGTGTTTGACATTTACAGTACCATTTTAAGCAACAGTTGGATACTGAGCATGCAGAAGTGATCCTAAAGAGTCAGGAAGCCTGGAGAGCAGAGAACAAAGCAATGCACAAAATGTGTGTCCTAGGTGACTTGATGTGTCTTGGCTCCAATAATCATCTACCACTTAAGTAATATTGCTAAACTACCCAGAAGAAAGAGAGAAAGGTGTGCTGAGATTTTTAAAAGAAAATAACATTTCTGTCTTGACAAAACAAGCTCCAGCCATGCTGCATGTGTCCTCACACAGCCGGGACCTGCTGGCTGCCTGTCTCTCTCTCTCTCTCTCTCTCATTCTATTTTGCAAAAGTGAGTGTTTTTTAAAATCAGGGTAATCAGCTGCTAGATAAATTTGCTGAGGTTGTGGAGTACTGTCAACTACAGCTACGTTCAAATCAACAGGATTCGTTGTTCTAAAAGGTGTACCTTAGCTCAGCAATTCTTAACCATTTCTGGAGCCAATCTAATCACTGTTCTCTTTGAGTGCTCCTCTTCCACCTCCCGTCTTGCACTGCTGGGCGCCAGCTCTTCCTCACTGCTCTGAAACCACTGCTGCCCGTCCGCGACGCTGGCAGCCCGGCTGTGGATGTGGAGCAGCAGGGTCAGCGGCACTCGAGGCAACCGGGGTTGAGACGCAGTGCGAGGCTGTGAGGAAGAGCAGCTTGCCACCAGCCGTGCAGAAGTAGCAAACTGTTCATTCTTTTAAACTCAGACCTGACCATCTGTGGTGCACAGCAGACGTTTGTTTGTTAGCTCCTTATTGGGACTTATCGACAAATGTAAAGACAGTCGTAATTTCATTGATCCTAAATCCCATGGACACAAGCAAAACCCTTGTCAATGTATGATTGTTCTAGTTGGTGCATCCCAAGGCCAGCACGTTACGGATAATCTGTATGTAAGGCATCTTCTATTTCTGCCTGTCTTTTAGGCTGAAATTTCAGCTCATTGGAGATAATAGTAGTTCCTCATTTTTTTCATCTGGGACTTAAATCCTCCCCACATACTTGTTGTTATTTTAAAAAAATGATTATGCAAACAGCAGGCTATTTCATAACCACTTTGCAAAGCCAAAATTAAAGTGAAATTCAGAGAGTATTTTTCAGCAACTACCGTTATTTGCATTCCTGGCAGATAAGATATTTGAAGGGTTTATTGCAGCTGCAGATTCACATATCAATAGGATTACTGGGTTACAATTTACAGTAACTTTTACTTTTAGTAATGCAAAAAAAGATCAAGTGAAGTCCCAGGTTGATTTTGAAAACTAGCAGCTAGAAATAACATCTTTTCCTCCCTCTTTTTTTTTGTGAATAGAGCAGATGTGAACTGCAACTGATAATAAACATAGAATCCTCCATTGTGCCTTTTTTGAGTACTAATTCTTGCCACATAATCACACTTAAATATGTTTTATTTTTTCTCTTCAGCTTAATGCTTTTCACAGTTCAAACACAAGCAGTTCTGAGGCCAAAGTTAGAAATCCTAAAGGATTGATTGCATTGATAAGCTATGAGAAAGTTAGGGAAAGGTGAAAAACTTTTCGCTGTAACTTTAGCAGGGTCATGTGGACATTCACAAAGGATTATGTTGTAATAAGTATTATACAAGTTTAACTTCTTTGTATTTTGTCAGCCTACATCTGATTTTGGAAGATTTTGAGAATCAGTGTGTTTTGCTGTTGCCGGTCAGAGATGAATGCTTATGGCACAGCTGTAATTAAAGAAGACAGTGACATATCCTCATGCTTAAAATGAGAGCAATGTCAAGGCAAATCTTGCTGACTCTGGACCCACATTTATTCTTTTTTTCACACTAAAAGCTCATGGATCTGCCAGCTGAACACAGAAATGCCTATAACTTGAATACTTTTTATATTTGTATACAAAGGACGCCATCATAGCAAAGTTCAAAGCAACTGCACTGAGATGGTTCTTATCAATAATATGAGCTATAATTGAATCTCAAATGTGAATTTAATTGGATTAGACAGTGGAGAATAAGTCAATAAATCACTTTACTATTAGTTAATTTAAAGTTCTGTATAGTTTTTAGACATCTATAAAGTTTATTACATTACAGAGTTTTTATATGAGATTTAAGTGGAGACAAGTTGTTTGATTTTCATCCAAAGTTGTAGCTGACATGGACTAAGACTTAGAATATTCTGTTCTTCATTTCATCCAATGAAAACACGGAAAGGTAGTCATCTTAGAAAGGTTATTGCTATAGTACTTCTAGTACTTGGAATTTAAACAGCTTCAACAGGCTTAGAAGTATTATTGCTTGCCTCCCAAATATCTCCCAAAACTTGCAGAGACTTGTATCTCTTGCAAAACTGAACACCTTTCCCACGACTGCCATATGTCTAGATTTCCAAAACAGGTCCTCTTGTTTCTCTATCCAAAGCAATTGGAAACTTTGGACATTTCTTCAGGATTTCAGGTGCTCAGTTTCCCTTTTGGAAGTGTGCAGCAAGACATGAGCCAGCAGTGTGCCCAGGTGGCCAAGGCGGCCAATGGCATCTTAGCTTGGATCAGAAACGGTGTGACCAGCAGGTCCAGGGAGGTTATTCTCCCTCTGTTCTCCGCACTGGTGAGACCACACCTTGAGTACCGTGTTCAGTTCTGGACCCCTCACCACAAGAAGGATGTTGAGGCTCTGGAGTGTGTCCAGAGAAGAGCAACGAAGCTGGTGAGGGGGCTGGAGAACAAGTCTTATGAGGAGCAGCTGAGAGAGCTGGGGTTGTTTAGCCTGGAGAAGAGGAGGCTGAGGGGACACCTTATTACTCTTTACAACTACCTGAAAGGAGGTTGTGGAGAGGAGGGAGCTGGGCTCTTCTCCCAAGTGACTGAGGACAGGACAAGGGGGAATGGCCTGAAGCTCCGCCAGGGGAGGGTCAGGCTGGATATCAGAAAAAAATTCTTCACGGTAAGAGTCATCGGGCACTGGCAGAGGCTGCCCAGGGAGGGGACCGAGTCGCCTTCCCTAGAGGTGTGTAAGGAGCAGGTTGATGAAGTGCTTAGGGACATGGTTTAATGGAGTGTTAGGAATGGTTGGACTCAATGATCCAGTGGATCCTTTCCAACCTGGTGATTCTATGTGGAGATCCCAAAGGATACCCATTTCCTCTTTGGTGGCTGACCATGCAGGCTGACTGTGATCTGAGGCATTGACTTAAATACAGATGCACAGATCAATAGAATAAGATACTGAAGGAATTGAGCCCCGGTCCCAGCTGTGTAGTGTGTACAGGGGACTGACAATCTGTGCAAATGCACGACTTCAGGGCTTTCAGGATTCACTGCACGCAGATTCTGTGATAGAGGTACTTCTGTGATGGTAATCTAGGAGGTGAAGGGCTGTGTTCTCTGCATATCCAAGGCTACGCCATCGTACTGTGTTGAGGGTGCCACCCTACTTGACCCCAAGACTGATTATATCTTTTGCAACTAATGTAGGACCCACGTTCCTAGTCAGTTGGTGAAAGCGGTCTGTAACGCGGCAGAGACCGTTAATTCCTCAGTGCAGGTTTTGAATGGTCTGGGTCATTGAAGTTTTAAAGATTAATCTTGCCTCAGCTTGTCTGCAGTTCAGGTATAGAAGAGGTTTTTATTGAAGCAAACACTTATGCAGCTGTGTTGGTCCTGTTTGAATTCGCATCGCTATAAAGGCAGCAACAGCCCTCACCACATTCATCTCCAAATATAAACAGTGATAATTGAATTAATCCAGTAGTTATTGACTGATTAATAAATGGCAGCAAGAAATGCATGTACTCCAGCAAAATAAAAGTAGAATTAATGAAACCTGAAATGTTTAAAGTCTTATAATGTCAGGAAAGAGCAAATGGATCATTTTTTTATTTCCTGCTCTGCTATATAAAACTTGTTCACCCCTGCTGTCAAATAGAGTCATCTCAGATTACTTCATCAGTTATACAGTTTGTTTCTCATCCTGTTTTTTTTCAAAATATTTGTTCTTATTAGAACCATGGACTTTCTTCTCCCCTGCCAAGAATCAGACATCTCTTTGCTTCTAGGTATAGATACTGAATGTTAAGCTCCACGATAAGTTATGATCTTTTCATAATTCATATGCAATGAAACAATCCAGCTTACTCAAAGACTGAGGATAATCTTTCTCAGTGTGGTTTTCTATTTCTTAGGAAATAGATATGCACATACATAACGTACGCCCTAAACAATTTTGGAGACATCAGATTTCATCCTATCTGTGATTAAAGCAAGAAAAGATATATAAATGTTGCCAGAATCTGGCAGATTTCTGTCACAGATAGTTCTTGACAAGTTTTCTTGACAAGTCATCATTAGGAAGAAATTCTTCATGATGAGGGTGATGAGGCACTGGCACAAGTTGCCAAGGGAAGCTGTGAATGTCCCCTCCAAGGATGTGTTCAAGGCCAGGTTGGACTGGGCCTCCAGCAGCCTGGTCCAGTGGGAGGTGTCCCTGCCCATGGCAGGGGGATTGGAACTGGATGGGCTTTAAGATGTCTTCCAACCCAAACCATTTTCTGATTCTATGATTCTGTGATCTTTGGGTCCACAGCATTTTGGGTTTGTCACATATTTTCATGTTGACTTTTCAATCAAAGCTGAGAAAATGTGTCCTCTGTATATTAGGGGATTCTTTTGTTACTGAGAAAAATCAAATCATCCAAGAGCCCTCTTTGCAAAGCAGTGTATCAGACAGTAGTGCATAAGGATATGGTACGATAGAACAGGCTAATGATGATGCTCTGCTAGGCAATATTTTTTGCAATACAGGCTGTGGTTCTCAGGTGACTAAACATGATATAGCTGCTGATTGCTTTGGAGCATTTATCTGTTGGGCTTTCCAATAGAAGGAATAGAATTCAGAAGAAATGTACTCAAACTGGGTGGATAGAAAACCAGACCAGCCTGCAATAATTCAGTCATTAGGCAATTCAGCTGGAGGTGTGGGATCTCCTTGTTTAAGGCTGGGCAGGTCCAGTCACCGCATGCAGAGGTTTTGTTCTGTTCAGTTGTGTTTTAAACAGAAAAGGAGTTTGGAAGCTTTAACCTTGGTTCTGCTGTGGCATTAAAACTTTCAAAACCAGAAGTTTGTCCATGAATCAGAACAAGAGAGCTCTTTCTAATCCAGTCCCACTGACAAAACGTCACTGGAGAATTGTTTTATGGAAAGCACATGTTAACATTGTAATTTATTGCTAATTGGGGTATATATCATCCATGGCTGAAATCAGCATACTTTGCTGCCCTGAGGTCTGCTGGTTCGTTGTTTGATTTTGTTAAATATAGTGACTTGAGATACAATTAAATAATTTTAATTAGAAGTGAGAAATTACTTTTAGTATTAAAAACAGCATGAAGATTTCATCAGAAACAGAAATCATGTGAAATACTGGCTCAACTAACCTAAAATGTAGCATTTTAAAATAAGACAAGTCTGAATCTCAATGTAAGTCCAGCGTATCTCGTTATATGCTAGCAAATATATAATGCTAAAATGCATGTTTATTATTCATGTGTTGTGTCGTAGAGTATGCCGTGCTATTTGTCTTGCAAGCCTTTTCAGAAATTATTTGCCCAGATGGGCCATTGTATGTGTTTTGCTCATTCTGGGAAACTAGCCTTAATAAATCAAAATCACTTATTGAGTCACGGCAGTGACTTCAGCCAAGTGGAGGAGAGGGAAGGGAGAGCTACTGTTTCGGTCTGTAACTGAGCCAAAACATTTCACGTATAGAAAAACATAGTTTGAAAAGGCGAGTCTTATTTTCCAAAAAAAACCAGTCTGTCCTTTGGCTTCAGTGCCAAGTGCTGATTAGTGAAACGTGAGCTGATATTCGTTTTCATGGATCAGCTGAAAAGTGTTTTGGATCCTCTGGTGTCATGGCTGTGAGTGAGGGATCCCCAGAGGGATCTGCTTTGGCCCAACCAGTGAAAAGTGGTGTGGGAGTGTGAGGGCTGCTGTGGAAAGGCCAGGCAGGAAAGTAAGACAGAGCCCTGGACCACAAGACATCTAGTCTAGTTACCGAAGAGTGATAGATTTGGGGTTGGAAGGGGTGATCCAGAGATCATCTACCTCAACTTTCTGTTCAAAGGAGGGCTTTAGGTTTGGTTTCACAGGCCCCTGGATAATCTAGTCTTGCGTATTTCTAGACGGGAAGTTTCCATCTCTCCTCTGGTGCCTGCCCTTCTGCACTGTGTTTGTTTGCTTGCTTGTATCTATGAAAATAGGTACACAGGTCTTAAATGCCTCACTTCTTCCTGTTTATAGTGTTCTCAAGGTCCAGCTTGAATTTATAGACAATAGTCTTTGGGCATGGAATGTGCACTTGATACCTTTGTACACTGAAATATGTTCCAGTGTTTAAAAGATCAGCTATACAATAATGTCATAGTGGGTTACCTGAAAGTTCCTACTTCCTATAGGAAAATGGGAAGGAAATCCATTCCATCCAAAGGAAATGACAACCAAAGTCTCCGTGTCATGCACAAAGCAGAATCCTGTTGTGAGTCCAGCTTGCCTGGCTTACCACCAATGAGGATGACATGAACAAGAGAAGAATACTGGTTAGGCAGCAGCCTGCTTATTTACAGAGCTCAGAATTTCCATACACTTACTGGCTGGAAGAGAAGTTACTACTGTGCACACGACACTGCAAAAAGCCTCAGGCGTTATAGCTGGAAACCCTTTGCTCACTACATTTCTTTTGAATAGCAGTGAGGTGCAAGTAAGAGTCTGTATGCTGTGGCTCCTGTGCGTTTGCAAATGTAGCCTCGTCCTGAGCATTGGTGGGACTTTCTCTTCCCTCAAGTGTGATATCGTGGCTTAAAATGCCACTTTGATTTGAGCTCTGTGGTTCTGAGAACATCCAGACCCTCAGTTTCTATGCCCCTAGACACCTCAGGCTTTGGCTAGCTGAAGTGTCTTGAGCTGCAAATATGATTTATTTACTATGCGCTGTTTAGTGACACCTAAATCTATCCTGCTTCCGGGGATCATATGCATTTTATATGAGATAATACATTTATTTTACTCGCCTTTTTCCTGCATCAGAAATAAGCCTGTGCCTCAGCACAGTTAGGTGGGAGTGGATCTATTTGATGCTGAGTGTTTCCAGTCCCAGATGTCATGGATGAACTTCTCATGACGCAGAACAGTCACTGAGGAGACCACTGGAAATGTTAACCTTTGTATTGTCTTAAAACTAATAGCAAAGTGAAAAATGAGACACAGTGAATAAGACAGTGTCACTTCACATGTAGAAATCCTACACTTTCATTGCTGTTTTTTCAAGCTCGTTTTTGAGCTATGCGGTCTTCACTGTGGAGGAAAGTCTTCCCGTGGAGAGCCTGTTACCACGTAAGTATCATGTTAAGTGCTTCCCCCTCCCTGGAGATTTGAAAGTTGCTAGTACTTAGCAAGCATGAACAGCTCACAAACAACTGCAGAAGGTATCTGCCTCACTTCAAGGCAGACACTGGGTTCTCTACCTCTTACGGCTATTGAGAGCTCACAAAAATGATCACTATAGAAGCATTGGGGAGTATTCACAAAGGGTAACGTTGGTCTTGTAAAGCAAAGAAGACCCAGCATGTATAGCCATGCTCAAGCCCAGAATCAATACTTACGCATGTCCGTAATTTTAAAGATGTAAATAACTGCACTGGCTATTTACAGCGTGCATGATTTTAATTATACGCATATTTGAGTGAAGACTATGCTGAAAACTAAAACAGATACAGGCCCTGGTGCAAGACAGAATCACAGAATCACAGAATCACAGAATCACAGAATCACACAAGGTTGGAAAGGACCCATTGGATCATCGAGTCCAACCGTTCCTAACACTCCCTAAACCATGTCCCTAAGTACTTCATCCACCCGTTCCTTAAACACCTCCAGGGAAGGCGACTCGACCACCTCCCTGGGCAGCCTGTTCCAGTACCCAATGACTCTTACTGTGAAGAATTTTTTTCTGATATCCAACCTGAACCTCCCCTGACGGAGCTTCAGGCCATTCCCTCTAGTCCTGTCCCCTGTCACTTGGGAGAAGAGGCCAGCTCCCTCCTCTCCACAACCTCCTTTCAGGTAGTTGTAGAGAGTAATAAGGTCTCCCCTCAGCCTCCTCTTCTCAAGGCTAAACAACCCCAGCTCTCTCAGCCGCTCCTCATAAGACTTGTTCTCCAGCCCCCTCACCAGCTTTGTTGCTCTTCTCTGGACACGCTCCAGAGCCTCAACATCCTTCTTGTGGTGAGGGGCCCAGAACTGAACACAGTATTCGAGGTGCGGTCTCACCAGTGCCGAGTACAGAGGGAGAATAACCTCCCTGGACCTGCTGGTGACCCCATTTCTGATACAAGCCAAGATGCCATTGGCCTTCTTGGCCACCTGGGCACACTGCTGGCTCATGTTCAGTCGGCTGTCAACCAGCACCCCCAGGTCCTTCTCTTCTGTGCAGCTCTCCAGCCATTCTTCCCCCAGTCTGTAGCGCTGCATAGGGTTGTTGTGCCCCAAGTGCAGGACCCGGCATTTGGTCTTGTTAAACCTCATCCCATTGGTCTCGGCCCAGCAGTCCAGCCTGTTCAGATCCCTTTGCAGAGCCTCCCTACCCTCCAGCAGGTCGACACTTCCTCCCAGCTTAGTGTCATCTGCAAACTTGCTGAGGGTGCACTCAATGCCTTCATCCAGGTCATTGATAAAGACATTGAACAGAGCTGGACCCAGTACTGAGCCCTGAGGAACTCCACTTGTGACTGGCCTCCAGCTGGAGTTAACTCCATTGACCACCACTCTCTGGGCCCAGCCATCCAACCAGTTTTCAACCCAGGAGAGTGTGCGCCTGTCCAGGCCAGAGGCTGACAGTTTCTGAAGCAGAATGCTGTGAGAAACTGTGTCAAAGGCTTTACTGAAGTCCAAGAAGACTACATCCACAGCCTTTCCCCCATCCAGTAGTTGAGTGATTTTGTCATAGAAGGTGATCAGGTTAGTTTGGCAAGATCTGCCTTTTGTAAACCCATGTTGACTGGGCCTGATCACCCGGTTCTCTTGCGTGTGCTTCATGATAGCACTCAAGATTACCTGTTCCATGACTTTCCCTGGCACTGAGGTGAGACTGACAGGCCTGTAGTTCCCCGGATCCTCTCTGCAACCCTTCTTGTATATGGGCACAACATCAGCCAGCCTCCAGTCTAGTGGAACTTCCCCAGTCAGCCAGGACCTCTGGAAGATGATGGATAGGGGTTTGGAAAGGACATCCGCCAGTTCCTTCAATACTCTTGGGTGGATCCCATCCGGCCCCATAGACTTGTGGACGTCTAGCTGGGCAAGCAAGTCTCTAACCGCCTCCTCTTGGATCACGGGAGCCTCAATCTGCCCCTCTAACTCTTGGATTTGTAAACAGAAGGAACAACTTTCTTTGCTATTAAAGACTGAGGCGAAGAAGGCATTAAGTACCTCAGCCTTGTCCTTATCCCCTGTCACTGTTATTCCTTCTGCATCCACTAGAGACTGGATATTCTCCCTTGTCCTCCTTTTCCTGTTAATGTACTTGTAGAAAGACTTTTTGTTGTCTTTCACAGACTTAGCGAGTTTTAATTCTAGTTGGGCCTTGGCCCTCCTGATTTTTTCCCTGCACGATCTCACTTCGTCCCTGTAGTCCACCCAAGATGCCTGTCCTTTCCTCCAGAGCACATAGAGCTTCTTTTTCTTATTGACGCATCTTGAGATCACCCTGCTCCACCAAGCTGGCTTTTCCCCCCGCCGGCTCCTTTTCCGGAACACAGGGATGGCCTGCTCTTGAGCTGATAGGATTTCATTTTTCAAGAGCGCCCAACCCTCATGGGCTCCCTTGCCCTGAAGGACTGTTTCCCACGGGACTTTGCTAATCAACCTTCTGAACAGGCCAAAGTCTGCCCTCTGGAAGTTTAATGTGACTGCTTTGCTAACCCCCTTCTTAATCCCACCTAGAACTGAAAACCCTATCATCTCATGATCACTTAATCCCAGGCGTCCTCCAACCGTCAAATCCCCAACAAGACCTTCCCTATTCACAAACAGCAGGTCTAGGAAGGCACCCTCCCTTGTTGGTTCGCTAACCAGTTGTGCAAGGAAGTTGTCTTCGATGCACTCCAGGAACCTCCTAGACTGTTTCCTTTCTGCTGTATTGTACTCCCAGCAGACATCCGGAAAGTTAAAGTCTCCCACAAGGACAAGAGGCAGAGATTTAGAGACTGTCCCCAGCTGTTTATAGAAGAGTTCATCAGCAGCTTCTTCTTGGCTGGGTGGTCTGTAACAGACTCCTATCACAAAGTCCCCTTTCTTGTGGGCTCCTCTGATTTTAACCCATAGGCACTCGATCCCGTCCTCACCGTAATCCAGTTCGAGAGTTTCAAAGCACTCTTTGACATAGAGGGCTACCCCGCCTCCTTTCCTACCCTTCCTGTCCCGCCTGAAGAGTTTATATCCCAACATAGCTGTACTCCAGTTATGTGAGTCATCCCACCACGTTTCTGTGATGGCAATGACATCATAGTCACCTTGCCCTACAACAGCTTCCAGCTCATCCTTCTTATTGCCCATGCTGCGTGCATTGGTGTAAATGCACTTCAGCTGGGCTGATGAACCTTCAGCCCTCATAAAGGGAAGAGAGTTTATTCTCGATTGACTGGTCCTTGGAATAACTAATTCCACAGACCCAGTTTTATCCTTACTGTCCCCACTTATACTCGCCCTCACTTGCCCTATTGTGGTGTACTGGTGGTCCTCTCCAGCACACCATTTCTCAGCCGCTGGTTTCCCACTTCCAGGCTCATTCCCAAAGACTTCTGAGGTTAAACCCTTTGTATACTTGCTGGAGAGTAAGACTCCTCCTTCAATAGTGTAAGTCAAAAACTTAACATTGAGGCTCTTATACCAGACCATCGCTCTTCATTGATAATAAAGGGAATCAAGGGAGGGTCTTGTGGCAAGACTAGCATTAACCTTTGCCAGTCCACTATTATTTTGCCCCCAGGCTTCCCCTTACCAGAATCCTTCATTCAGTTAGGTATTTAAACACACAGGTCATCCAGCCGTTGTGGAGGTGCATATAAAGAGGTGTGTGCTTTTTCGTGCTCTGGTGTCAGGTATGTTCCTGCACAGCTGTTCATGCATTCCAGGACTGTGGCCACACGCACATCACATTGCACAGTCCCCAGAAGAGACAGGGGTAACAGGATTGAATTTTTTTCAAGCAACCACAATGTGTCCTCAGTCTTACACTGTTCAGTCACATCTGAAGATGAATTTATGTAGGACTCTACATGCTTTTAGCGTGTGTAACTGAAAAAAAAAAGAACAGTGTCCTGTTGTTTCCACCTTTGGAAAATAAAATTTATAGCTCCAATTTATTTATAATTCTAATATGGAAGATACTTTTTCTACATGACAAAAACTTTTCCACAGTAATGAAAGTGTCTAGGATCTAATTGAAGTGCATTCAAATGATTGTCAAGTTTGAACACAGCCTTTAACAGACAAAAGCAAATAACTAGAACATAGATTACTGACATGAAGTACATAATGTTTTGAATGCTGCCATATGCCCTGATACACATCAGCCTTGCAAACAGAATCAAAAAGCACTCAATGCCATTTCAGGACTCTGCATCTTGTTTGCTCCTTTCAGTATCTATAAGAGGAGCCTCTCACACTAGTTTTTCAAAACGACATCTTCATGGGAGTGAGCGGACAGGCAAACAATGTAGTTATTGGATAATATAATGAAGCGTGACTGCATCACTGCAGTAAAATCACGCTGAACTGTATTTGATATGGCATTTGAAATAAGAGAATCTAATAATATAAAATGGATTTCAGAAGGGTAAGTGGAAGGCTTGAGATTTGTCTTTCTTAGGCCATATAATTGGGGCCGGATGAAGTCGTAAGGAGAGGAGAGAGGGCCATGGGCTGTGGTGAGATGCAGGTGCTTTGAACCACTTGATGAAGCTGACCATTAGTGCCAGTCACTTGGATAAAAGTTTAATATTAAAGAGCTTTGTTGCATGAAGTTCTAGTCTCAAAGGTAATTTTGAGTCATGAGGCACGTTACAGAAGTTTTAACTGAGGTGTTTAAAATGAATCACTTCAAGTATTAAAGTTCAATTTGGACTTCATTTAGGGTGTTTATGAACCATATGTAACAATATTACACTTTCTTATTAGAAAGGTTATTTCAGTTATTGGTTAAAATACTTTTCTAGATATTATTTCATCTAGCTTTGCTGGTCACTTCCAAGTACTTGGCAAGCTAAAACTGTACACCAGTTAACAGACATGTAAAAAATTTTTTGTTAGTCATATGATATAGTAACTAATAAACCAGACAAAATATAATAAATTGCTACTTAATTCTGAGATGGCCAAACAAAACTAATTGCATTTGATTTCTTTTGAAAATGTGAATAATTGCTTTTTGAAATAAGAAGTTTCTGTTTAGCACCTAAGTTTAATGATAAAAGCCCGGAAGTCATGAGTGCATATTCAGGAGGTGGGATTAACTGGTAATAATTCAGCAGCAAAGGAAAAACATTTCAAAATTTGAAAATTACAGAAGTAAGAAAAGTAAAATACTAAACAGTACACGGCAGAAATTATGACGTGTAAAAGTCAAGAAGAAAAGCTAAAGATGTGATGTAAAAACTGTGACTGGTAAGGCCAGTTAGATAGCAAGTAATTAATAATAGGCCAAAAGTATCCCTGTGTAATACATCGATTCTATAAACACTGTTAAATGTTTGGCTTTATTCTTTGAGGAAGCTGAAGTTGTCCTGTCTGTCTGCCTATCAGACTGCTCCTCCAACTATTTTTCCAAATGATGAGGTTGAACCATGTTTCCATAGCTGTTTTGATCTGTGCAAGAAGTTTCTCCCTTTGCCCACTACTCCTGTTTCCGTTAGCACATATGGCAGTCTGATTCCTGAGAAAAGATTAATGGAAGAAACTCCTGAGAGTGATGCACTGAGCACATAAATGAGGGCAAAGGATGCAGGGCGTTGTGTTCTGAGGGACTGCCTACATAAGAGTTTTAGCTATAAAACTGGTGTTGCACTGTTTTGATTATGCCAGCACATTTTTGTCTATGTGAATGCTTTTTTTAATCAGTTTAGGCAGGGGAAAACTTGAATGACTGTAATCTGGGTTTGGCTAAAATATTTCAATATATACTGTCAAGCTGGAGTTAAACAAATGAGCAGGAGTTAAACTGTGTGCAGTTGCTGTGCGACCTGCTTTTAGGCTCGTAGCATTTTCAGAGAGATCATATGATCAAAATGTATTTGTTACTTCTGGCTAGTTCACAGAGAGAAAAAGAACAAGACACTGGAGCCTCGAATCCAAGGAAACTCTGGGCTATGGTGGATCCTTCGGGAAGTTTGAATCCTAGGGAAGATTTTAACAACCTTTTACTATGAGAGATTGGCAAGCATCTAAAAAGAGCAAGTTGGGTCTGGTCTCCATTAACATTATTATCTGGATCCCAGAGAAAGTCCCCAGCATGATCCAGGTGTGAAGGTAAAATCATAGAATCATAGAATCACCAGGTTGGAAAGGACCCACGGGATCATCGAGTCCAACCATTCCTAACACCTCCCCTGACGGAGCTTCAGGCCATTCCCCCTTGTCCTGTCCTCTGTCACTGGGGAGAAGAGCCCAGCTCCCTCCTCTCCACAACCTCCTTTCAGGTAGTTGTAGAGAGTAATAAGGTCTCCCCTCAGCCTCCTCTTCTCCAGGCTAAACAACCCCGGCTCTCTCAGCTGCTCCTCTTAAGACTTGTTCTCCAGCCCCTTCCCAGCTTCGTTGCTCTTCTCTGGACTCACTCCAGAGCCTCAACATCCTTCTTGTGGTGAGGGGCCCAGAACTGAACACAGGATTCGAGGTGCGGTCTCACCAGTGCCGAGTACAGAGGGAGAATAACCTCCCTGGACCTGCTGGTGACCCCATTTCTGATACAAGCCAAGATGCCGTTGGCCTTCTTGGCCACCTGGGCACACTGCTGGCTCATGTTCAGTCAGCTGTCAACCAGCACCCCCAGGTCCTTCTCTTCCGTGCAGCTCTCCAGCCATTCTTCCCCCAGTCTGTAGCGCTGCATAGGGTTGTTGTGCCCCAAGTGCAGGACCCGGCATTTGGTCTTGTTAAACCTCATCCCATTGGTCTCGGCCCAGCAGTCCAGCCTGTTCAGATCCCTTTGCAGAGCCTCCTTACCCTCCAGCAGATCCACGCTTCCTCCCAGCTTAGTGTCATCTGCAAACTTGCTGAGGGTGCACTCAATGCCTTCATCCAGGTCATTGATAAAGACATTGAACAGGGCTGGACCCAGTACCGAGCCCTGAGGAACTCCACTTGTGACTGGCCTCCAGCTGGAGTTAATTCCATTGACCACCACTCTCTGGACCCGGCCATCCAACCAGTTTTCAAATGATGATGGACAGATTGTGGAGGGTGAGAGAAGGCAGCAGAATATTCAGTCTGAGTCTCCTGCTCTCATTTTTTCTCCTATCCCTTCCTTCTTCCCAGTCTCCATTGTAAATGAAGCATTTAGTTTTGCAAGAGGTAACTGGGTGTCAGGAGAAGGGTAGAGCGTGAGACCTGTGTGTGTGAAGGAGTCCATATGCTTATGTGGGTGTGGGCGAGTGTGTGAAAACGCTTCTCCGTGGAAGATTCAGGTGGGACAAAAGTGCGGTTTATGGAGGATGCAGTTTGGGAGTGTGGTACTGCACTGCAAACCCAGGATTCAGGTCAGTCTTAGCATTCCCCCCCTCAAAGCTGTTTCTCAGCATCCCTCTGGTCCAATTGTGTCGACCATTCACAGTGGCTGATAATGCACATTTAGTCGAGCTGAAACCTCTGAGGGAAGGACAGCAAATGGGAGATTTAACAAATTCACACTTAGTCCCGGGCTTCTGCCTTCAGTAGATTAAACCCTTGGCAGTTGCAGCCACAAGTTCATGACAGTTAGAGTGCTGCAGTTAAGTCTTACAAATTTCCTCCACCATTTTGTAAGCCCCATAAGGGATGTGGGAGAAGGCAGTGTTAGTCAGGCTCCTGAAGGGAGCGTTGATTTGTTAAAGAACATGAAGTCCTGAAAATTCAAACACACTATATTTTTACTTTCCAGTCCAGAACTAAACAGAAAATAGTAATATCAGCCCTGGAAACATGATTCTGAGGAAGAGGTCTTGTTCCTCCCAGTCCTCTCCTGACCCCAAAATATCCTTTAGCACCTGCAAGGCCATAGTGCTTGGTGGTAGTTCAGTCTTTTATTTTAGGATGTTTTTCATTAATATGGCTTTACTCAAAGCTTTAGATTTGACAGAAATCAAATTCGATATCTACAACAACTTGAACAGACTTCAATCTTATTTGGAACTTGGTAGCTTTCAGAAATCTGTCAGTGTAATCTACGGTATTGGCATATCTGTATGTGTGTATATGTTTGAATATGCATATAATTTTGAGCTTTACAAGTTGAAAACAGCAGAACCAAAAGTAGAAGGTTGATTCATCAGATACTCATGTGCCACTGAATACTTTGTCAATACGTGTAGCTACCTGTCACTCATATTGATGTGATTTTTTTTCTCTGAAAGAATACAAGTTGATGGTCACTCACAAAATATGTCTTTCTGTTATCTGCTATGCATACTTTCCACACAGAAGGTTCACTTTAGCCAGCATGTCTCTCCCATCATGACTCCTTCAAGCTTGCTGTGCTTCTAAGTTTGGTACTTGATCCTTAGAATCTATTTTATCCCTTCCACCCTGCCCTTCACGTGTAGTTTGCAATATCTTTTATTTCAGATTCTAGGCAAGACAACATCCTCTCTTGAAGTTTCATAAGCTCACTGAGTGTTTTGGATGGATGCAGCTTTTTGGAGCATTGCTCTAATCTGAGACAAGTGTCTTGGCTGCGTCTGATGGAGTTGTTCAGGTTCGTTTGTAGTCAGGCTCTCACTGAGTATCTTATTGTAGCTCTTGACTAAGACAGTGGACAAAACTGCCCATCTGGGTTTTTTAGGTTAAAGCACAACTTCCCAAACTTAGTTTGCCAAGTTTAAACAAACCTAGATGTGTAGGACAGACTGTATTGTATATGGTAGCAGCAGACAGAAGGTCTGAGCTCAAAGATGCCCTTTGCACAAAGATTAGCAGGGAGCAAATTCCCCCATCTTCTCCAAAGAAGAAGTTGAGGGCTGGGTTTTCCTTTGTAAATACCATTTGAATTAATATACACACCATAAGTGCTCTGCACGTCACAGTATGCAGGGCCCAGCATAACTGGCCTTATGGCGTTTTAAGAAAAGGTAGTGGTTATTTTTAGTCTACAAGCAGGAGTTTGTGTGGTTCTGTGCTCTGAGGTGTCAAGTTTCTAAACATTTTTGTGGCTTAAACTTTACCCTTGCGAAGGCTGACATTTACAAGGGTGCAGATCTGAAAAAGGATTTTCTGTCATTGAGATCTGGCTCTTGCAGGCCTCTTGGGAGTTTTTAGACGTACTTGTCATTCTGGATTCTTTTAATCTAAAGAAGTGTAGAGGGCTACACATTAGTTCCTTGCTAGTCTCTGTTGGCCTGCCCTATTCGATATTCATTATGCAGTAAGATTGTACTATATAAATTCTGGTTCGTGCAGCATCCCTTGAGCTAGATCCTCTCCAAAAGTGAGAATTGTGTGGCCAATTTTGTGTGGTATCTTTAAAAAGGAACATCTTGCAACTCATCGTTTTCTTTGAAGATGAAGGTTCCCTCCCATCTCTCCTCAGACTGTAAGGTTCTCTCTTTCATCAGATGAATGGCTTTCAAGCTAAACAGTTGGGTGGTGGGATTGATTTGTTTTTTGTCCTCTCACCATTGCAGCGAATTGCAGTTGCTGTTAGATAATCTTTTTCATGCATAGCTGCAAATTCTTCATTTTCTTTTAATAACAATTGAAAAAGCTAGACAGAGGGAAAATAGTTGCAGCAGGAATAGCAGGTAAAGTTCACTGGTCAAAATGCTGCTTCCTCAGCATATTCATGGATCAAAAGCTCAAGCGTTTCTTCTAGAATCTAGGGCGTAGGCCTGAGAAATCTTTGCAGCAGATGCCGAAACTGAAGCAGAGCGTCAGAGAATTTCCTTTTGTTTGTTGTCAGGTTTTGTAAGCAGTTGACAAAGCCTGAGAACAGCACCAGTTGCTATTTGTCTGTTTCATGGGAATGTCATTCAGGTATGAAGTGGGTCAGAAATTGCCTGCTTATCCATTAGTCAATGAACAGGTCAGTGAATACGCAGATCATCCTCCTGGTAACTTTTGTACCTGTCTGTCACATCAGCCAGTGGTTAAGTCTCAAAAAAAATCAAGAACTTAGAAGTTTATGGAGAATAGGTATTTGGTGAGTGGGAACCAGTTCAGTGCCTCACTGACAGAAAGGCTGCAGGGTGGGCTGTGGTTTTCTATCCCAAAGAATCCACATGAGGGGAAGGAATGAGAAAGAGGACTGTGAGAAGGCCAGCTGTAAGAAAAGCTTTAGTCAGACCTCATGCCTTGTTACATGTGAGATAATCCAGCCACAGAACACAAAGCCAAAGGTAATCTGGCTAAATTTTGCTTCCCAAAGAATGTCTCGTTCCATTTGTACCTCTGTGGGTTCAGTTTTACTTCCCCTGTAGTACTCAGCTGTTTAGTGAATAAAAATACAGATAAACTTTCCTATATTCCAGACTAGACAGTGAGAACAGTTAAACTCCTCACACTCGAAATTATAAGCAAGTGAATTCTCTGTGCCTGTGTCTTCTGCTGTCTCTTCAGCTGATCTTCAGCCCAAAACGTAGAAGGTTGATGCATTGACTATTTTATCTGCGTAACAAACATAGTAATGAGTAAGAAATGTAAAGAGTTTCACTTAATTGAAAGGAAAAAAAAGGTTCTTTATGTACTTAAGAGCAAAATTTGAGTTCTCCTGTAGTATGCAGCAGCCTAATACATGATCATGGGACAGTTGTGTAGTTAATGACTACTTACTGAAAGTTAATGTCGTTTCAGAAAGGCCTTGCTGTGCTAAGAACTGCTAATTCCAAGTGTTTCCAGAAAATATAAATGAACAGCTCAGGAGGAACTCCTATCATGCTGTCGCATTTATGTTTCCGTGCTTTACTGTGCATTGTTCATTTTATTGAACAATCAGTAAACCGTAATTGTTATATTGTATAATTGAGGGATGATGTCATAAACTTGACAGCTGTCAGTTACGTGTTATGTTTTTGGGGCTGAATGACTGAATTATTAATGTTTGAGATGCTACTGAGTCTGTTTAACATTTCACGTGCAAGAGAGCTTTTGTTAGAAAACTCTCAAAGTATGGCTACTGCTTTTCACATAAACCAGCAGTGCCAGGTTGTTACTGCATGCACTGGAGATGTGCTTCATAAAGCCAATCCCACGTTAACTGCAGTTCCCGGCTTACAATAAAGCAAAGCTGAGGTGTTCAGTTAGGGGAAAAAAAAACAGACCAACACATCTCCCCCCTGAGTTCTGGCTTGCTCTGCTTACAGCTGTGAGCTGCCGCTCCAGAAAGCAGGAACTGGAGCTCCATAACATGTGGAGCAGATTTGTGCTGTCCTGAATTGCAATAATTTTGAAGGCGGCCAAGCAGGCTTCAAACTCTAATGAAATATTTCTGAGTGTTTTGCCACTGATGATTGGTTTAAAGAGTTCATGTGCCTGTTATTTGGATAGCCATCCTCTTAAACACTGATACAATGGCTTGATAACAGGAAACCAGTCTTTCCGTGGGGTTTTTGTGACAGAGTTCTTCACCATACAGAGCCAGAGAAAGACTGCGGTGAGGAAGGCTGCTTTTGAAGTTGTCCAAAGATACAAGTCTCTCATTTTTGTTCACTAACCCTCCGGTTGTCCATGCAGTCTGGCTCCAAGCCAGCAGGGCAGCCTCTGCTCTTGGGCAGGGGAGCTCTGCCTGGAGTTTGGTGGTGGGGCATAGCTGCATTCTGAGCTGTGAAGCTGTGATGGGCTCTGGGGAAACCCCACTGTCATTTGGAATAAGTCAGTGCTTGCTTTCTCAGATCTCCTAGAATTACATTTCTTCAGCTATTAGTTGGTTTTAGTCACCTGAAAGTCAGAGCCACATATTTGATAAAGAGAAAGAAGGAAAATTCAAGCCTGCTGTAGTTACATTTTGGGTGTTGGTGACGTTTGACAAGTTTGCCTGTTGCAGATTAATGGCAAAGGTAAAAAGTCACAGAAGAGGAGAAGAAACAGGGCTAGAAAACTGCCTCACAAAAGCAGGCAAAAGTTTAGCCATAAAAAAGATGAAAATGAAGAAGCAAAAGAACCTTTTCAAGTGGAGAAAAAAGCTTTGAGTTTTGATGAATGAACTGCCAAAGTTTCAGGAGCTCAGTTTACCAAACAAGCCCAGGTTGGGAATGCACAAAGGATCTCTCCTTTGTGTCTGAACCTCCAGCTCTCTATTAGAAATGTTGCGAAAACAAGTTTCTTCATGATGTTTCAGTACCTCTGTTTCTGGCAGTTGTCCAGCAGCAGGAAACATGAAGGGAGCAATGGTAGCACATGTTATCCGTGTGCGTGTTTTAGTGTACACATATACTCAGTCCTTCCAAGTTTTCCATTTTCTTTCACAATTTTGGGGATACTTTGGCATTCACTAGTGGAACAGGGGTCTTTTCAGGATGTGTTGATATTGAAGCCTTATAATTAAACCTGTTTCACAGAATATATTCATTGTTCACCCTAGGAAAAGGAAGTGCTTTGGAGAAATATATAGTTTTGTTAAAAAGGCAGGTTCCTTCCTCTTTTTTTTTTTTTTTGGTAGCTATTGTTTTATTTCTCAAGCGATTGCTAGCCTTTGCCCAGAGCAGTAACTGCCAGCTCCGGTTCCTGGAGCAGAATGGGAAGAGCCTGTGTGTGTAAAGGGCCTGGAGTGTCTGTGCCTGCCTCACAAAGAGGAGAAAAGTCACATTGCAGAAATAGTGTTTTCCTACAACTCTGTGCTCTGTGGGAGAATCTTGAGGGTGGCCTGGCTCAAGGCCTGTTTTCTCCTTCTTCCTCTGTCCATTCCTCAGGACAGAGATCTCTCCTGAATTAAGGTATATAAGGCACTTTTTAAGTGTATTGTACAGAGATGTATAAACTGGTGTAAAGGAGAGGAAGAGGAAATACAGAGCCACCACTGAAGCAGGTTCACATGCTGAAGACTGTGCTGTTGGATGGTAAATACAGTTAAATGTAAATAAAGCAGACTGTCTAATTGTAATTTTGTCAATCCAGACAGAGAGTGTTGGTCTTTCCCCATCCCTGAGGAAAGCTGAATAGGTTCATAGTAATCCTTCTTGTTACCACAACTTACAATTATTACAAAATACTCTGTAGAAGCTTGCTGAGACAGAGCTCATAACAGTCCATTCACTAGCAGTGTGATCAAATTGTCTTGGGGAATCAATATCCTTGCCTTTTTCTAAAAAGGCCTTTTTCTTTCTTTCTTGGTATTCAGCTTGAGGAAGGCAGCCTCCAGGAACTGGGTAATTCAAGTGGAAGCAAAGGATTATTATGTGGCAGAGATGGAGAAGCATTCAGGGTGGCTATACAAGACAAATGAGAACGCAGATTTGATTTCCATCTTGGAGACAGACTCCTGGTGTTCCCAAGGACAAGTCTCTTCTTCACATTATTTCTTATCCTGTAACAGATATAGAAACAGTGCATGCCTTTGGTGTTCCTAGGGCGAGCGATCATGAAAGACCAGCTATTGCCACAGGAGGAGATCTGGAGGTGGCGTAGTATCAAAGGATGTCCTGCTGATGTTGCTGGTCAGAGCACCAGCTGTCAGACTCAGGAGCCGGGGTGTGGACTCCTCCTTCATGCCATCATCCAAAACCTCCCCAACACGTTTGTATTAGGCTGAATTTGTAACAGCCTTGCTAGTAGTGAGTGTAAACTGATGGCATCTTCAGGTCTTCTGGGAGCAAGGAACACAAGAGTGCAATGGAAGCGTAAATTCCTTGCTTCTTCTGGGATGCTGGCGACAAGACGTTTTACTGTTCATCGGTAGAAGATGGTAGCAACAAGGCAGTAGAGGTTTTTAACGCTGTAACCTGAGACACACGAAAGTGAAACCTGATATCACAGGAGTTTGACTGTGTCTGCTAAGTCAAAATGGGATTTTTTCTAAAATTTATCTGGAGGCTTAACAAATCACATCACTTCGGTCTATCTGCAGGCTTTGGAAAACAGGAAATTGGACAAAAAAAACTATAAGCAAGAAAAGCTTAGGGTAAATAGATAACTAAGGATCATAATTTTTCAGCTGAATCATTTGTTGAAAATGCAATTGAAGTAAAGGACATTCATTGGAAGGACAGATGCCTTTGTTTCTGTGTTAGAAAGCAATAGCAGACGTGGTAGATGAGGAACACTGGGCTGAGAAGATGAGAGGACATACGTTTCATAGAAATCACCTTTTGTTTGCCAGAATTTCTGACCTTCTTGTAAAATTCTAAGCTACTTTCCTTGAAAACAGGGGATTACAGGATTAATTTCAGTTTCCTAATTTACAATATGCTATGATACCCTCTGGACTATTTAAGGGAGGAGACTGTTGGTACTAATTGGTTACTGTCTCAGTATTTCATAATCTCCTCTTTTTAAAGGTTTCTTCTAAAGTAGTTTGAAATAGAGATTTATTTAGAGAAAAATGTCCCCTGAACATTAATCAAATTTATCAACAGTTCAAGATACTTAACCATCTCAGAGTTTCCTCATGATAACAACGAGTTCATCAGCAAATAAAAGGCAGGAGACATCTTTTTGAAATGATACAGGTAGAAAGAATGCTGTACCATGGCTTTTCTATGCACTTGAATTACACTTAGCACTAGAATATATATTTAAAAGCACACACTAAGATTCGTATGTGCTCTCTGTGCTTGAAAAAAACTAAACTGAGGGGCCTATGTCAGCATGGGTAACGTAAAGGGTAGATGGTGATAACTAATGCTTGCTGCAAGAAACTTGCTAAATTGAAGATTTTAAGAAAAAAGCATTGTCATCTCGGTGTTTGTTCTAGGAAGATAGGAAGTAGAAATAAATGAATGCTATCTTTGAAATGCCATTCAAAGCTATTTGGCTTGTACAATGTCTATGTATCAGGCAAAATCATCTAGTAATGCTTGGGACTGTGGGAATAGATGTTAGCAAATAAAATTTGTTAGCAACGGGAAGAAAGATCTCGTTCATTATCTAAACAAAATTAAATGAAGCTTGATGATATTAACTAAATTAATTATTATACACAGCCTGTTCTTTTAATTAAGTGTACTTTTTATTTTTTCTAAACTAGCTTTCTCTTAAATAGCTTAAGTAGCTTCAATGCTGTTAATAATGCACTTACAGAATGGTTTGTAAATTCTGGGCACTTTACCTCAGTCAATAGTACAGTACTTACCCCAGGAATGGGAGATTGGCCTGCAGTGAGGTGTCCAGCCTTCCTTACCACTGCATCTTTGGGAGTGGTTTGGTTTGTAGAGGAGGAACAAGGTGCGTTCTCCAGAGTGTGTTCTCCAGAGCCTGGGTGACCCAATGCATCAGAGCCTCAGGTAAAGCCCTTTACTTGTGTTTTATGGGGACCTTGGACCAATGGGTTACAGTACAGCAAAGAAATTGGTGCTCTCTCTAAGTCCCTTTAATCAAGGCCACTTTCATTTTAATTGATCCTATATGAGGATCACCTTTGTGAAGCTGTACCCTAACAGACAGATCCTGCTTCACACGAGAATCACTGCTGAAGCTGCTATGGATTGCAGTGGTGTTAGAGCAGAGCTTGGGGTTTCATACCATTTTTAAATCACACACACTGCTATTGATAATACAGCTTTTAGGGTATTTTAGCTGACAGATTAAATTGCAGTATAATGCAGACAGGGTAGTACTTGAATACAGACAATTTCAACCTTCAATGACAGAGCACATGAGTTCGTGTTGGATCCAAGATGTTATAGTTGTGGTGTACCTACTGAAGCAGATTTTATAATCTTGTGCTATTTAATGTTGTCACTTTTCTTGTTCACATCCGAATCTGAGTTGCTTAAGATTTAAAGTAGACATAACAATAGTAGAAGCATGAATTTATTAATTATATTTATATGCATCACACCTTCACAGGCTTTGGTTGTGATTGTGTTTTATTAGGTTACCTATAAAGAGAAGCCAAAACAATTCTTGTAAGAAGGAAATGCAGAGCAAAGTTGACCTGTATGTTCTTGCTTAGGTGGTTTCTACTGGCTATGTCAAATACGTTTATCTAAGCTAATTGCATATCCCCTTTATTAGAAAAAAAGAGAAATTATCCTCAGAAACAGGCACTCTCCTCTCTGGTCCTGTAGTTTTCTGGGTCTCATTAGGAGGAAGGTGCTTCATTCCATTCTTTCCAGCAAACCACATAAATAGTCTTAATTTACATCAGTGGCCAGAGGTAGGATGTCACATCTGCCTAAGGAGACACTGAACCAGGTGCTTAAATGCTAATTCATTGCCTGATCCAAATATCCCTATGCTGATTTCAAAGGACTTGTGGTCCTAGATCTGCTATCTAAAAAATTAAGTGTAAGCCAGCTCTAAGATGGTTAGAAGAGATTAGTGATGGAAATGACTACTGTGTAGATAGGTTTTTCAAGTTTAAATCATGATCAATAAAATGAAGCATACTAACAGGGGTTAAAAGAGTTTTCCTCCATTACTTAAAAATTGTGATGCTAAACCCTGCTTTATCTTCTAAAGGTCCTAACAAGGCACAAAAATTTCATAGGAGCAGAAAGTTTTTCCTCCAATCATTTAATGTGGTTGGAGTCTGTTACTAGTGCTTTCTAATGCATTCAGCACTTTCAGCCTTTCAAGTTGTCTGCAGATGACCCACAACAAAGTTATCTTCTGCCCAACTTGCTGAGTGACTTAGTGACTGCTTCTTAAAAAATTATCATCAGCAACTTTTTTAAAGAAACCTTTCATGTTTCAAATAAATCATTTCCTGAAACAAGCTCTGATATCTCTCAGGCATGCTTTCTTCATGTCAATGAGGATCAGCTGCAGTTAGCATTGCTTTGAACTCTTACTTTGATAAAATAGCATTCAGCATTTATCACTCTTCCATCAGAGTCAAGTTACTTTTTAATTTAGATTTTTAATATTACCTAAAAAGTAAGAGCCATCTAAATAATGTCAATTATTCCATCTCTAAAACAGGATGGAAAATCTTCTTGATTTTACTTCATATTAATGTTATGAATTTCATTTTGTTAATATTTGTAATAAATTTTGAACTTAGGAGTCACTTTAGATGTTTTCACTTGTAATCTCTGCGATGAGGAGATACAGGAATGCTGTTGAAGGCCAATTTTAGTCCTTTCTAGTGTCCACGGGATCCCTCTATCACTAGGGGAAAGGGAGATAAATTGTGAGCCCTTTGAGTTAGGTTCTGGTGCTGTCATCTCCCTGTGAGGAAGGAGCTGCTCTCTCCTTTCACTGTGTCAGCGAACATCTCCTTTCTTATGCATTTGTAATGCACCGAAACAAAGACTCCTGATCCTCACTGAGACATTTCATATCTTTAAGTATTAACCCATCGTAAACTCGAAGAAGCTGTATCATTTGTGGTATATTACGGAACCACAAAATAGTTTAGTTTGGAAAAGACCTTTAAGATCATTGAGTCCAACCGTTTCTAGGGTGCCAACTCCACCGCTGTACCATGTCCCTGAGCACCACATCTGCCCGTCTTTTAAATGCCTGCAGGGGTGGAGACTCCACCACTTTCCTGGGCAGCCTCTGCCAGTGCTTGACAACACTTTTGGTGAAGAATTTTTTTCCTAATATCCAATCTGAACCTCCCCTCATATAACTTGAGGCTATTCCCTTTTGTGCTTTACTTAGGTCACCAGTGCAGATGTTGGATTGTTTTTTGAAGGTCTCAAGATCTTGTGAAAGATATTCAGTTTTTTGTAACATCCACTGCTAGAACCTAGTAGTTTGCCATTGGCTTCTTTGTGGATAGGATTTCAACCAGAACAGATAGGTTTTCATCTCGCAAAATTCTGGACTCAAATGTTTGTAAACATAACCAAAAATTCACCTAATAGGTTCATTGCACTCGCAACTGGACAGCTATTCCCACCACTGAGCTTCCATACAAGCTCACGCAATTGCCAGTGTTATCTAAATGGGAACTGGTGTGGAGGTGTGTTGGCAAAGCACTGTGGGAAAGCTTGCACAATACCTGCCTCGTGCTATATTTGGATGCAGCTCTTGATATTAATTCTTGAGATTTAGGTGCTCAAATAGGTGAAAACTTAAAAAATTAATAACTTGGTTTGTGGCAACAGGCTTTCATAACTTTCTCACGATTCTAGATCAGAATTAGGAAGTATTCACTTTGCTGGCTGAATTAGTGCAATGTGTCAGAAATGCCCCCTCTGTTTTCCTTTCTCTGTCATGATTCCATTGCTGAATTGTCAAGTAGCTTTTTTTTTTTTTTTCCCACTCCTAGGGCTGCATGCATTTAAAAAAAATACTGAACACCAATTAATTTGCCTAATTTACATGAAAAAGTGCAGAAGATGTCTTTTTTCCATAATTAACTATATTTTGCAATTCATTAAAATTCTGCAGCCCTTCACATAATGGAGCCTTATTCACTACATAGGAGATAAGCGCTTAATTCCAAACGGGGCAGACGGAGAAGGCAGAAAGGAAGTGTAGGAGGGCAAGCTTAGCATTCTATATATTAGTTATGCATATTCATGAGGGAAAACGAAGCCCTGCCAATTTATGTTGGCTTTAGGTTTATTTTGTGGGGTATTCACAATACTTACCTCAACAAATGGTTCATGTGGATTTTTTCTGTTTTAATTGAGCAGGAACATGGTGACAGGCGGTTTAATGAGCCTGAAGAACATGCAGCATAGGAGGAGCAGACAGAGGCTTCGTGTCAGGGCACTGCCTTCTTCTTTGTCAGACTGCTGTTTCAGTCCAAGCTTGGTGGACCAATGTACTTTGGATTTCCTTGGGTCTTTGCAGACAGCAGTGATTATCTCTCCTGAAAGTCTATTTTTTGCCCTCTTGTAGTACAGGCTGCCCTCAGCCCCTTCTGCCACAAGGTGGCCTTCCCAAACACTGCTGTTGAAGTCACTTGTGAATTTTAAGTTTCCCTCCAGGAATAAGTAAGAACTGGAACAAACAGACATAGAGGTTGATACAGATTGTTATGGACAGTAATTCTTTACTTTGATTTGCACAACAAATTAATAGATTTAGACTAAATAATAAGTGCCTACACATTTTTCTCACTGCCCTTTCTGTGGTCTATGGGATTAGATCAGCCCATCACGCAGCCTGGGGCTTTTTCATCAAACAAGACCATTGCCTGCTTTGTCTCAAACCCAGCTGCTGAGTGAGCCCTGACAGTGATCCATGACAAATGTTTGCCCAGTGTTTTGCTCTTCATCTCCATCTCCATCTCCGTTCCATCTCTCTCTCTTTCTCTCTCATACTTCCCATTAAAGGATTTTTCTTGTGTAACTTAGTTCTGTTGTCAGATGAGCCTCAAAAGTGCACATCAGTTGGTTGAAATCCTATTTGGAGTGGCATGTTGCTTGTTACTGGCTGAGTCGGCAGAATGGTTTTCCTTGCCCCGGCACGCCTATCTCAAATGTTGTTGAGCATCTGTTCTGCTGTCCTAGTGTCTTTGGAGCGGTTTTTAAGCTGAACAAAATTAAATGATAAACTGAGGTAAGCTGTTTACATACTTTGCACAGCTTATATCTATGTCTGAAAGAAAGTGCCAATAGAAAAATCCAAGTAATATTAAAGAGAGAAAATAATTGTTTTAAGGACAGGGCTGATAATATTAATTGGCATTAACTTCAAGCCACACTGCATGAAATGCTAACTAATATCTAATGCTGGAGTCCCAACTACAGACTGTATCTCAAAAATTAAGAATTATTCACTCAAGAACTTTCCACAGAGCATTTAGTCAGCATCTCGCATTTCAGACTACGTCAACTTGCCAATCATGTTTTTTTTTAATTCATCCCGTATTTTACTGTGTTTATATGTGTGTGTGTTTACATATGCGTACATATACCTATGCAAGGGATGGCTGGAATAAGAGGGAGATGAAAGGAAGAGGGTAATTGGGAGAGAGGAAATGAAATCCAGAAAGCTTCAACCAGGTGTAAATGGCAAAGATTTCTATCCCTTCAGCTGGCTTTGGTGCAGGGGCTGTCATGAAATCTTGTGGGGGAGAGGTCCTTTTGACCAAGTCACACCATTTACTTTGGCTGCTCTGTTCATTTCCCCTCACATCTGTTTTACTTCATCTGGAGATCAGGAGGAGAGTCAGTGCTATAGACACAGCTTTGGGAGCCACTAATTTAATTGAGTTCTCTTTTTTTGTTAACTTTTTTTCCTTGCATCTCATGTTTCTGAATGCCAAAACTTGAAGCAGTAACATAAAAAAGAAATTAATTTGAAACAATTCTGATTTTCCTAAAAGTTTACAAGTTCAGACTATCAGCCCACAATAAATAATAAAGCTGCTTATTACTCTGTGCCCCACGACTCGTGGAGGTGTGGTCACACGCAGTAAAGAAAGCGTAAGTATTTGTCACTAATACAAAATACTGCCATTTAAAACACCCCTTGAGGCACATGGGTTCAAAAGGATCAATATATAACTAGGAATGATCTTGATCTACAAAAGCGCTGGAAATTAGAAGTTTCCTGAAGAGCAGTAATGCCTTTTGAGCACAGTAATTAAAAGCAGCAGCCTGAAGCCTGGCTCTCACTTTCACCAGTGGCCGGGGCTACAGAGCTTTCTCTGGGAAACCTACAGCGTCTGCTCCTGCTGCTTGACTGCCTGGCCCTGGGCAGCTCCCACCACCAGAGAGCTTGAGAAATGTGTTGCTTTCTTCTGATTTCCTAAGCTGACGGAACACCCTGGGAGTATCGGCAAGTGGTATCAGCAGCACTTACAAAGGCTGGAATCCTTACTGACTGACACTGGGGCTACCAGTTGGATCCAGTGCAGCGTGCCATGAAAGGCTGGTGCAGGCTGCTCCCACCACAGGTGTGCCGGTGCCGGAGAGCGTCAGTGGCTCAGCTGAGACACAGTGTGGCAGTGCTTTTAGTCCTGCAAGTACAGTTTAGTCCTAGGTTATTTTTTTCTTTTTTGCATAAACATAATTTGGGGGTTTGTCCTCACCTTTTTTTTAATAGTGCACAAGCCCTTGTGGATGTAATTCCTGAATTGGAAATGTAGAGAGAATGTGAATAGTGGTAGCATGGTCCTGAACGAAGGCTTTCTTTTTTAACTTGTGCTTACTCAGCTGGCTAATGAGTGGAGTTCCTTATAAGCATGCCAAAAAACAAATTAAATGGTTGGTTTTAGATGGAAGCACTGTAAGCGTGAATAACAGAGTTTTGTATTTCAGAAAAAAAGTTCCATCTCTCCACCATTGCCATGCTTGGACAAGTTACTCGCTCTCTGACTCTCAGCTGAAAAGGAGCGCTTCTTATCAAATAGATGCACCGTGAGGGAAAAAACAATCATTGCTGTGAGGTGATGTGTTTCTGCAGCAGTGGAGCTGTGCCATCGCCTAGGACGGGCTGCTATACCAGTCATGTTTGGAGAACTTAAACTATAGAATATCCTAACACTACAGCATGATTCCTCTTGCTTTGGTGCAGTTATTTTCCTTCCTTTAAGAAACAACTTATCTTCTCTCTGCGTATACCCAGTTATTCCACTTGGGAATAAGGAAGGATATGGGTGACCTATGAAGCCAAAACACTTCATTCTGCGGCTCCGGTGCCTTCTGTGGCCTACGGTGGGCAATAGACAATACCCAAAATATGCCCCCCTCTCTACATGCCAGCTAGGCAAAGCAGAGTGACAAGAAGGACTTTGCTTTCTTTTACTCCTCAAATAACCCAAGGAAAGTCATGACAGCCTAACCCCGTGGAGCTGGAAGTGACAGCTAGTAGTAGGCGTAGATGCACTTAAGAAAAGCAATCAATCTTCAAATGACACCGTGGCTTCCAGCAGTCTGAGCAGGTCTGCTGTCAGTATCATAGATCTAAACTTCCAGCATCTGCACTGCATTTTGCTAAACCAAAGACTAAATTGGAAGTGCTCAAAGCCCAGAGAGCACATTGGTGGAGAAAGCCAAACAGACAAAGACGTGTCATCTGCCTCTGTGGCAGAAGAGGCCAAAGTGGCCTTGAGAGAGAGAGAGAGAGAAGGGGTCGCAGCAGGTGGAAGCAAGGAGATGGCAGGAGTGCAAAAGAACAGCACCTTCCCCAGAGTGGGGATCAAACCTTAGGGCTGTATGCAGATCATGTGCGTTTCCCAGAGCACAGGGAAGCAGATTGATATGGTGCTCACTGGTTAGCTCAATCATGAAATATTAAATAGATGTTGGCTTGAATTGAGGAGTGCATAAAGATTTATTGAGCCAAGAGTTAAATACTGACTGAGGCAAAAATAAGCTAATACTTGCTACAACAGACCATTTGACCACTATAATATTTTGTACATGTACTGCTGCTTCCATTTGGTATATTTGCACAGTTGAATGTCCTAACAATGCTTTAAGGGCAGAAGTTCTATACTTCTATTCTATATATTCATAAATATATAGTATTTATGTATGGAATTAAGGTCTTGTCAAGGATAAAAAATTGTTAGGGACTAGGATGAACCTTGCAGTTAGAGAAAGTAACACAGCAATCGCTAGTGCATGCAAAAAGTCATGAGTGAGTACAGAAAGAGAACCTTATAACCATCTCTCCTAAACTGGAGGATCTCTAAGAAGCTTTTGGATTCCGTGTAGAACAGAGCACTGCTCAGACTAGATTTCATATCTCAGCTGCTACAGCCTTTGGGATACCCCTGCTGCCCTCCTGTAACACACTGCCGCAGCCAGGGAGGCGGATGCATAGAGAAATATGGGGAGCATGAGGGAGAAGCCAGGATTTCCTGAGTGCCTTGTCAAGCCCTGCTAGCTGCACTGGGTTAATGAGACTGTGACAGAATTTTCATAGCAGCAAGGAGCTACACATACACGATGTGGACATTGAGCTTATCTGCCTAGTAAATTAGAATTTGTTATTAAGGGAATGATTACATGTGTTTCTGTTTAGTTTTTATTCCATTCCCAGCAAGGGTAATTGCATATTCCTCAAAACATATTTTAAAACACTGTTTGAAAGGATAGGAATAATTTTTATTTGCATTGGGTTTTTTTCTCTGAATTTAATATTGCTAATGAGAGTGAGATGCTCCAAAGTTTCACATAAGCAGCTCATTTGCAGCTCATCTATGAATGCTTATGAGACTCTACACATTTACTTTTAAAGAAAGACAGTACTTCGTTTTGTCCTCTGTCATTACATAGCTCTCCCTGTCCTAGAAGCTGAATTCAAGGGTCCTTGTTCTGCCAGACTTGCTTAATATCCTGGTGGTTTATAATACACATATTTGTGATCTGGGGGGTGGTTGTTTGATATATGGCAGCTTCATTTAAGTATTTTCTTCAGAACAGTGTCCCAGTAGCATCTTTACCTACCAAAATTACTATGTATTATTTTTAGGAACGAGCCACATTTACAGTGTTCTAATGTAGATATCAAGGGGTTTTATCTAACAGCATGCAATCGTGGCCTTGGATATGCAAGTCGTAGCTGCTTAGTATGCATTAAGATCATGCAACAGCATTTTCTTTAATTTTAAACACTCTTAGAGCATTTCCAAAAATGTAAGCTATCTTATGTGCTGATAAATGTGGTTTCTATTAGTGACAAGTTACTTCGCATTTAGCTCACACCACGAATGTGAAATTGCAGTACTTTTTACAGCAAAGCCATTCAATAGCGCCATAGTAAGAGAGTGTCAGCATTTCCCTTCCAGCCTCCTTCACTGAGAGGCTTAGAATGCCACTGTATAATCTCACTCAAAGCTGGAATTAAATAGACCAGGTGCTAAAACAATTTGAGGGGGTTACTTCTCATCAGCTGTTCCATTTAGTAGCTTCTCACATGAAATACGACTTTCATTTCTATAGATACTGATAAAAACAACAGCTTCTTCTTATAAGCCTCCAAAAGCAAGTACAGCAGACTTCTTAAGTCATCAAGTGCTACTGCTTGCCTTGTGGTGTGCTTTCACTGTTCTTACCCTTTGGATGAGTTTCTTTTCAGTGTTGGGCTCGATTTCAGTGAGCTTTATGTAGTATCCTCGTGGCTACTCAATTCTGAGCCTGAGCGATGAAGAGAGCAACAGACCTTTGCTTTAGATGCTTTCCCCTGCTGCCTAATCCCATCTTCTCTCCCTGCGCCTAGATGCCCTGCTCTTGCGTCTGCAAGAGCTATGATCAGCATAGTTGGGGTCATGGGGTTGTGGCTTCCAAAATGCTGTCCTGCATGGGAGAGAGCAAAAGGCTGTCAGCTGCAAAAGCAAAGGCGGCTTTGGGGAGCATTGCTGCTCCTAACCCTGCCCGTGCACTGCAGATGCCTTGGTTCCTCTAGGACACATCGCAAAAGAGAGGCAGCTTACACATCCCTGGGGCTCAGGACTGTACTTTACGTTTCCAAGTCCAGGGTCATCTGCTTGTCTTGAACGACCTTAAAAAAAATTGTGCTCTAGTCATTTTAAGTCTTTACTCATTCTGCCCACATGCTTCAAGTGATTTGTGTTCCCAAGTGCTGTGCTGCTGCAACAAGTATGGCTATAACCATGCTTTGTACATTCTCTAGGGCTGGAAACCTCATTTCCTTTATTTCACAGAATCACAGAATCACAAGGTTGGAAAGGACCCATTGGATCATCGAGTCCAACCATTCCAACCATTTCTTGCAGCTTTGTGCATATTTATGGATAAACAGTTAATGATTTTTAAAGATGAACCACTTTGCTTCTTTTGAAAATATTATTACCTGTTTTGATAATGAAAATAACAAAATATACTGTATTTTATGATGGAAGAAAGATAATTCCTCCCCCTGCCATCCTGTCCTCTCAGGTGTGCTCAGTAATTGCAGCTGGGAAGAATTTGCCTTAAGAAGATTTCCCATAAATCTATTTAAAATAGACATATATCCTTTTTTGAAGCTGCAATTCAACAATAGCTATAGTATAGCCACGATACGTCAGACGGCATGAACACTCTGAAGGGCCTGGAAGTTCAAGATGGAGAGGAAAGAAGTGAAAACCCTTTAATGTCTCTTGGAAAAGGCATCACCTTACAGGACAGTGTAGTAAGCAGACAGTTTGCAGATCGGTGTAGTAAGCTTCAAGACTTAGAAATGTTTCTCTCAGGACCATTGATCCAAACTAACAGTGCTCATTCTCAGCACAATTAAGTCATGAACTTCAATGTACTCTGCATGTTTGAACCTGCCTTAAGCTTTTCCCTGACTGACAGCACACTCATGCAGTGCAGCTGAGCATTGGAAAATTCATAACCACTTATCCCATTAACCCTGCTGTACCTTGAAGTCCTGTACAAAGGCTATTTTCTACAAGGAGACTGAAGAAACCTTTCAATCTTGCTTTAATACTGTATTTTGCACTTAGTATTGAAATTTGACAAATGAGTGCTGATTTAGAATTCCTTTCCACTTCTGGCTACAGCTTGTGCTATAAGTCAGATGGGTAGGACCACAAATGAGGTAAGGAGAAACGGGACTTGAAAGTCATATAGTCATCCACAATGGGGAAATAAGTGTCATGGAAGCTGGTGCTCATTTTTAATGTTTAGTTACATTCTAATGGAGTCTAGTGGAAATAAAAATATTAGTATTCAGTCGGCGGCTGTGACCAGTGTCTTCTAAACTATGTAATACTTAAAATTTTACTGGCAAAATATGAACAGTATAAAGCTTACTGAGTAGCTAATGTTTTCCAGTAGTTTAACTAACATCATACCATATTCCAGAGGATGCTGAACAATCATAAGTGAAGAGTGTGCTGGTTTTCCTTAAGAAGTAACTTAGTAGCCCAGAGGCTTATGGTTAGTTTCAAGAATAGTCGATGCTTTCAGGTCCAATTTTCACACTTTCTAATAGAGCAATCCTCTGGAAAATATAGGGAAAAAAATGGTATATTTTTGTACTTAGAAATAATCCTGAACAAAATGATTAAATTTAGCAAAACATTTGAATGGATGTCTTTGCTGTGAAATAGAGTGGCTTTAGAGCTCTGAAAGAGATATCATTCCTTATAAAATAATTCCAGGAGATTTATTTGTTTGGTAAAGAGTACTCTATAAGTATGTTTTATCCTATGGAGAAGCCAGTAGGTTTGTAAATATGTAGAAAAAGATCCTCTGAAAGAATTCAGTACAGCCGCACTCATGTCAGAAAAGGAGGAGTCGCGCTGGACCTCACTTTCATCTTAGTCTATCCATTTAGAAAGAATGAAGCACGGCGGTTTTATGTCCGAGTGAGTCAAATGAAGAATCTACTAAATCAGATGACTTCTGGGCTCCCGATGAGCAGCTGATGTGATGTTTTGTTCTTTACCTCCCTCACTGAGAGATACCTGGGTGGGTTTGGCACCTACTGACACTGCTGAGGAAACATCAGGTTACTGGGCAGGTTCCTGTAAGTTGGTTCGGATGCAAGGGAGGAAATCAACAATGTGCATAGGCAGAGGGTTAAAATTGTAAAGTATGCACAGAAGAAGCAGGAGTGAGAAATTCAACATCTTTTCGTAACAACCATGCTTTCAGTGAATATCCCGCCAGCTGTGGAATCCAGTGCTTTGGTTTTGTTGTATCAGAGCATTGGTTTCCTTGGAGCTACTTGGAGTAACTACTGCTCTGTCTAATCAAGAACATCAGGATCAGTTCCTGAAAATAAAATCTGTTGAGATTGGATAGAATAATTAATAATAAGGAAAGAGAAAAGCAACAAGAACATAAAAACCCCATGTACTAGCATATCAAAAATATTAGACCTTCTCAGTTGGTTGAGGACTGCTCCATGGTCATTGACAAAATTACAATATATTGTAATACAATATATTAGTTGTGTATTTTTTCTTCCACCCTCTCTCTGTCTCTCATCCATCAAATTGACTCTTCAGGCTTCAAATAAATAATTGTAATAAAAAAGCTAAGGCAGATCCTTAAAAACTGAACAAGCCTTTCAGACTCACAAAAGCTTAAAGTGCTGGAATTTTTCCCCCTTGAAAGGGCTAAACGTTAAGATCACGAACAAATCATTTTGTCCAACTAATGTGAGCTTCAAACACACAACTGCACGCATCCAGGGATGTGACTTATCTTTGAAGAGCAGAGCCAGTCTTAATGATGAAAATCAGCCTGCCACCCTGCACAAATTTACATGGGTGCTTACAATATCAGTTAGGCATTTCCTGTACTCCCATTTTGTTTTTTTTTAACGTGAACTATCAAGGATCACAGATGGACAATTTTTCTTACATTTCCTCCTGGCTCTGTGTGTTCTGTCAGCAGGGCTCACGCAGATCCAAGGTGCTCTGCCTGGGCTCTCACTGTGGGCTGACACCTTAGGGACAGCCCTTTGCATGATCAGCTGGAATAATAACAAAGCAACAATGGTTAAAGATTGTAAAGAACTGTGTGGGAGGTGCCCCAGTGTGTTTGGTGCATTGATAGCCAAGTGTTCGAGTGTCTCCACCGCGGGAGCAGCGGGTTCTGCAGTGTTGTGCTCCAACAAGCAAACCCCAGCGTGGAAGCAGCGTGGTGGCAGCAGCACAGCCAGCTGCCTCCAGATGATCAAGCCACCTGGAGCTCTGCGCTGCTGAGCCTGCTGCTCCCACTGTTGTGCCAAACCTTCCCTCTCAGAACCATGACTGTGTGAAGGCGAAGGAATGCAGCAACGCAGTTTGACAGATACAGGTGCGTGTGTGGGTTTCTGAGATCCTTATTATTCAAAACCCGTATTGGAGGAGTCACACTCCAGCCTGCAGTTCCCTTATGGTCTTCATCTCTAAGCATGTCCAGTCCATTCTGGTCCTAGAATCCCACTATGGGAAGAAGTCCCTCAGCTGGAACTGATTGTTGGGAGAGCAGTGAGCTAATGAAAAGAGAGAAGGATAGACAACCCAGGCACAGCCTCCCAACACCCTACTGTCATCCCTCTGGAGCTCCATTCAGCTCTGGAGCTCCTGACAGAGCCCCTTGAAGCTCTGCTGCATCTCCCATGCCAAGGCCCAACTAGAAATCAAATTGGCTAAGTCTGTGAAAGACAACAAAAAGTCTTTCTACAAATACATTAACAGGAAAAGGAGGACGAGGGAGAATATCCAGTCCCTATTGGATGCAGAAGGAGCAACAGTGACAGGGGATAAGGACAAGGCTGAGGTACTTAATGCCTTCTTCGCCTCAGTCTTTAATAGCAAAGAAAGTTGTTCCTTCTGTTTACAAACCCAAGAGTTAGAGGGGCAGATTGAGGCTCCCATGATCCAAGAGGAGGCAGTTAGAGACTTGCTTGCCCAGCTAGACGTCCACAAATCTATGGGGCCGGATGGGATCCACCCAAGAGTATTGAAGGAGCTGGCGGATGTCCTTTCCAAACCCCTATCCATCATCTTCCAGAGGTCCTGGCTGACTGGGGAAGTTCCACTAGACTGGAGGCTGAATGATGTTGTGCCCATATACAAGAAGGGTTGCAGAGAGGATCTGGGGAACTACAGGCCTGTCAGTCTGACCTCAGTGCCGGGGAAAGTCGTGGAACAGTCTTGAGTGCTATCATGAAGCACATGCAAGAGAACCGGGTGATCAGGCCCAGCCAACATGGGTTTACAAAAGGCAGATCTTGCCAAACTAACCTGATCACCTTCTATGACAAAATCACTCGACTACTGGATGGGGGAGAGGCTGTGGATGGAGTCTTCTTGGACTTCAGTAAAGTCTTTGACACAGTTTCTCACAGCATTCTGCTTCAGAAACTGTCAGCCTCTGGCCTGGACAGGCGCACACTCTCCTGGGTGAAAAACTGGTTGCATGGCCGGGCCCAGAGAGTGGTGGTCAATGGAGTTAACTCCAGCTGGGGGCCAGTTACAAGTGGGGTTCCTCAGGGCTCAGTACTGGGTCCAGCTCTGTTCAATGTCTTTATCAATGACCTGGATGAAGGCATTGAGTGCACCCTCAGCAAGTTTGCAGATGACACTAAGCTGGGAGGAAGTGTGGATCTGCTGGAGGGTAGGGAGGCTCTGCAAAGGGATCTGAACAGGCTGGACCGCTGGGCCGAGACCAATGGCATGAGGTTTAACAAGGCCAAATGCCGGGTCCTGCACTTGGGGCACAACAACCCTATGCAGTGCTACAGACTGGGGGAAGAGTGGCTGGAGAGCTGCACAGAAGAGAAGGGCCTGGGGGTGTTGGTTGACAGCCGACTGAACATGAGCCAGCAGTGTGCCCAGGTGGCCAAGAAGGCCAATGGCATCTTGGCTTGGGTCAGAAACGGTGTGACCAGCAGGTCCAGGGAGGTGATTCTCCCTCTGTACTCGGCACTGGTGAGACCGCACCTCGAATACTGTGTTCAGTTCTGGACCCCTCACCACAAGAAGGATGTTGAGGCTCTGGAGTGTGTCCAGAGAAGAGCAACAAAGCTGGTGAGGGGGCTGGAGAACAAGTCTGACGAGGAGCGGCTGAGAGAGCTGGGGTTGTTTAGCCTGGAGAAGAGGAGGCTGAGGGGAGACCTTATTGCTCTCTACAACTACCTGAAAGGAGGTTGTGGAGAGGAGGGAGCTGGCCTCTTCTCCCAAGTGACAGGGGACAGGACAAGAGGGAATGGCCTGAAGCTCCGTCAGGGGAGGTTCAGGCTGGATATCAGAAAAAAATTCTTCACAGAAAGAGTCATCGGGCACTGGAACAGCTGCCCAGGGAGGTGGTCGAGTCGCCTTCCCTGGAGGTGTTTAAGGAACGGGTGGATGAAGTGCTGAGGGACATGGTTTAGGGAGTGTTGGGAATGGTTGGACTCGATGATCCAGTGGGTCCTTTCCAATCTGGTGATTCTGTGATTCCCCGGCTGTCCTTTGCCCCACAACATTCCCCATCCGACACCGGTATAGCTTCTGCTGCTACCCGCAAAGACTGAATGAAGACCGTTACCTGTTGTCATTGGGATGACAAACACACTTTGCTTGCAGTGTCGAGGAGGAGTGTGCGGATTGCAGCACTGCCAGGTGCAGGGTACTGGGTAGATGAACTCCTGGTCTCAAGCTTGGCCATTTTGGCCTGGTCTCTCTCTGGCCGTTTTTATGGCATGCTGATCATTTTGATCCTGAGCCAGCTCTCCAGTGGTTCACTCTGCTTTGAGGACTTGTAGTACACTTTGAAGTTCGTGCGGGAAGGATGTAATATTGCAAGCATAAATCAAGAGGTGACAATGCTCTCTTGGAAAGTAGTGTTGTGTGGTGCTGTGCTTTGCATTCAGTAAGATTCTAGTCTGAAAATTTTGGTGCATTTATTATTTTATCAAGTGCAGATGTTGTTTATCTCCTTTTTGTGTTTAACATCTTCAAGATTTAAAATACTCTTCTCGTTCTCTCCTTGGGACCAAAACTTAGTCCTGCAAAGGTGGCTTCCCGCTGCGAGACAGCACTGTCGGGGCTGTATCAGGGTGGTATTTTGCCGGTGTGCCTGTGTAATTCTGCATTTCCTTAATCCAGCCCTTCCGCCTGCAGGAGCGTGGAGGGTCATGTGAATTCAGTAAATTTCTCTGAATTGTCTGACATGGTACTTGTAAAGGAGAGGAAAACAAATCCTCTTCTCTCTACCAGAGATATTCTCTTCCCTGCACAGAAGTCAAGAATTCTACTTGGGGGGGTGGGTGGGGGGGGCAGAAGCCAGTAGTGTCATGCGGCATTCTTGTTCGTTGCAAAGCGAGGTGAAGGATTAATGCTACTGACTCCTCTATCACATGTGTAAAGATTAATACTGTAATAAGAAAGCAAATGCTTGTGTAGGTAAGTCAGTGAGCAATAACATATCTTTTGCTTTGTGTTATTGTCCCCTGACAAATTTCTTCCTTAGCATTTACTTTTCTGTTTTCTGATTAAGCCTCTTACCTGTCCGTGCTGTACAACTAGGGCACGGTATTAGATAAACGTGCACAGTATGTTTCAGAGTTGCTGAAGAGCTTGACTAAATCCTCTAAGAGCCGTGCACAGCCAGTGAAATAATGTGCTTAATTGCACAAGTAAATAGAGTAGAAGTTAGGTTTAAAGACCAAGAATGTAAATGATAGGAAATAGTAGATATGTCTGTCCCTTTCTCTTTAATGGGTTCTTGCTTACCCCTCTAGCTGCTCTCTGTACCTGGGATTTACTATAGCATCGCTCAGTTTCCTAATGTGAGTAATCCAGTTTAATCATTAGGACTTGCACAGAGTGTGGTTGCGTCGCTGCTTAGTGAGATGGCTTTAAAGTAAGTTAGTGAGGAATGCGGGTGGTATTTGTTAGTGAATTTTATTGGTTGGCTCTGCATTTCTCAGTTGCTTCCTGAGATTATAACAGTCATAGCTGTAATCATGAGATCATCATCTAAGGATACTTCTGTCTTCAGTACTCTAAACCTACTCAGTATGCCATTAAGGAGGTTGGCCTTTGGGAAAGATAAGGGTCCTGCTTGAGGGTAGGAGTCTGTCTTGAGGATGAAAGCGTCAGTTTTCAGAAAATACTGACGATAGAGTAGAGAATTGACAGAAGCTTAATTACAGAGATGTATTTGTAGTGCTCTGTTCACCAAATGATATTCAAGCTGAAAATGAGGTGGAGCATTAGATGACGAATCACTGTGGTATTAACCAGCCTGAAATTCCTGACTGATTAAAGGTTTAGAAAAATCATATAAAGAGTTTTCAGCCATAATGGAAATGTGTTGCCCAAATGTCAGATGTTAACAAGATGCCAAGAAAGAAGGAGACTTCCAGTATATGTAGACAGTAAGTTGTGCTCCTTTATGTTTTTATACATACATAATCGTTTTGGAATGATTTTTGCATTTCACATGGGCATGCCACTGTCTGAGGTATAAATTTATTCTGGAGAAGCTGGAACTAAGAAGGAAAGCATGTCTGAAAGTGTTGCTAGAAGATATCAGTTGCCTTTAATGGAAAGAACTGAGTTAAACATAATGTGCAGAACTGTGAGAAACAAATCTGACATCTCAATAGAGGAGTGAATGTTTTCCATTAAGCTTGCTAAATCTGTCTTTCTCAGAATACCCCATATAACCTCATATACTCTTGATATTAACAGCCTTTATTATACTCCATCTGTACTACATAAATATCAAGCTAAAATATTTAAAATATTTAACAGATGTGGAATGGTAGAGACCGACTTCTACAGCATACAGTAGAGGATTGGTCCAGATTTAATAGTGATCATGGATTATTAAATATTAAAGTGCATTCTGGAGGTAGACCATTATCCCTTACCTTACATTGTCTGTTCTGACATTTATAGGAGAAAGGAAAAAAACTCTTGACTAATATGATCATTGAAAAGGAGTAGCCTGAGAGCAGTTTGGCTGCACTAACTTCCAGAGAGTTAAGTGCACCAGGTATACCTCAGTTTAGAAAACACTACAAGTGGAGGGTAATAGTTGAAAAGCATTAACGAAGGCAGCAACTTTAGATCAGCACCCTGAGTAATTGATTCTTTCATAGCTGAATAAAAGGGCTTATGTTGAGTACAACAAGCAGACTACAGCGATGGAGGCTTTGCAGACAGGGAAGCTGGGAAGAATAAAGTATCTCTGCGAGATCAGGTAAAAGGTGGCATGAAAGGGGGCTGGAGCCTGGGGAGCACAGCAGACGTGGAATAAAGAGGTCTCTGAGGAGAAGCCCCAGTGTATATCTAGGATATATATTACTAATCGGAAGGGTGTGGGAGAAGTATAACAGGGAGACGGGGGATTTCACAAAAATTATAGCAAAATATAGGTGTTTTAATCAGTTACCCCTTCCTGACAAACCATACCGCAAGTAAGCAGTGACTTGATCTGCCCTGCAATGTCCATTTATTCTAAGTGTTACATTACTGGGGAGATAACACTTGTATGAAACATTATTAATACAAAATATCACGTTTGTGAATTTTTCTGCTCCAAAGATAGCTCCACCCATGCTGTGAGATAAATTCCCAATACTAAGAAGAATCAGAGAGAATAATTAATTACCACAGTATATTCCACTGTATCAAGACCATTTAGAGAAATCTTAAAGATTTGAAAGAGGCTGCTAATGTAAACATCCACTGAAGTTCTAAAGAAAGAATACATAAAACGTATGGACATACGCCGTAGGAACACAGTTTACTTGGTGGTAATAAACTGCCTTTATCTAGAAAGTATTAGAATAGAGGATTTGTTGAAAAAAAACCTCCTAGGCTCCTGGCTAGTGAACAGAAGAGGGACAAACAAAACATAATAAAATAATAAACCTTACAGTGTTTAATGACCATTGTCATAATTTCTTTCATTCTTTTGTTAATGTTCAGTCTTTCATTTCCCAAACATTTAAATATCTGACATAAGACAAAACTCTAATATCTGACATAATATCTGATGGCTCTAATATCTGACATAAGACAAAACTTTTCTTCATTGCAAGACAAAGAAAAGCTCATCAGCAAAACACACCATGCTGAACACCTTCGCAAATAGATCTGCGAGGCACAACAGATTGCGGCAATTAAGAGTCTCTCAGGTACTTCAAAAAACAGATACCTCAGCTGTGTGCTTTGTATTAATTCAAGTCTCCTTGAAGATAAAATTTGACAAGAAGGTCCTTCATTATCGTTGCATATTGCCATTTCTTTTAATGAAAAACATCTGAAGTGAATGAGAATTAGGATGCCATCTATTTACGTACTCACAATAAGATTTGCAGTACGTACAGCCACGATATAACTTACCTGGAGTAAAACGTGTCCAATGAAAGGGGATGAAATGAAATGCACTTTATAATATGGGCACAGTTAAGCACAATTCCCCTTATTAAAACTGCACTTATTTGTCTGGTGCATACACACCCTGTAGTGGAGAGGTGGGAAGATCAGGCCTAAAAAGAAAAACCTAGCATTGGAAAAAAAAAATCTTACCATCTGTACGGTAATGAAAGAACATAAAGGAGGGGGACATTCTTTTAATTATCATGATTAATCATGTTTATTACAGAAGAAATAAGGCACCAACTAAGAAGAGCCCTCTGTCACAGTAGTAAATCCAAAAGAGTAGGCAGTCCCTGCAGAGCTTACAATCATACCCAAGCCCAGGTAAAGCTCTGGGGAAAGTGACATAAAGCAAAACAGAGAGCTTTATGGTGGATGATTTCCACAGTGGCTTTGTGCCTGCTTTCCTAAATAAATAGTATTATAGGATCATTCTCTTTGTGTAACTGTGAGCGTATCAATAGCCGTGTCTCTGTGTTTACTCCTGTAACAGCAGAGCAAGGGCTTGGGACTGAAGGGAGAAAAAAATCTGAGATGTCCTTCACTTAAAGTGGTGAACAGACTTCGATTTGGTTGTCAGTCATGCACGACGTCACAGCAGTGTGAATGAACACCAGTTCTGTGCCCCATAGCAAGGGAAAAGAGAGAGAGAGGAAACGTTAGTGGTGTTGAGCCTTACGTTTCACACTGGGCATGCACCCCTGCGGCTGTAATCACAGAGTATTGCTGCCAATCCTACCTACTTGACAGTAAGAAACATAGTCTTGTCTTTGAAGTTAAACTAAAGATAGATTCCTTCTTTTCATGCATAATTAGTATCAGGTGACTGATGCACAACAGGGGTTCTTGCTATACTTCATGTTACGTTTCAGCAGCTACACAGAGCTGTTATCATCCCAGAAACATTTAAAAGACTCAGACAAAACAACTCCTCCAGATACAGTAGTCATGCCAGTGGTTCCTTAGTGTCTCCTGTTACTTTCCCATTTGGTTGCTGTTGGCACTAGTGTGTGTGGCTGCTGCCAGAGCGGCCAGCGCGCAGGACTCGGCACAGCCGGGCCTGAGCTCTTGGGAAGGAGAGGAAGCTGTGATGTGGTTGAGCTATGCTAGGAGAAAAAATCCTTCATAGCCTCTTGGTGCCATCTCTGCCTTATATTTCATGATTCATGGTTAAAGAAGCATCCAAGGCAGAACCAAGGCTACATAGTGTGATTGCTTACACATAGGATGAGAAGCTCATGGGAGTCTGCCTTTGTTTGGCCAGATCATGCTTTGTCATCACAAATAATTATGCCTTCCAGAATTGTGTGTGAACACATGCTTGTGGGGTTGAAGGTACAGCAAGCAAGGCTGTTCCTGAGTTGGAATGCATATGAAATGTACCACAACTTGTTCTCAGTGGTAGCTCCTTGTCAGGAAAGAATGCCGATCGGGGTGCAGTGTTTGCTGTCAGTTCTAAAACCCTGTAGCTCTCACTTGTAGCTTTTTGTTTTAAAGCAACAGCTCATCTATGTGTGTGTTACCTGTACTTGCTGCAGTTCTAGGCCATAATTAAATGAGAGTAAAAAAGGGCAGTCATACAAAATGCCATCACTTGATGCTAATCGTACCTCTCGTCTCCCTCAGAGGAGGCCAGAGTCAGCAGTGTGCCAGGTCTGGCAGGCAGGCAGCTCATTCACAGTTGTAATATGAGCTTTCCTGGTGAGGTCTTAATGGTTCCTGAAGAACATACCTGCCCGTGAAAATGTCTGAACTTCTCCAGTCCACCTTTCTCTGGAGCAATGTATTGCTGACTAGCGCACCTAGAAGTACCCGGACTGTGGGGAAACTCATTGATGGTCACTGGTGAGATCACTGGGGTTGGTTCCTCCTTATTTCCACTGAGAATACTCTGCATAAAAGAAAGTTCATAGTTGTACAGAAGCTGTGGGAGAGCAAAAGGAAAAAGCAGGCAATTTTCTTGCTTCAGAGGTCTAAGGCAGGGAAAAGAAACAAGTCAAAGGATTGATCAGTTCTGTAGGCCTTCAAAATAAACTAACACAAGGAGGAGAAACCCATCTATTGGGCAGAGCTACTAGCAGTCCTGGAGGGACCAGCTTCTAATGGAAGAAGAGCTTCCAAACGTCCTGCCTAGTTATACATTCAAGCAGAAGTGGCCAAGAATCATCATGCTCAGCTGCACTGATGACCATATTTAGGCAGGAAGAGAGGGTGCTGTTCCATGAGAAGGCAAAAAAAGAGATGGGTGTGTCGTAAGTGTTGAAGAGGAGCTGGTAAAAATGATTAAGTGCAAACAAAATGGGGAGGAAAATCATATTGCTGAGAAGGGGGAAAGAGTATCAGCAAAATGTTTTGTTTCATGCTGACTGTCTTCCAGTGGTAGTTCTTGGGTCATTTTGCTGGATTTTCACAGCTCTTCAAAACTAGGTCTCATTACAATAACAGAAGGCATCTGCAGTCCAGATCTGTCTCTTGTCTTTAGTTGAGCTGACCTCTTTTCTTCGCTTCTCTTGAACACTGTTTGAAATTTAGGTAGGCTCTATGGAGCTATACAAGAGTAGAATCTAATTTAGACCCATTGTTGGAGAAAAGAAGATGATTGTTTTAATTTTAATTAAATACAAATTCAAATTTTTGGTGACATGAAAATTGATGTGGAGAAAGTTCAGAAATCTCAGCAGAGACTTCAGTGAAAATTATTCTAATTGTTTAAAGGGGAACTTTGTCATGTGTAGAGAAAACATTCTAAAAGAATAAGTGCAAAATGTAAGAGTTAAACAACAGGACAAATTGATGCTGCATGTGTGTGTTCAAACTGCTTAGATGAATTCTGCAGTAAAGTGGTTGTAGCACGAGCCCTGTTCTGAACATTTTAGTTCTCTCCCTGGAAACAGAAGTTCCTTTATATAGTGTGAATGAGATCTAAAGGAAGACTTTCAAAGCCACTTTACGTCTCTGGTAAATGTGGGCCACTTCCCAACCCTGAATTGCAGGTACACACATCACAGGAGAATGAGGTTATCCTATCTCTCCCATGGGAGAACTTTTGATCTTTGTGATCAGATATCTTGTTAGTAGCTTTTGAGAAGGCAACAGGAGCAGACGGTAGTCCATGAAGACCAAAGCATTGACCTTTTTCCATTTACCGTGCCTGTTCCAAGTTGGAACAGAATTGAAACCTGCAAGGGGAAAGGTAAAAGCTGCTTTCCAGCACAGCAACTCATCTTGCTCACCAGAAATCTCACAGAGCTGCCAAGGCCAGTTGCTTGTTTGCCCTTAATGCTGCATTTTAACCTGGTTTCATAAATAAGCACAGCTTATATAATGTGCTCTGCTGTGTCCCTGCCTGTCAGCCTGGCCACTCACTCCGTATCTTTTTAACCCTTTAGCCAGTTCTAACCAAAATCCTGGATTCTGTGAGTAGAGGAAAGAGACTGACTGGTAAAACCACTGTAGTGTGAACTCTGTCTTTGTGAGACATCAGAGAATCTCCATGAGAAGCCACCAATGAAAAGGAAAACCACAGGAAAAAGGCTCCAGTGGTTGCTGCTGCTTGTAGAAACATCTGGTTGTCTTTCTTCTTCCCTTTTTAAATAAAAATGACTTAGCAAAACATTCAATTCTATATCCTCAAACATTACTATGCAAGTACAACATCTGGAAAGAGAGATTCCACCATGCTTTCCCAAATGAAAAATCTGGGCTAGCCCTTCACATGGAATAAAATTGGAGCTGTTCCACAGAATTCAGTTTGCTGATTCAGAGCAGCCCAAACTCTGATTTTTCTTTTTCTGCACATATGTGGCACCTTCTAAATAATACAACATATTTAGAAATGTGATATTCAAGATTTCAGAGAAGTCTGGTGGCACTGGGACAGCGTGGTTGTTTTAAATGTGGTTTTGGGTTCTGGTGCTGTTAAAGCTAGTTAGCTTATATAAGAAGTAATTTGTGATTTAACTACCAACATCAGTACATGTTAAGTGGATGACAAACATTGTTATCAATCTTCTTACCATGTTTTCCATATTTTTTCCCATATTGTATTTTAGTGCTCAGTTGCCGGGGTTTAGGGTGGAATAGACTGAACAGACCACTGCTTCTGTCATGTTTTAACATGAAACATCAAATCCAAAGCCTTGGTCCGTCAAGCATTGCCAAGTAATGAGAGGCTTTGATTGTTCACAAGTCTTTCCAATGAAATGTCAAACTTTTCATACTGTGAAAACGATCTTCCCTGATATAGAGCTTGAAAACAGATAATTATCCAAGAACATGAAGCAGAATTAACATGCACTGGAGCATGTCATGAACATTTCCTTCAGCAAATAAAGTAATTGCCGTACAAAGTACAAAGCAAGGAGAAAGGTTGGCTCTGTTCCTTAGACAATTTAGATTGGGCACTGTTTACTCACTTAACCCATAAAAATACTCTGCTTATCAGAAGGGTGCTGTTCAAGGGCTAATGGAGTGGGATCAGCCTCCTGATTGCAGGCACTTCTCATTTCACACTTTCTCAAGTCTGATCAGACAGGTTCTTGGCTATTAATAGAAATCTAAAAATTGATGAGTCAGAGCTTCTAGTTAAACAGGACATTTGTAAAGCACCATAAGCCCCAGCAATAATCAATACGTCTTTTGAGCCACATTTTTACTTCAGGCATAGCTAATAGGCTTCGTTCTTAACCTAAAGGAAAGAATGGACATGATTTGGTATGTGGACACAATTTTCCCACTTAGAAATCAGACAGGCAAGGTAATAACACTCCTAATGGCTAATAGGAGTGCTTCTGGTTTGTGATTTTGATTTTATTATACAAATCAATTTTCTAATATTAGAAACTAGCAGAGTGCTGAAACACAGGATGGAGGTCTGGAAGAGAGCTCCACATATGGCTCATGGACATCACAGGCAACTTTACTCACAAATTACGTCAGCCAGGTCTTGCAGACACTTGAGAATTTGTGTCCCCACCTTCATCTTGGGAGGTTGCTCCCAAAACTGATGGATGAAAAGCTCTTTTCATTTCTATGCTGTTTTTATTCTCAGAATTCTTTCCACATTTAAGGGGAAGGCTTAGGGCATTTATAGACAATAACTATACTCTCCCAGACATCTTTGTGCTAGGAAAAGCAAGCTATGGTCTTTCAGAGAAGATTCTTCCATTCTTTCTGGTCATTTTATTAACCTTCTGCAAAAATTATTCACTTAAAACTCCAACAGACAATTGGGAGGGGGAGGTTGTCCCAGAAGACTGGAAGAAGGCTAATGTCACCCCCATCTACAACAAGGGCATGAAGGAGGATGCAGGAATTTATAGGTCCATCAGCCTTACTTCAGTCCCTGGGAAAGTTAAAGAATGAATCCTCCTGTGGGCTATCACAAGTCAAATTAACCATTTGACTGGGAAAAGCCAGCACAGATTCACCAAGTGCAAATCATGCTTGACAAACTTGATGACTTTCTGTGACAGCGTAGCCTGCTCAGTTGATGTGGGAGGTGTGGTGGACATTGTCTACCTGGATTTCTCCACAGCTTTCAATATGGTTTCCTGCAGCCTCTTCCTAGAGAAGGTGATGTCTTACAGTCTAGATAAGTGGTCTGAGTGATGGATGGGGAACTGACTGACAGGCTGCACCCAGGGGGTGGTGGTCAATTGCTCCATTTCAGCCTAGTAACCTGTCACAAGTGGGGTCTCCCAGGGATCAATATTGGGTCCAGCACTGTTTAGTGTCTTCGTAAGTGATGAAGATGGTGGGATCCAGTGTACCCTGATGAAGTTTGTTGATGATACCAAACTGAGTGTGGAAGTGGAGACTTTGGAAGGCAGAGCCACCCTGCAGGAAGACCTGGATAGGTTGGAAGGTTGGAAGAGTGAACTAAAAGGAGCACTATGAAGTTCAGCAAGGACAAGTGTAAGGTCTTGCACCTGAGAAAACATAATCGAGGAGTGCAGCACAGGCGAGGGAGCAGTTCTGTGGAAAGGAACCTGGGGATCCTGGTGGACAGGAAGCTCAATACGAACAATCAGTGTGTTGCTGTTGTGACAAAGAAAGCCAACAGGATGCCGGGTTACATCACAAGGGCATCCACCGCAGAGATAAAGAAGTCATTATCCCACTCTGCTTGGCTTTTCAGGCCACAGCAGAATATTGTGTTCAGTTTTGGTCCATGCTATGCAAAAAAAAATCTGGACAAGTTGGAGAAGGTCCAGAGAAGGGCAACAAAGATGACCAAAGGACTGGGAAGTCTGCCATGTGAGGAAAGGCTGAGAGAGCTGGGTTTGTTCAGCCTTGAGAAAAAAGGCTTGGGAGAGATCTTATCAATATGTTCCAGTATTTAAAGCATGGCTACAAAGATGGAAACTCCTGTTTTACAAGGAGTCCTGTGAAAAAGGTGCGGGGTAACGGGTACAAGTTACTCCTGGGGAGATCCCAATAGAACACAAGAGAAAAATTTTTCACAGTGAGATCAATCAGTCATTGAAATAATCTCCCCAGGGAAGTGGTGGATTCTCCAACACTGGACACCTTTAAGATTCAGCTAGACCGGGTGCTGGGGCATCTTGTCTAGACTGTGCCTTTGCCCAGAAAGGTTGGATCAGCTGATCCTTTAAGTCCCTTCCAACCTGGTATTCTATTATTCTGTGATTCTTTTCCTTTCTAAGTATGGAGGAACAGTGTTATAAGTCTGTAGAATAGACTCATTTGTGATAGCACGGGAGGCAGCGCTTGTGAAGTCTGGCATTGTGCTTTTGTATCTCCTTGTGGCAGACACACAGTGTATTCATCTCCCAGACACTGAGAATCATGCCTTCCAGTCTAGTGCAGTAGGGCAATTAGTACAGAAAATGAGTGCAGCTCCCACCAGTGGTGTTGTCATCATCTGTCTGATATGTGCCCCCGTGGCATACATATGTGTCTAGGGATGCTGCAGCCCACATTTTTCTTGCAAGGGGCAACATCACAAGAACTGGTGACACTGTCGTTCTGGGCGCCTTGTTGGCACTCAGCAACCCTCTGCCTCTGAAGCTCTCCAGTCAAACAGCCTGTCCCATAAATGAACGATTTTGAAGGGCCAAAGATCTTTTGTAAGCGACCCCTGCATACTCTTCACCATTAATTACAATGTTTATCTTATGTTTTTGTACAGTTGTTTACCTTTTTGGTTTTTTTTTTTCACTTTAAGATGATGCATGAAGTCTTAATATAACATGGCAGGTTTTTAGCCATATGCTCTGTTTTCAGCTTACGTGTTGTACTGCAGTTTAAACAGCAGATTTTATCCTTGGAAAAGACTACGCTAAGCTAACTGTCCAAAGGTGAACTTTATGTCTGTAGCAGGAACTAACCTAAGGTGTATATATAAGCTAGGTGTACTAGATATCAGGTCAGAAAGATCTTCTTTGGTGCATCACATAATATCAAAAAGTTAGAGCCCAGCACCAAGATAGGCACCAAGGAGTGGTGTCTACTTGCTTCCTTGACCCAACTGACTTAGAGAATTCAGATCAAATTTTGTTAATTCTCCTTAAACAGCGTTGTGTTTGGTTAAAACAGATTATTATCTATAATAAGTCTTATTTTTTTTAGTTTGTACTTGGTTTATATCATTCACAATTAATACTTTTTGGGTGACAGTTTACCCAAACTTTTATTATGAAGCTTTTGCTAATAATGAATCTGTGGGTGCGCATTCTTGTTGCCTCTTCACAGTGTAATGAGTGAATATGAGAACATATGTAGCTTGTGTAATTCAATTCAATGAATATTAAGCTGATGATGGTGCTAGCTCTCTTCTAGAAATATACTCGCCTTTAATAAACAGTTGAAAAATGTACATAAACATCAAAAATAGAAGCATTCACCCTGCCAGTAAGGTGAAACTCCCCAAACCATCTTAGATTCCTGCTGAAATAATTCTATTCCATTTGTAATCAACTGAGAAATAATTGCTTTTAGTTTCTCTGCTGTGGAGTAGGGATCTGCAATGGACTGTTTGGACAATAAGTCACTGAAAAGCAGCCAAATTAGAGGAAGGACACAAAGTGAAAATAAAAAGTATTCAAAGTCAAATGAAAGAGTGGATCCTGAAGTACCTAGTGTGTCATCTAGCAATAAAAGTATGAGGAGCAAGGTAATGAGTCAATCTGCATAAACCAGGAGGACAAGAAGTAATCACAGGTAAAGACAGACTTACAGAAATAAAAAGCCTGGAGGCCAAAGGATTGGAAAGTGTAAGTGAAGAAATTAGGGCTATAAAATTCAGAGGAAAAGTTACATATAGAAAATAAAGGAATGGTTGCAGGAGACTTCTGCAGCAATCATAAGGAGCTGAATCCGTTGTAGGAATAGAGATGTTGTTTCAGAAAGGAGGCATTTAGTGATTTAATATGGGGAAAAAACAAACTAAACCAAATAAGAACACCAACTACATCAGCTACTTGGCTTGAAAAAGATGGATAAAGTCAGCAAGCAAGTCCTAACCTTCCCAAAAGACATATAACTTGTACCGAAAATGCTCAGAAACACAGTAGGCCAAATAATTAAAATATGTTGAACAAAACAATTCTAGAATGAAGCCAAATGTTAAAAAACCCAACACGTATAACACATTAGAAGGGGGTATGTCATTCCCCCACAACTTATAGGGATCATATGGAATCCTTAGGTTACCATGTTCCTACCGCTGCATCCTGTGAGCCTGTTGTGCCGTTTCTCCTGTGAGGCACGGGAAGGTGGCGGGCGATGGGGATGGCTGCCAGAGTTGAATGCTTTTGTCTTCCCTCTCGTGGGGCTACGGCGGGGGGCAGGAGCTGGGGGGTGGCCGCTACTTCAACACTAGGCTGAGAGTTAGAGTACTCAGGATTGTGCTCATCGTTCGAGTGTGTTTTCTGCATCATCTATGCAAGAAAACCACAGCCAGAAACTTGTGATATTTATCAGAAAGCCATCTCTCCTGAGGAGCTGCAATGTGATGATCAAATGCAGGAGAGGTCATAGAATCATGGAATCGCCAGGTTGGAAAGGACCCACGGGATCGTCGAGTCCAACCATTCCTAACACTCCCTTAAACCATGTCCCTAAGCACTTCATCCACCCGTTCCTTAAACACCTCCAGGGAAGGCGACTCGACCCCCTCCCTGAGCAGCTGTTCCAGCACCTGATGACTCTCTCTGTCAATCTGTACATAGTTACATAGTTCCTATGTGTACATAGTTCCAGGTTAGAATAACCCTGGCATGTTTATCCTAGGGATGGACCACTGCAACTGGTGGAAGTGCTTCCAGAAAAGTCAAGAAACTTTGTGTTAAAAAAAAAAAACAAAAGAATCTAACAAACAAACAAACAAACAAGTCAGGAAAGGAAAATGCGCTTCCAAAATACTATGTACAGCTTGAGTGGAGATAGCCTGGGACAGAGGAGGCTGCCAGTCCCCATTTCGTGGGCACACATCTTCCAAGACTTGTGCTCTGCATGTTTCCAGGTGTTTGAAGACAGCCTTCCCCCTTCAGTTTGTATTTATGTATACCAGGAGCATTGGCCATGAGAGGAGACAAATGTCAGTGTAAGGAAATGCAAGGTACTTAGGCTAGAAACAAAACCATAAAGCAAATGAATCTACCAATATTAGTCCAATTCCCCAGTTGGAAAAGGTCTAGTCAGGAGAGACGTGAATAAAATCAACAAACCATTGTCAGTACTTAATCCAGTTGCATTAATTATGTATAGCTGTTCAGTTAAATTATTGTAATATTGCACAGGTGACTTGTAAGGCCAGATGTGTCAGGCAAAGGTTATTGTAAGGATCTGAATAAATACAGCAGAAGGTGAGCTTCTGGGGGTATGAGTTGCTGTAGAAGGTTAGATGGCTGTTTTCTTTAGCTGGAAAAAGGATGTGTGAGTTGAGTGGTACTGCCTCCTGCAGTAGTACTGCTTTCTGAGGAAACTAAAAGGGGATAATGCATTGGAATTTTTGTTTTTCTATGAAATAAGAGGCAAAGGAAAAACAAACAAAAGAAAATGCCTGGCAAAATTGAAGACGAATAAGTTAATTTTGCTTATTTATGCTCTAATATACGAGTGCTAGAAAAATGTGAAAAGAAACAGCAAAAGCAACAGCTAAATGCTTATAAAAAGGAGCTAAGAGCATATGTGGGGGAAATTAACCATGAATGTTATCTCAACAGAGAGGACCCACTTGGAATAAGCATATATAGGGCAGTTATATCTCAGATTTGTTACATTGTTATTATTCTGTGAAATGACAGAACATCTGCTTAGTCACAAGGCACCAGTAAAATGCAGCTTTATGCCTAAAGCAATATGTCAGTCCCTAACAAAAAATGTGTATAGTAGGCTTAAAACAAAGGCACGTTGTCTTTTCCAGTTGTAGTCATTTCTGACCTAATAACTACTTAGAAAGGATTTATTATTTTTATTTTTGAAAAAAAAACGAATGGAAGGATTGAGTCATGTGTGACTCCATTCAAGATAATGTTTCGTACATTATTTGTGCATAGGCTGGCAAAATGCTTTGTCTCTGCAAATCATATTTAAGCCACTAAAGTACTGTTTTAAAGGCAACTGCTTATAAGTACCTTGAAACGATCATGCTTAGCTTACAGATGCTAAAGGGAGTGTATAATCAGCCATTTTTAATCACTGTTAAAACACCAGCGCGTAAGATATGGGGTTTCATATGGCAAATAGACAGAAGTAAGATTTCACCTCAAAACTGTCTTTTCAGAGAGGAAAAGCATGAAATCCATCATATAGAAAACTAATCAACAAGTCCCTCAGGAAACAATTATTGTCTGGGATTTGTCTCTGAATATATCAAGCACACAATTTCTAAGTGGCTATTCAAAAAGTATATTCTTTTTGCTTTTCATTGTTGTATTCACTAACCTGAAAATCTTGAAACTGGTGCAAAATATAATTTAAAATCTATTTTCTGATTAAATTACTTTATTACCCTGCAGCTCAGAGTTGTCCTGTCAGATACATGTGCATGTCTCACCCCTCAGAAAACAGACTAATCAATGGAACGGATTGAAATTGGCACTTCTATCAAATAGATTTCATGGACCTGTACAGTTGTTATTTAACAACTGTGAAAGTATTCAATGGGAATGTGCCTTCTCGAGAAACCACGGGCGTACATCTATATTCTAACATATCTGTGCTCAGAGTAAGAGTTAGGGTTAGACTCATTGTAGAAAGCTTGAGAGTCAAAGCCTCTGAAGTCTGAAGGACTCTTCTACATGATCAGAAAAGAATCGCATATTAATCATCGAGTATTAATAGGGAAGAAAGACAGCAACTATTCTTATGACTTCTTTCTTCTCCATTAAACCCTGTGTCAGCAGAACCTTTTATTTCAATGTCACATAAGGTTAGTACCTTTGCTGGAATAAATAAAATGCATGAGAAAATCATCTTTATCTGACTGAATATTAATATGTGCTGTTTACCTTTCGACTGAATCAGATCACAGAATCACAGAATCACAAGGTTGGAAAGGACCCATTGGATCATCGAGTCCAACCATTCCTAACACTCCCTAAATCATGTCCCTCAGCACCTCATCCACCCGTTCCTTAAACACCTTCAGGGAAGGCGACTCGACCACCTCCCTGGACAGCTGTTCCAGTACCCAATGACTCTTACTGTAAAGAATTTTTTTCTGATATCCAACCTGAACCTCCCCTGACAGAGCTTCAGGCCATTCCCTCTTGTCCTGTCCCCTGTCACTTGGGAGAAGAGGCCAGCTCCCTCCTCTCCACAACCTCCTTTCAGGTAGTTGTAGAGAATAATAAGGTCTCCCCTCAACCTCCTCTTCTCCAGGCTAAACAACCCCAGCTCTCTCAGCTGCTCCTCGTAAGACTTGTTCTCCAGCCCCTTCACCAGCTTCGTTGCTCTTCTCTGGACACGCTCCAGAGCCTCAACATCCTTCTTGACCCCCAGGCCCTTCTCTTCCGTGCAGCTCTCCAGCCATTCTTCCCCCAGTCTGTATCGCTGCATAGGGTTGCTGTGCCCCAAGTGCAGGACCCAGCATTTGGCCTTGTTAAACCTCATCCCACTGGTCTCGGCCCAGCAGTCCAGCCTGTTCAGATCCCTTTGCAGAGCCTCCCTACCCTCCAGCAGATCCACACTTCCTCCCAGCTTAGTGTCATCTGCAAACTTGCTGAGGGTGCACTCAATGCCTTCATCCAGGTCATTGATAAAGACATTGAACAGAGCTGGACCCAGTACTGAGCCCTGAGGAACCCCACTTGTGACTGGCCTCCAGCTGGAGTTAACTCCATTGACCACCACTCTCTGGGCCCGGCCATCCAGTCAATTTTCAACCCAGGAGAGTGTACGCCTGTCCAGGCCAGAGGCTGACAGTTTCTGAAGCAGAATGCTGTGAGAAACTGTGTCAAAGGCTTTACTGAAGTCCAAGAAGACTACATCCACAGCCTTTCCCCCATCCAGTAATCGAGTGATTTTGTCATAGAAGGTGATCAGGTTAGTTTGGCAAGATCTGCCTTTTGTAAACCCATGTTGACTGGGCCTGATCACCTGGTTCTCTTGCATGTGCTTCATGATAGCACTCAAGATCACCAGTTCCATGACTTTCCCCGGCACTACAGGCCTGTAGTTCCCCGGATCCTCTCTGCAACCCTTCTTGTATATGGGCACAACATCATTCAGCCTCCAGTCTAGTGGAACTTCCCCAGTCAGCCAGGACCTCTGGAAGATGATGGAAAGGGGTTTGGAAAGGACATCTGCCAGCTCCTTCAATAGTCTTGGGTGGAAGATACTAAAGCTTTCCCACAGAAAGATTGCATAGTTTCTCAGAAGAACTTTACAGGTTTATGAACCTGATCCAAAGTCTGTTGCAGTTGGAAAAATTTGTGATTCAAGCTGGTTTTCAGTTGGGCTGCACAAATCTTATTGATCTATTTATATAATATTTTCATGAGTAAAAAAGATGTGGTTTAGATGTGCAAAAACTTGGAGACCTAATTTTAAAGCTATTAGGAGTCCAATATTTTCAGGAATTTTAAGCAGCAGGTATCTTCTGCTTTGTGAAGGCACAAGCTCCAGTACTCAGCCTGAAATCCTTTGCAATGGTTCATTGCCCTGAACCAAACCTTCAGTTCTCAGCATCAAGAAACTGCAGTCCGAGGCTGAGTTACCAGAGATGGCTGGGTGGCAATAGCAGGATGAGTATAATTCAACAAAATAAGGCTTGTTTAAAAGTAATTTTCAAGTAATAATATAAATTACATTACTGACTCCAGTCTTATACTCCACACATAAATAAGGGCAAGGGACTGTGACTCTCTACAGCCGTCTGTGGGGAAGATGAAAGTTATAGGGGTTGGTGGCAGCAGCACAGGGGTTTTTCACAGAATCACAGAATCACAAGGTTGGAAAGGACCCATTGGATCATCGAGTCCCTAAACCATGTCCCTAAGCACTTCATCCACCCGTTCCTTAAACACCTCCAGGGAAGGTGACTCGACCACCTCCCTGGGCAGCTGTTCCAGTACCCAATGACTCTTACTGTGAAGAATTTTTTTCTGATATCCAACCTGAACCTCCCCTGACGGAGCTTCAGGCCATTCCTTCTAGTCCTGTCCCCTGTCACTTGGGAGAAGAGGCCAGCTCCCTCCTCTCCACAACCTCCTTTCAGGTAGTTGTAGAGAGTAATAAGGTCTCCCCTCAGCCTCTTCTTCTCCAGGCTAAATTTTTGGCAGATTATGTCTGTTTCTAAAGAAACCTTGAACCTTCATATAATCTCCAGCTGCTGTTGGAAACCTCTCAGCCCACTACCCACAAAGCATGAAGGGCATTCCCTGTCCACACCTATCTTCTGGACCTAGCAGACCTTAATACAAAGTGAAGGTTAATGTCTTTCGTTATGGTCTTCTAAAGTTTCGTGATCCTAGTCCATACTGATGTTGTGTGTGCTATTTCAGTGCAGTAACAGGCCTTTGAGAAAGGTTTCTGTAATAAGATGAGATGGAGAAATGCTGGCATACACTTTGCTATAGCTCTGAAACAGGTATCTCACTAAAGACGTGGCCAAAGTACCCAGTCCCTGAAAATCTGGAAAAGAGAAGTGTGCTAGATCACAAGTCACTGTGCAGTGGTGAGATAGCTTCCTCAACAGGGCTGTACAGTGTGGGTGGACCTCCTGACTAATGTCACTACACTATTTCATCTCACTGAATAGGTTTATTTATAGATAGAACCATAGAATCACTAGGTTGGAAAAGATCTCTTCGATCATCGAGTCCAACCATTCCTATCAACCACTAAACCATGTCCCTGAGCACCTCATCCACCCATCTTTTAAATCCCTCCAGGGATGGTGACTCCACCCCCTCTCTGGGCAGCCTCTGCCAGGGCCCGATGACCCTTTCTGTGATAATTTTGTTTCTGATGTCCAGTCTGACCCTCCCCGGCAGAGCTTGAGGCCATTTCCCCTTGCCCTGTCCCCTGTCACTTGGGAGAAGAGCCCAGCTCCCTCCTCTCCACGACCTCCTTTCAGGTAGTTGTAGAGAGCAATAAGGTCTTCCCTCAGTCTCCTCTTCTCCAGGCTAAACAACCCCATGGCCCTCAGCCACTCCTCATAAGACTTGTTCTTCAGCCCCTTCCCCAGCTCTGTTGCTCTTTTCTGGACATGCTCCAGAGCCTCAACATCCGTCTTGTAGCGAGGGGCCCAGAACTGAACACAGTATTCGAGGTGCCGAGTGCCGAGTCCAGGGGCAGAATAACCTCCCTGGACCTGCTGGCCACACCATTTCTGATCCAAGCCAAGATGCCACTGGCCTTCTTGGCCACCTGGGCCACTGCTGGCTCATGTTCAGTCAGCTGTCAACCAACACCCCCAGGTCCTTCTCCTCTGTGCAGCTCTCCAGCCACTCTTCCCCCAGTCTGTTGCTGCACAGGGTTGTTGTGCCCCAAGTACAGGACCCGGCATTTGGCCTTGTTAAACCTCATGGTTAGTCTCAGCCCAGCAGTCCAGCCTGTTCAGGTCCCTTTGGAGCCTCCCTACCCTCCAGCAGATCGATACTTCCTCCCAGCTTAGTGTTGGCTGCAAATGTGCTAAGGGTGTTTTTATGACTTCATCCAGGTCATTGATAAAGACATTGAACAGGAATGGACCCAGCACTGAGCCCTGGGGGACACCATTTGTGACTGGCCTCCAGCTGGAATTAACTCCATTGACTACCACTCTTTGGGCTCCGCCATCCAACCAGTTTTCCACTCAGGAGAGGTGTGTCTGTTCAGGGCAGAGACAGACAGGGTCCTGGGCAGAATGCTGTGAGAGACTGTGTCAAGGGCTTTGCTGAAGCCTAAGAAGACTGCATCCACAGCCTTTCCCTTGTCCAGGATGTGGCCGTTCTGCTAACCCCCCTCCTCATCTCACCTAGAACTGAAAATTCTACCATCTCATGATCGCATTTCCCCAGGCGGCCTCCAACCATCACATCCCCCCACAAGGCCTTCTGTGTTCACAAACAGCAGGTCCAGGAGGGCACCTTCCCTTGTTGACTCCTTCACAAGTTATGTTAGGAAGTTGTCATCCACACATTCCAGGAACCTCCTAGACTACTTCCTCTCTGCTGTATTGTACCTCCAGCAGACATCTGGAAGATTAAAGTCTCCCACAAGGACAAGAGCTAGCGATCTTGAGACTTCTCGCAGTTGTTTATAGAAGAACTCCTCAGCTTCTTCTTCTTCTTCTTCTTCTTGGCTGGGATAAATCATTATCTCTGTGCAAAATTGGGTGCTGCTTCATTCTTCTAGGTGAATGTTAGCCACAGATAGAAAATTCTTTGCTGGAAAAGTCATCGGAAAAGGTTTGGAAAAGGCATACAGGGTGGAAAAGTTTTGGTAGGTTTTACCTGAGTTGATTCTGCCGTCTCCTGGGAGGCCAGGAAGGAGCTTGGTGCACCTTCATTTATATGGTCTGGAAATGCAGATCTGGGCTCCACCTGATCTCTTTTAATACTGAAGGTACTAAGAGCTCAGAAGTCTGTAAAATGCTGCAGTGCACCATGTTGAAAAGCTGCACTTGTTTCTTGTTCTTTGGCCAAGAATGTGGTGAATATTTGGTTCAAGTATTTATTTAATTTGAGCAGAGGTCAGAATGGAGCCGTGAGTGCTGAATAAAATAAAATTTTTGAAAAAGGAGGAGTACCTTAACAGGCAGTAAACGTTCCTATAAACTTTTGGCTGGCAAACAGTTGTTAAAAGCCCTTATTAAATTTTGTGTCCATTCTGTTCACTACTTAGCTGTTTCTTTACATTCTGAAGGATCATAACCAAGAATGAATGAGTATTCTCCTGACGGACACAATAAATCTGTGAAGGAACAGAGTTATCTTTCTCCCTCCTAGGTGGAGTTTCCCAGTTGTTCAACAAAACATTCTTGTGTATTGCCGTGAATCAGTCTTTACGCCTGCAAATAATGAGTCTCAACACTAAGCAACTTGTTTGTAAAAAACAATCATGGAGTAACAATTAGACAGTGTTCAGTGCACTTCCCCGCTGGAGTCCCTGTCCTCTCCTCCCACTTACTGGTCTTCCCACTGCAATGTGAAGTTATTTGTGTCTTCAGAATGAGCAAACAGATCTTTTCAGTGAAAGAGTGAAAAATTTCTTGAGTTCTGCCTTATAGAAGTTGGCACTTTTTGGATGATCTCTGGATCATCCAAATAGATAGAGATAAAACAGGATCTCTGCTGCACTGATGCAAGCATTTGTCAACACAGAGGGGAAGATGGCAACTCACAGTATCTACAGAAGAAGGAGACTATCGCATAAATCTTCACACTATGGAGAAATTGCTGCATCCTTCCAACCCAGTTAATACAGTTGTATTAGCCCTGTGCTCCAGTTCCTCCCTCAGCTCACAGCCCACTATCTTTTTAGTGTGAAAAGTGTTTGAATCTTCAAAGTAGCTACATTTCAAAATACATTTTGCTCAGTGCCAAGAATAATCACAGTCCTCTGGGATAAATGGATCTGCAATACTTTGGGGGAAGATGCTTATGATAAAGGTTGTTGGATAGATCCAGAATCTTACCAGCTTTGAGAAGCGTTAGAAAGTCTTTCCATTTGGTTAAAATATTTCCACATAACTAAGATAAGAGATCATGATACCACACAAGTAGAATTAACGTGGTCAAGGTCTTCATAACTCTGAAAAGGAAATACACAAGCTGCTGCCTTTCAGAACAATGTTCTTATGAGAGAATTGGGATTTTTCAGTCTGGAGAAGAGAGAGCTCCAGGGAAACCTTATAGCAACCTTATAGTACCTAAAAGGGGGCCTACGGGAAACCCGGGGAGGGGCATTTTACAAGGGCATGGAGTGATAGGATGACAAGTAATGGCTTTAACCTGAAAGAGAGTAGATTTAGATTAGATGTAAGTTCTTCACTATGAGGGTGGGGAGGCCTTGGCCCAAGTTGCCCAGAGAAGCGGTGGCTGCTTGGAACCCTGGAGGTGTTCAAGGCCAGGTTGGATGGGGCCTTGAGCAACCGGTTCCAGTGGGAGGTGTCCCTGCCCATGGCAGGGGGTGGAACTGGGTGGGCTTTAAGATCTCTTCCAAACCAAACCATTCTATGATTTAGTGATATGCTTTGTAGGTTGGCTTTCAGCTACTTGAAGAAAGTGATCAGAAATACTGGATAGGCTCTTTGCATCACTTAGAAACAAAACCAACACCACCGAATGTAATTTTTCAGCACGATTCAGAAATGAAGTTGATAGTCACTCACAAAATGGGGTGATAGGATTAGGGGAAGGGAAACTTCATAATAACTAGGGCAACTTAGCCAGGTTGTGAAAAAATCTGCTCTGAGTCAGGGTGTTACCCTATCGCTGGTCTGTCGGAGAAGCCAAGCTGTGAAGGCTTTTCTCTGCAGAAGCTGTCCCACCTTCTCTACTACCCTGAGGTATCCTTTGCAATAGCATCAATAAACACAAGATGTTGAGGAGGGTGGGCACCAAGGAACATGGAACGCGTTGGTTCCAAAACATTATATAAAAATTGGACAGTCGAACAGGAGAGGTGCCGTGTAGTTCAGCAGGTAGGTGCTCCTGTCAGGTGGGTGGAGGTGCAGCTTCAAGTTTCTCCTGAGTCATCCTTCCTTGATGAATGCCTTACAGCAGAATCTGTTAAGTCTAAGCCAGTAACTTTTTTTCTTCCCATACAGTGCTGCTTTTGTTGTTCCCTGGATAGGCTGTGTTTAGATTTACTGAAAATAAAATGGTATTTTTAATTTTTTGGAACTGCCAGTGAAGTCAAAAAACATTTCATACCACAGCACTAATAGTAGGCAACTGTTGTTCGTGGTGACGGAAGGGGAGAGAGTTATCTAAAGATCAGAAAGACGAGTCTAGGGAATAAATCATAGAATCACAGAATAGTTTGGGTTGGAAGGGACCTTAAAGATCATCCAGTTCCAAACGCTGTGCGATGGGCAGGGACACCTCCCACTGGATCAGGCTGCTCAAGGCCCATGCAACCTGGCCTTGAACACCTCCAGGGAGTGTCCACAACTTCCCTGGGCAACCTATTCCAGTGCCTCACCACTCTCATAGTGAAGAAATTCTTCCTTATGTCTAGTCCAAATCTGCCCCTCTCCAGTTTATACCCATTGCCCCTCATCCCATCACCACAAGCTTTTGTAAACAGTCCCTCCCCAGCTTTCTTGTAGCCCCTTCAGGTACTGGAAGGTCACTATACCTTGGAGATTTTCTCCAGGCTGAACAACCCCAATTCTCTCAGCCTGTCTAAATATGTTGTTATAGCAAATGTGACCTAGTATGATACGTTTAGATATATTTCTAAAAAGGCTTTCTTATTCCGTATTCAGTCCAAGAAATAGATTTCAGGTGAAATGTAATGAACATTTTGCAGTTGGTACCAGCATTTTGGTTGGTACATCACATCCAGGGGCCGTGGCTTCCAAGTGACCAAGCCCATAATGAAAAGTAACTGATATCCTTAATTCTTCAAGGCTGTCAAGTACATTGTGGTCTTCAGTTGTAAATAGCCCAACATAAGCATTCAGCTGGCAGATTGTACCATCATTAACCAGTGATTTCCAAAGTGTGGTTTGCGAGAGGAAAAGCTGCAGGACCAAATATGATGTTCACACTTTAAAGTCTGATAAATGTCCCTGGTCATCTGTGGTGGGGAAGATTTGATGGTATAGTCTGTTATTCCAAAATATTTCCATGTCACTGCCAAAATTGCCAACTTGAGGACCAGTTCTTGAAAGTCATTGAGAAAGTGCTTGTCCGTTTATAAACCCAGCTTGGTCACCAGAACTGTGTAAATATTCTGACCATTGTTGACTTCACTTCTTCCATTTTAGCTGGATGCTGAGAAGGCAAAATCAAAACTGGGAAGATGGGCTTCCCAAGATCTTGGCAGTGGGGGTGGAAGAAGTGAAGACGTGGAGTCAAGCGGGGATTGTGATGATGAGGATGGCTGTCAAGGATCCGGTGACAGGATTCACACAGCAGGTAAATACAGTTTCTATAGGCACATACAGAGCTTAGAAATTCATAAATGTCACAATTATGTGAACAGAGTTAAGATTTGCACTGCTTGAATTACTCTCAAAATTCTACTAAATTCAAAGGACTTGAATCTTCATCTGTGAAGAGCTGCAGTAAAAATAGTATGATACAGACAGTAACCCAATATAATTTAACACTTGGCGTTCCGATAAAAGACTTAAATTTAGAGTGAATAATATCTGCAATGAAATCTAGATCACAGAAATACTGGAAGAGCCTTCCTAGATATTATGGACTCTTCAAATAAATAGAAAATTCATGTGCTTATAGACTATGCTAAGTGTTAACATAAATATTTATTGGTTGCATACTGATACTGAAGAATGATCCGAACAGAGTTGGCTTCTGAAAGTATTTAATCCTAAGAAAAACCCACTTGAAATATTGGTTTTTTCCTAGTGGTGAGCTGCTGATGAAATAAAATTTCTTGATAGTCTTAGATATGCGTTCTACAATATTTATTCATGAAATTACTTGGTTATAATATCATCAAATGCAGAATCTAACAACTTCCACCAGAATACTGGCAATTGAATATGTAGTTAAGTCCTTACTGGAGCAAGTCAATAAGAAGTAAGGTGTTTCCTTCTGAGTACTTGATATTATTGGTTTATCATGTCTGGAAGCTCTGATTCATTTCAGTTTATCAAAATGTAACCACTTTACTTGCTAAAGCGTGTGTGTATGTAATTTGGTTTGGATGCGCTGGTATGTGAAATGCAGGTATAATAGTGTTGAGAAATAACAAGCACGTTAAGAAGCTTAACAAGCTGACTAGAACCCAGGAAAGTTTTAAACTGCTCTTTCATTCTGCTGAGATAAGCAAGTGCCTCTTCCTTGTCCCTTTACCATAAAGTGGAGTATGGGAAAAGATGTCCCATATTCAGATAAGACTTACACACAAGCTGTGATTAGTCTGTAACGAAGGCTTCAGTTGTTCATACTATGATTATTTGTTAAGGCAAACTGAGCTCAGACCTGTGCTTTGCAGCGTGTGCAAAAATGTTGGATTTCATTTGCAGTGCCAGGTCATAAATACCTGGCATTTAATTTGTGTTGACAGGATGTATGATTGAGGTACAGGAGGGGTCATCACAGAGGGACAATAATTTTTCAAATTAAGTAATTGCGACTAACAGATCAAGTAAAGATTTCCCCGATCTACTCACCAATGGTTTTGAACTTTGATACAATTTTTTAAAAAAACTACGTGCTTAACTTTTTTTTTTAATTGTTCATTGTATTATGTACATAAATAACAAGAAGACTGCTAGATGGTTTGAGCCCTGGGGATTTGTGGGGGTGAATGCGTTAGTACACTTTCCTCTCTGTGTGCTGCAATACCAACAAAAGCCAGGTGCCAACTCCTCTTCAGTAAACAATGAAACTATTAATACACTGTGTTGGGAGGATATGTATCCATGCTTACATGGACAATGGCAGAGTTCAGGTGTTCAAAAATAAAAACTTCAATTTCTGACTTACAGCTGGCCTTAATAACAGACTAATACTTAATGTCTGTTTTTTCCCTGTTTTTGTGATCTATTTAATTAAAATATTTTATGCCGATATCACCCCGGATTTAAAAGAATTATATGTATCTAACTAGCTTTTTCAGAATTTAGTTGGGTTTATATCCAATTAAAAAGCTAATTACAAGTCATTTTAGAAAATTTTCTTGATTCATAACAGTAAGAATAAGTATTTCATTGTGTGACAATAGTATCACTGTTTCATAATTAGCTATAAAATATTGTACTGTATATAAGCCACTAGCAGTAAATCTGTTTTGCATATCTTGATACAATTAAGAGACAAAATGGAGTAATCTCATTGTAGAGCTTCTTTCTTTAATAGAACGTTAAGGAAATAAAACAAACATCAGATTAGTTGAATTTCCTCTTGCTGCATGTCTTTAAGATGGCGTTTCTAATTGTAGAACCTGTGAATTTGTTATATTTCCTAAACTTAAAACCTGTTGTGTATGTCTGACCGTTGTTTTGTAAAATTGGGGTGTGACAATGTTGACTATTCCTTGCTTGCTTGGCATGCACAGTGAATTGAGACATGAATTGAAGCTAAAGCTAAATCCCAAATAGAACCCATATTTGAAGCTTAGTAAAGCCGTGGTAATATTCTCACTGACTGTGGCAGGTTTGGGTGAGACATAAACAATAGCTATAAAACGCCACCGATCTCATCAATGTGTGTTGGAGCAGCAGAACAAAAGGAATAAAAAAGGAATAACAGCCTTTCAAAACATAGACATTTTGGCAGAGCAGTCATGCTTTTAACAACAGGTCCATGGAAAAGAGAAGAAAGGATTTCAATGTCAACATCTAAAATGCTGAATTTAGATTGTAGTAAAAATGACTACATCTGTTATTTATTTGAAACCTTTATGAAAGTTATATTTGCAATTTGTGTGTTGAAAGACCTGCTTTGAGCATTGCAAAAGACCCAGATTGCTTTTCAATAGTTTCTGAAAACCTACTGAACTCTCATTCCTTTCCACCTCCTGGGGAAAAAAAAAATCGTTAGCAATAAATTGCTGGAGTTTCATCAATATCTAGGTTACCAGCTTCAAAGCATTGCTGTTCAGAACTGCTCACAGATCCCCCTGGACAGGGTGCAGTGCTACCTCCCCCGTGTGTTTTGCCAAACGGCGATCAGAGGGCCTGGCTCCTGGGTTTGGATTGCAGCGTGTACTGGGCAGGTAAGCACACGCGGGGTTCTGTGTTTGCCAGGTCCGTAGTAGTACATATCCTTTCCCCCAGTTTTCGGTTGGGGATTGCTGGCTGTCATCTTGCAGTGGAGAGCAAAACCCTGTCCTGTTGTTTGTCACCTTCTAGCCATGGAGAATCATTCCTGCATATCAGTTAATTTTTTTACTCTCTGTCTGCAGTTAAGACCAGTGGCTATCTATTATTTAGTGCTGGTGTTTTGTTTACTTTTGTTACAAATAAGTGTTTGCTTGCCAAATTAATTATCTAAAAAGATAACCACTTACTCCTTTAATCATAATGGGCTTAATAATCTGTTCTATATCATGTGTGTTTATCCAAGTGATTTCATACAAACATGATAAACAAATTCTCAGGAAACCAGCATTCTCTTAGAAAATTGTGTATGGTAGAAGATATTTTACAATGTCTCATTCTCCCAGGCCTTACCATTTAGTGCAAGTATCGCTTCTTGGGCAAAGCTGTGGAAATAGCACTGCTTCCCAAGCACACCGGTGTGCTGTTTGTTGCCAAGTACCAACTTTTTAATGACAATATCTGTCAATTGTGTTTGACCAAAGCTTCGTTAGGAGAGATTTAAGAAGAGAAAAGCAAGGCATATAAATCTTGAGCACCAGTGGGGAAATTGCTCTGTGATTTGCCCTGTTTCACTGGTGCAGGTTTGTAGGCAGAAGTGCAAAGCAGTATCTCTGTCTGACCTGTGCTTAGCTCTGTGTGATCACGTAAGATGGTTGGACGCAATGATCCCGTGGGTCCTTTCCAACCTGGTGATTCTATGATTCTATGAAGATAGCCTTACATGAACTTCCAACACTAAATGAGTCCACTGATGTTGGTGCATATTCTTAGACCCTTACTAGACCATGAAGGGCAGCGGCGCGGTGGGGAGTGGGTGGAAATAAGCAGGGATTGCTCAGCGTTTTGCAGGATTCAGCAACAGGAATGTTCACTAGGAGAGGGATTAACATCCTACTGTTCATGAAAAGACAATCATAGAATGGTTTGTGTTGGAAGGGAATTTAAAGATCATCCAGTTCCAACACCCTTATTGTGGGCAGTGATATCTCCCACTGGAACAGGTTGCTCAAAGCCTCATCCATCCTGGCCTTGAATACTTCCAGGAATGGGGCATCCATGACTGCTCTGTGCCAGGGCCTCCCTACCCTCACAGGAAAATACTTCTTAAAATCTCATCTAAATCTCCCGTCTTTCAGTTAAAACCGTTCCCCTTCATCCTGTCCCTGCACTCCCCAAGCTTTCCTGTAGACCCTTTGTGTACTGGAATGTTCCCCCAAGTGACAGAGGTCAGGACACTGGGGAATGACCTGAAGCTCCGCCAGGGGAAGTTCAGGCTGGATATCAGAAAAAAATTCTTCATGGAAAGAGTCATCGGGCACTGGAACAGCTGCCCAGGGAGGGGGTCGAGTCACCTTCCCTGGAGGTGTTTAAGGAATGGGTGGATGAAGTGCTGAGGGGCATGGTTTAAGGGGGTGTTAGGAATGGTTGGACTCAATGATCCAGTGGGTCCTTTCCAGCCTGGTGATTCTATGATTCTATGTTGCTGGAAGGTCTCCCCAGAGAACAGGAACAGATTCACGTTGTGTCCTGCCTCTCCTCTCTTCAAAGAAAAGGAAAAACGTTTCAGTCTGGTCAGTGAATAAGTGCTAAGGACGTTTCCCATTCCCAGCTGTTCTGCACAGCTGTATGCTGTGAGGAGGCCCCACCTGAGCACTGACAAGGAAGATTAGATCTCTGTTCAGGGAAATCATTAGGCAATTAGCCATTAAACAGTTCAGAGGGAATGTTTAGACTGCAGGCAGGGGCCTGGGTTTAGCGCAAGCCCAAAGTCACCTACAGACAGCTCTAGTCTTTTTGGCAGGTGTGGAGCATTACGTTGAAGGAAGCTTGTGCTGACCCTACCTCTTCGCAGGTCCATATGCACACCTGTCCGTGGATGGGAAGGACATGGGTATTCCTGGACTTGCTCACTAGCAGGTATCACTGTACTTTATAAGGACCTGTATGTTCTGCACAGACAGTGTAAGACAGAAATGAATTCAAGCTTCTTTCTAGAGAAGCCTGATACGATATTGTGCAAAGCCATGGGGAATACAGCTCGTGCCAGACTACCACTGTCTTCTTGCTGGTAAGGCAGACAAACAACACAGGTTAAGGAAAACATATCTTAGCCTACCCTTGAGCCTTCCTCTCCCAAACAGAATAGTCAAAGCCAACCTGTCTGGTGTACAGGAACTGCAGTCTTTGCACCAGATTCACCCCTCTGTGGGTGTGATCTGTATATGGGTCAAAACCCAAGCCCTCTGATGGGACATGTATTAACTCCACTCCTTCTGCCATGCCTTGAAACTTTAGAAATAGAGGCGTGGATTTTACCTTTTCCCCGTCTGGCTGCTCCACACAGAGATGCTTTGTCCCCATCCCAAAAGCAGTGGGTTTCCATGGAATAATTAATGCCTGAGTAGCACTGACCCTTATGCACAGCAGATTTTAAACAACGCTTTAAGATCGTATCTCTTGGTGCAGGCATTCAATAAACAAACGTGTCTTGCAACATCCCAGCCAGGCCTTGAATGTGACTGTGTCAGATGGGCTTTATTACTGTGATTTTTGCCAAATGCTTATCCAATCCCAGTAACAGTTTTCTTCTGTACTTCTTAATTCTTTCATTAAGCTCCCTTCCCTTAATAAGTATTTTCTGATTTCAGCCATCTCTCTCAGTCGAATATTCCACTTACTGTCACATTTCAGTACCTGAGGGGGAACCTATAAGAAGTTTACTTTGTTAGCACATTCAAGTGACACGATTTCAACCCTTGGCTTTCTTCTTGGCTGTTTAGATGCTCCACAGCTTCAGTGCATTTTTCTGTTCTGGAGAGAGTATCAGGAGATATTATCCTGGTTGTAGATTTCTTCTTCCTGGCATACAAGAAGGATTTTTTGCTTTTTGCCCCAGCATGCCTTTATAAGACAAGTAAATTTCCTTTTTTTCTTAATGTCTTCTGTCTGATCTGCATCTGCTCTCACTACAGAAAGTTAATGTATTTTTCTCACTGCTCGTGAATGTTTTCATTGTCATTTTTTTCTTTTTGAATATCAAGATTCTTTTATCCTTTATTATGTTATCATTCTCCTGTCTGTCTTTTCTAGGCATCAATGTTACTGTATGAGCTGTCACTTTAATCGTACTTCATTTCCATTCACCATGTTATAGGATGCACTTACACTTGTATTTATCCAAATATGTAGTTGTACAGCTGCTGATTTTGTAATTATTAGTACAAAACATCAATATTCCGAGATCATAGTAGTGACTATGCCACCAGTGACTTGCTGGCAGTCAGCCAAGCTCATCAGCTTCTTAATGCCACACATCTTCACTTGCCTCACAGATGATCCTAACTCACAGAAATATTGCATTTTCAGTGTCTTCTGTCTTCCTGCCCGGAGAAACCTCTCCATCATCCCTCATCCCCATCCCACTGTCTTGCATAGACATTTTTCTACATCCTTTGTTACACAAGACATTTTATCTTCAGCTCCATTTTTACAGAGCCTATAAATTCTTTTATTGCCTTAGTGTAAATGCCTCGTTCCATCCACAGAACAGCCTTGTAACAATTTAAGCCTTTATATAAGGTTGATTTTTAAGAAAACTGTGTGGTTTCAAAGCTTTATATTTGTCATTTGGGGTGGTAGATAGAGATGAGCTTCTGTCAACAGGAGCAAACCCTGATAGCACCTGTGGAAAGAAGTGGGTGGTAGTTCCACAGATGCAGAGGCTTTGGCCTCTGTTGTAGAGATACGGTTTCAGAAGAGACATGGAGCAAAGAAAACCAGAGAAACCTAGATAATCAGGATGAAAAGTACAGATTTTGATTAATGCTAATGGAACTTGATAGGATCTGATCCCAAGCGGAGTTGCTTTGGGCTCGTGATGTTATCACGCTGTTATCTCATGGGCACACTTTGCTAAGCGTTTGTCTGGAGGACAGTGACATTTTCTGCAGCCTCTGCTCTGTGCAAACAGGCTGAGAGACAGCTGCGAAGGGGATACCGGGAGAAAGCATTGTGGGGAGCGTGAAGAAAGAAAGAAGGAAGAAAGTTTCCCAATCTCTCTATCTCTGATTAAATCTATTTTTGTAATCTACTGGCACAGGGATAAGGTATTACATGTCATTTTAGTGCCCTTCATTACACAGTATAATTTTAAAAGAAATGTGTATGAGAAGAGTATATTCATTCCTAATCCTTCCTCAACCTCAGCATTTACGTGACAGTCGGAAGTGTAAAGGAAAGGAATTTAAGTTCCCTCAGATTTGCACTCCTAGAGCTGAGGTGAGCAAGTTCCCAGTACCACCAGCTCTCCTCTTTGGATCTATGCAGGTCAGGAGTGTTTGCCGAGTTGTATAAATGACTTTTTGCATGACCAGATAAACACATCCCCACAGGAATTTCTTCTAAAGCTAATCACAACACAGCTAGAGGAGCTATGGACTGAGTGCCAGCTCTGTGACTCTCTGAACAACTTTGGTAATGTCTTGGGTACTTTCAAAGAGGTAAAGGGGTAATCAGGGAAATGTAATTTTACCCTTTGCTAGAGAAATTTAAATTAAAGGACATTTTTGATCATTTTAGCACTGTTTAGACAGAATTAAAAGGCAAAAGCATTTTAGTTGCTTAGGGTATAAAGCCTTCTAAAGTGTTGTTCCATAAGGGGAAGGGAAATATTGGAGAGATCAAGATAAAGACATTTTGGGTTTAACTGTTTGCAGTAGTTCTGTGTAAGCAGTCATTAGAGACTGTGTTGTAGATCACTGAAGGGTAACATGCTTTCACCAACTTTCTATTAAAAATATTACCAGTAATCTGTGTCCTTTGAATGCACTTATTGCAGCAGAACAGTTGTTACTAACTTTGCCAGCAATATTTTATCTAGTTCCTTTCCACAGCAACTCGGTGAGTCCGTATATTTGAGATGTGCTTTGAAACCAGCCCTAAACTGAAAGGTCATTGATCTAATTTTCCAATGAATTCCCGATCACCAGTATTTCTAACATGTTGTAATAATAACAATCAATTGGTGATAATGATGAAAGTCACAAAGCTGAATGGCCTCAAACAGGAACAACACAGATCACAAAGAGCATGAATGAAAAGAGGCCACTTGTTATGTGATGGGTAAAGCTATGAGAAGGGCAAGCTTCAACAAAAAAAATGCCTTACTAAGCACGTGAAGCAGAAGATATTTCTTGCTTCAGGCCTGCAGATAGATAACTTTGACCCCCGACTCATAATACCTACTTCTGTAAAAGTCATTTGCAAGCACCAGGCTGGCACCCAGAGCTTAGAGGCCAAGCTAAATGGAGAGTAAAACTGATCCTCCACGAGTAACACTCATAAGTTGTGTGATTTAGATCCTTCTGACAAGAAATTCACTTGAGAGCTCTAATATCTCGGTTATGCCAAGTAGTGCTAGGATAAATGTGAAGGCTAAGGCAATTTGCCCCCCAAATGCCATAAAGCCGAAATTAATTAAGAGGAGTTAACAATGAAAGGCCCTTCAGATTAGTTCAAAGTAGATAACTCGTATAACTTAATGGAAGTTCAGTTTAAAACGCTAATGCTATTATGCTGTAAGTTATCGAAACAATCCTGCAAACCAAAGGAAAGCATTCACCTGCGAGTTAGTCTTGGTGCCACACCAGAGCACACATCCTGGTCACAAATGAGTGGTGGTGATGGCAGCGCCTGCTTCACGTGCTGAGCTGCACTGTGCATCACATCAGCAAACCCTTCCTCCACCCCTGGAGTGAGGAAGTGTAACAAATGCAGTGAATCGCTGTGCCTTCAAATCCAACAGTGATTCTATGATTTGCCATGCTGCTTTGGTTTAGGATTTTAGTAACACCCAGAGCTGTGAGAAGCAATGTGTTGGCACGTGGGGATATCTGGACAGGGGAGGGAACCGCATTTCTCCATGGAAGGAAGACAGTAAAAGCAAAATCAGGACCTTTTTTATTCCATAGGTAAATTATTCCAAGTTTATTAAGATTAAGTTATGAATTATTGCAACCTTAAACGCTCTAAGAAACCCTCTGTCATCTCTCATTGCGCCCGAGAAGTGGAAGGCAGATCGCATAAGCTGTTTGTCAGTGGGAATAGAACTGAAAGTCACTGACAAATACAAATCCAGTTTCTGTTTTCTCTCTGCTGCCGCCTTCCCTTGTTTCATGATTCATGAGGGAAGCCTAAGCAGTCGCTGTTCTTTTCAAGCAGGGAAAAGAATTGCTTTGGTTTGTTTTCCCTTCCTCCCTCTTTTGAACTGGTATTTCTGGTAGGTGTTTTATCTTTGAGAAAATACCTTGAGAAAATTTTGAGAAAATACCTTGAGTACACCAGGTATGCATTTTGAGGTTTTCTGTTCCTTGTTTGTCCATTTTAAGGTCTAATAATACTCCTTAAAAGAGTGCTGTTGTGCCTAAAGCAAACAGATACACCATCAGAATGTCTCAGCTGAGAAATTTTGGACCAAGACATCACCTTGAAAGAAAGCACAGTTTAGTGTTGTGGTAACAGTGAGCACAGTACAAATGCTGTGTCCTGTACACTCTATTTACTAGAAGAAGAACAGAACTGAAGTATGCAACGTATCAACAGGATCAGGAATGTATAGGGCTAAATCTAGGTGCTGTGAGATCAAGGTATTTAAAATGACTTAAAACATTGATGATCTTGAATGTAGTTAAATACCTTCCTTGAAGAATTCGAAGATTAGGCATGTTATTCCTCAGCAGATGATTTTGCGTCTGATTTATCCCACAGTGTCTCCTATCTGCTGGGTTCTAAGAGTGTTTATTTTCGTCCTTCAATCCTGAAATCAGATGAATCATATTTCCCTGAAATGTAACCCTTTCTGGAATGGGCAAGACAACTGACACATTTCAGAAAAATTTTAGGGTGTTGTGCAGATCCGAGAAGGCTGTAACGCTGTCTGCGGCACCCAAACCTTGCAACTGGGTGTCATTTGCAAAACAGTGAAGACAGAAACCTATTTGTTTTCTTATGCCATCCTGGAGTGTGGAGTGGGAATCTGTGCAACCAGGGTGAAGTCTCTAAGTTATGAATTATTAAGGGTCTTCATTGTAGTTCTCAGAGATGGAAAGTTCAGCTGGATACAGGATCCTTCAGTACCTCTAATACTGTTTTTAGTCTGGTTTCCTCCACTTGCTTCAGTTAATTACCCCTCATGCATATTTGTATCAGAAGCTTTTCTTTTTCTGAATAACATCTCTATTCCTGGTTCAGATTCCTGAATATCGCAATCAGAAAATGTTTTCTGTCCTTGTCTTCCTATCTTTTAGTATTTAGAGACATTTTATAAGATTCTTTAGGCTGTCTTCTCTCATTAGTCTCTCAACCCCACGTTGTGCTTGTTCTTCTCTCAATGTCCAATAGTATGTCAAGCCAAATTTGAATTATTTCTGAAATAAAATGCTGTTAAGAATCAACCTAACTTTGAATCTGACTAAATGATATTTTCAAATTAAGATAATTTATTAAAATTGTTTTATCTCTTGAGATACTTTTTATCACTTCAGAGTTTGTTCGTCCTCTAAATAAACAACTTTTGTCAAGTTTGCAAATTAATCTTTGTGTCAGGAAGATTTAAGTCCATTTCCTATTTTAATGCTTACCGAAAGGTTACACGTTCTTGACCTAGATCTGATCTGCAAACCTACCTTGCACAAGTGACCAACCTGGCATTCCCCAGAAAGGGCAAAGACCCAGTTGTCTGGTGCTGCTTAGAAGCAATGTAATTACCAATTAGCGTTTTGGAAGAGATAAAAGCAATAACTTTTGTAGTCTGTTGAGCAAACTTCTAATTTTGAACAAGCAGATAGTATGATTTCTGGCATTGTGCAGATCATAAACTCTCATCTGAAGTCCAGATGAATCATGAATGTTAAACAGTGATGATTCAGGCAGCGTCTGAGCATGATAACTACTCTTTTAAACTTCATTCAATTCAGTTGAGATTCTCAAAATCATAGTTTCAGCCCATTTACTTTTGAATTGTTGTCCACAGTTAGCAGTTATTTCCAAAAGTAAGTAGGATTAGATCAGTACGGGCAACGAAAACCCCTTTGAATCAGTAGGGTGTACGTACATAGAAATCAATTCATGAAGGGGGTGATACTCCACATTGTGCCTGTCCAAGGCTTAGCAATTATTTGCGCAGAGAACCTCTGAAATTCCCAGCTTTCAAAACTGTTTGCTGTTCACCTCAGATTAAAGAAATTTTGCCATTGCAGTATTGAAACTGACAAGTAATAATTCCGATATTTATAGCCTGAAATTAAGATTGGTGACTCTGGCACACTGCTGACCGTTTAGTACTGAAGTCCTAATAATGCAATCTGGAGCAGAAGGGAAAGGAATAGCTTACTAATGTGAAGTCAGACAAGTAATTTCCTATTTAAAATTTGATTAGATAAAATCTTTTGAACATGTGCTTGTAAAGGAACAGCCTATTTAAATATGTATGCTGCTGCAGCACATGGTGTGTGTGCTGTAAAAGTAGATGCAGCACAAAGAACATTTGCGCTAACCTGAACGTGCTGGGGGAGGCATAGAGCCCAGGGCTAAACTAGAGGAGGATAAATCTCTTACACAATGGAAACATAAGAGCTGCTGGGGGAAATGCAGTTTGCATCCTATAAAAAAACCACAAACTTGTTTTTGTATTGAAAAGGTGTCATTTTCCAAACCAGAAACATTTGGCAACACATGCAATTGGAAGAAAATTAATTTAAGGGGACATTTTTGTAGGTTTTAATACAAAAGGTAAAAATATGGATTCAAACTGGATTATTTTGTCACCTGAAAAAGACCTTATAGTTGTTAAAGCCATCCAGTAGGCTTGTTTCAGCCAGCAAGTTCTTGGTTTACAGGCACTATATTATAGCATTCGGGAGAAGGAATAAATGCCAGAAAAAACAAGATGGGGAAGTTTGGCCTAATTCTGACCCAGTAATCAGCACTGGGAATTTTGCCTTTGACTTAATGAGGTTGCTGTTTGAGCCAACAAATGAAGGGTTATTTTCTGCTACCCTCATCCACACTGCACAGGACTGTACCCCACAGTAGTGATGCTTGTGCCCAAGAGGCTGTGTGCAACATTGCTGCTCAGGATGAACTGCAGTCATGAGCCTGGCCTATGGCAAAACACAAAAAAAATGACATTGTTTTGGGTTAAAGAAGAGTCTTTTTCTCATATCTTAATTTATATAATTTACAGAGGTCATGACAGCATTTCAAAAGCAGCTATTGATAATAAAGCGTGCTGTCAAAACTGGGGTGCAGCCCATTTCAGGTTAAACCTATTACAACAGTTTAGTACGATTGTAGCCAACTGGAACACTTTATCACTGATTATAAGAAGTACTTGCAGAATAGTCCTGGGAATCAAAATATTAACATTGTGTTCACACATTTTTTAAAAAATCGTTCTTTTTGAAAGTGACCAACTCCTCCTGTTCCTCAGAAGTTAATTTTTCTCTTTCTCTCTTCCTGGACCTCTTCGGTTTTTGTTAATGCCCAAGGACTATACTTTTTTTACAGTCCATGGTGTGAAAAACATATTCATGTGTATCAGGCGGTCTGGTAAATATCTGCAGTGTTCATGTTCATTCCACTGACCTGAGGTGGTGAGTTTTCCCTGGAAGTTTCTTGCCTTACCCCAGAGGGTGGGTTTGCTCTTACACACCTCCTCCCCTTGCCAGGTACAATACAGCATTTCTCTTCAGTTTTCCTAGCAGAACGTCTTTGTTAGGATTGGACGCAGAGATGTTACTGCCAGTTCTCCTCCAGCATCATCTGTGTGGGATCACCACTGTCCTTGTGGCTTTCACTACAGCCCTCTGAGTTCTGAACTGAAGTACGGAACCAGGCAAAGCGCTGCCTGGATTTTGGTTTTCCAAAGCTGAGGGAAACGGTGAACAGAGTCTCCTAGTCATGACCCTTAGAATTGCATTCAGTTTATATTTGGATGCTTTTCTTGCAGTTGCAGAGCAATTCTTTGATTGGCGCTATCACATCTTTTTTTCCTATCAGATGAGAATCCGTGTGGCATTGCCCTGTAGGAGAACCAGACAGCTTTTCAAGACTCTTACCTATTGAATCCACATCCACAGATGCATCCACAGATTCAATAGTTGTACATGGAAGAACTCTCAACTCTCTCTCTCAAACACCCATCCATACCACCACACCCTCCCCGCCCGAAAATACTCACAGGGGTCTGTTATTCCCTGGGGCATCCTAATCCTGTGGGCTTGAGAATGTGGAATTTTCATAGAGCAGAGTCCTGCTCAGGTCCTTTAGTACTTTGAGCATATTCCTGCACTGGAGAACAGCATATTAACCAAGAGGTTAACCAAGAGGAGGCAGTTAGAGACTTGCTTGCCCAGCTAGACACCCACAAGTCTATGGGGCCGGATGGGATCCACCCAAGAGTATTGAAGGAGCTGGCGGATGTCCTTTCCAAACCCCTGTCCATCATCTCCCAGTGGTCCTGGCTGACTGGGGAAGTTCCACTAGACTGGAGGCTGGCTGATGTTGTGCCCATATACAAGAAGGATTGCAGGGAGGATCCAGGGACTATAGGCCTGTCAGTCTCACCTCAGTGCCGGGGAAAGTCATGGAACAGGTGATCTTGAGTGCTATCATGAAGCACATGCAGGAGAATTGGATGATCAGGCCCAGTCAACACGGGTTTACAAAAGGCAGATCTTGCCAAACTAACCTGATCACCTTCTATGACAAAATGACTCAACTGCTGGATGGGGGAAAGGCTGTGGATGGAGTCTTCTTGGACTTCAGTAAAGCCTTTGACACAGATTCTCACAGCATTCTGCTTCAGAAACTGTCAGCCTCTGGCCTGGACAGGCACACACTCTCCTGGGTTGAAAATTGACTGGATGGCCGGGCCCGGAGAGTGGTGGTCAATGGAGTTAACTCCAGCTGGAGGCCAGTCACAAGTGGGGTTCCTCAGGGCTCAGTACTGGGTCCAGCCCTGTTCAATGTCTTTATCAATGACCTGGATGAAGGCATTGAGTGCACCCTCAGCAAGTTTGCAGATGACACCAAGCTGGGAGGAAGTGTGGATCTGCTGGAGGGCAGGGAGGCTCTGCAAGGGGATCTGAACAGGCTGGACTGCTGGGCCGAGACCAATGGGATGAGGTTTAACAAGGCCAAATGTCAGGTCCTGCACTTGGCGCAGAACAACCCTATGCAGTGCTAGAGACTGGGAGAGGAGTGGCTGGAGAGCTGCACGGAGGAGAAGGACCTGGGGGTGTTGGTTGACAGCCGACTGAACATGAACCAGCAGTGTGCCCAGGTGGCCAAGAAGACCAACGGCATCTTGGCTTGGATCAGAAACGGTGTGACCAGCAGGTCCAGGGAGGTGATTCTCCCTGTGTACTCAGCACTGGTGAGACCGCACCTTGAGTACTGTGTTCAGTTCTGGGCCCCTCACCACAAGAAGGATGTTGAGGCTCTGGAGCGTGTCCAGAGAAGAGCAACGAAGCTGGTGAGGGGGCTGAAGAACAAGTCTTATGAGGAGCGGCTGAGAGAGCTGGGGTTGTTTAGCCTGGAGAAGAGGAGGCTGAGGGGAGACCTTATTGCTCTCTACAACTACCTGAGAGGAGGTTGTGGAGAGGAGGGAGCTGGGCTCTTCTCCCAAGTGACAGAGGACAGGACAAGGGGGAATGGCCTGAAGCTCTGCCAGGGGAAGTTCAGGCTGGACATCAGGAAAAAGTTTTTCACGGAAAGGGTCATTTGGCACTGGAACAGCTGCCCAGGGAGGGGGTTGAGTCGCCTTCCCTGGAGGTGTTTAAGGAACGGGTGGATGAAGTGCTGAGGGGCATGGTTTAAGGGAGTGTTAGGAATGGTTGGACTCGATGATCCCGTGGGTCCTTTCCAACCTGGTGATTCTATGATTCTATATGAGATTCCCCTGAAATGTGAATCTCTCCTGTTTCCAGTGTATCTGTTGGATGTGCAGTCCTAAACACCGTCTCCAGACTGTTAAGGCTTTGACTTACTTGATGTAAATTGCCCAGAAAGAGCTTAATCAAAAAAAATCAAAAAAACAAAACCACCCACTTTACTCATATTCCAAGGTCCTGTGACATCTCAACAAGTCCTTGACAGCTTTTCAGTAAGTGAAAAAGATGCATGACACTAATGGAGGCACAGGGGTGGATCAGTATCGTACCCAAATTTCTCACCAGGGCATGCCCAGTGGGAGTCTCCGCATGAGTCCCCAAACCCCCAAGTAATCAATGTCCATCCAGGAGACTAAAAAACCACAGTCCTTTTGATTTAGTGCAGCAGTCTAGGTACTGTCAGCTGAACTTCCCACTTTGAAATCAGTTTGCATACTCTTTGTCAAGCAAATTTGCATAATCTGTTTCACAACAAAAACTGGAAGTGTGTTGCATCAAAGAAGATTTGAAATGAATTTTTTAAACTGCAGATAAATCGTAAACTTATTTTTGCAAACTGTGTGAAAATATATTGCAAACTATAAAGACATCTACTCAAAGAAGCAAATACGCAACCAGAGAAAATGCTTTTATATCTGTATAAATACACTGAATCCCCATCAATCTGCAGAATACATCAAAAGAAGGTTTTGTAAGAAATAAGCGAATTATAAATTCCTAGAGCGACGATTTTCTTTCACAGATTATGCAAACATTATGTATGCTTCAAGTAAAGTTGCATTTTATTAGAAATGTAATTCATGATAAAATAGATGTAACATTTGAATAGCAATTTTGAATTTATGTTATTCTTACCTTATAAAATGATATTGAAAAAATGAATTGAGCTAACACGATTGTATTCAATATGCATGAAATGTCTGTTTAGCCTATAAAATGCAGAGCAGATAGATAATAACCATTTCCCAGTACTGTAATTACTGTGTCACCATTGTAAGGCATTTATGTAGAGTACAATACTTCTGACTAACCATGTGCAAACTCTCTGCGTCTTGTTAAAAGTTAAATCATTGATTTCAAATACTTTACAGTGTGCCTATATTGATGAGTCCAATGTAATCCATCACTACTTTTATTTTGTATGATCAAACACAATCCCTTACTTCTCTATGTGTTCTTTATAGACAGATCAATGTATTACACACACTACCTTAATACTGTAAATTTTAAAAAGCAGCAGAATAGTATAAAAAAATAATTCTTGTTTATTTATTCCCTTGTGGTAGAATGAAGGCTTGGACACCGGCACAGGCATGTCTTTACTTAAGGGTTCCCTCTCCTCTTTTGTAGATATGTTCATTGATGTTGGTGGCGATTACTTTTCCGTGTTTGCTATATTTCCCCAAAAGAGCCTTAATGTTAAATTTTGCAATGATCCCTTTTCCGTATTCGTCACAGCTGTTTAGAACTAGACAAGTGCCAACAAGTTTAGAAGGTAAATAGTGAAAATACAAATTCTTGCCTAGCAAGCATTCAGATTCTCTGCTCTTTGTTTTATTCATGCATCACACATCTCTCATTGATTTCTGAGGTTTGGAGTGTGGTCACAAGTGAACTGGGAGGAATAGTTTGCAAAATAAGAGGTCCAGAGCATGTCGGTGTGCATGTCCTTGGTACACAGATGGGACTCCATCTCTCTGTGATCTGGTGCCATATAGTCATGTTAGTGAACCTCAACTAGTTGATCTTAGCCCTCAGCAAGGCTTCATAGAATTAATTATAAATTCCCTAGGTTGGAAAAGACCTTTGAGATCATGAAGTCCAACCATGCCTGTCCACTATTAAACCATATCTGTGAGCACTTCATCTGCCTGCCTTTTAAATATCTCCAGCGTGTTGTCTCTCTGAGCAGCCTGTGCCAGTGCTTGGTAGCCCTTTTGGTGAAGAAGTTTTTCCTAATGTCCAATCTGAACCTTCTCTGGCACAGCTGGAGGCCATTCCCTCTCATCCTATCACCTGTCACTTGGGCAAAGAGACCAACACCCACCTCTCTACAACCTCCTTTCAGGCAGTTGTAGACAGTGATAAGGTCTGGCCTCAGCCACTTTTCTCCAGGATAAACAACCCCAGTTCCCGCGGTGGCTCCTCATAAGACTTGTTCTCCAGCCCCTTCACCAGTTTCGTTGCCCTTCTCTGAACATGCTTTAGGAGCTCAATGTCTTTCTTACAGTGAGGGGCCCAAAAGTGAATGCAGGATTCGAGGTGTGGCCTCACCATCGTTGAGCACAGTGGCAGAATCCCTTCACTGGTCTCGCTGGCCATGCAGTTTCTGATACAAGCTAAGATGCCTTGGCCTTCTTGGCCACCTGGGCCACTGCTGGCTCATGTTCAGCCACTGTCAACCAACGCTTCCAGGTCCTTCTCTGCCAGGCAGCCTTCCAGCCAATCTTCCCCAAGCCTGAAGCTGCATGGGGTTGTCATGTCCCAAGTCCAGGACTCGGCACTTGGCCCTGTTAAACCTCATCCTGTTGGTCTTAGCCCATCGATCCAGTCTGTTCAGATCCCTCTGTAGAGCCTCCCTACCCTCAAGCAGATCGACACTTAGCTCACAGTCATGGCGTACTAAGCCCTGATAATGTGTGTTTGAGTTGGTATGGAATACGGCACACAACTGCCTGCAACAGCACTTCTCTCTACCTTGTATCTGCAAAATAAGCAGATGAGTTATCACTTTTCTCCTGCGGTCTCGTACAATTCATGGTTATCATAAACATGTTATACATAGACTACATTAACACTGCTGTCATGGAGTGTAAGGTGTTTGTTCTTGGAAGCTGTTAAGATATTAGGTGCTTAAGAAGATTTGTCCTGAAAAGAATTTAGAGAAAATTGCCCAACGCTACTGCTTTAAAATGCCCATCATCAAATGTGAGACTGCTCAGCTCTCAGGCAGTATGCGGTAATGCAATAACTGATGAATCCATGGGGAGCTCACGCCTTGTTCTTAAAAGTGTCATATTAATACTTTTTAAATTCTTCCTTAGGCTGAGGAAGTGCTCATGGGTTACTCAGGGCTGAGAAAAACTGCTGTTTACAGGTTGTAGGTAAATTCAATTTTATTGTCACCCTATTTTTAATCGAATACTTTTTAAGAAAAAATATACAAACATGAAGCTAAATGACTACACATTAATAACATTGTGCAGCAAGAGTCATAGTTGGTTTGGTTTATTTGTAACATATTTATTAGAGTTGAAGACTTACGTAACTGATCAAAACAAAAGTATCATTTCAAAATGAAAAATGGCATTGGTTTCCCAAAAACACAAATTGTGCATATGAATTAACAAAGCCTCTAAGTGAGAATTGCTCAAATACTTCTAATATTATTTAGCTGGTAAACCAGCTGTATGTGCAGTAAATCAGCTCACAGTCATCTTTGCTCTTGTTTGATCTAATAACCTGTAAACTAACGTGTGGAAGGAGTCTCGGGAAGTGGGGAGATGCATGTGGTTACACCTTTCTGGGGGGCTTCCATTCGACAATTACTTGAGGCAGAAAATGACTTGATCTGTTGGCTACAACCAGAATCATGAGTGTGTGTAAGTGAATTGAGAGTTGTTAGATTTTGAATCCTGTCTGAAACTCTCAAGGCTTTAAGATTGAGGGATTGTATATTTTGGATTAATCAAGGAAATCACCTTTGACCCGACCGATAAGAGTTTCAGATTAGCCTTAAGGTAGCTGGAAGTATTAAACACCTGAGGCATTTTTTAGATCCACAGGGTGGTTCTAATTCAGCGTGGAGCAGTCCCCAACCCATGGGACTGTATTCTCTCCAGCACCAGTTCAGTGTGGTGCCCCTAGGCCCATGATCCTTCAGTTCTCCTTCCCAGTCGTTTAGTAAGAATCCTGTGGAAAGCTCCCACAGACATTTTTTCCTTAAAATTTCTCATGCAAATTGGTGAGAAATGCTAATAATCAGAAAAAAATTGCTAATTTCTCTTCTTTTTTGAACCCCTTTACCACAGTCAGTCAAAAAAATCCAGACTCTTAATATGCCAAGATGTTAATGGAGCTCTACAGGATCTGCCTTCTCAGTTAACATCAGTTAAGAACCTGTCTTTAATATTTTCATCTTTGGAATATGCATTAAAAAATCACACAAGTTTCAATGCAGTTGTATATTAGCAAAAAAATTAATTGCTGTATACAGTGAAGAACATACATTGCTATTATCTGCTTTATTAAAATAAGATTATCCCCAACTTTAAATAATATTTGCTTTAAAATTTGAAACAAGTTATCTTTGAAGCTGAACAGACTTGGCCCTTTGCCAAAACAACAATCAGATTTTCTGCTGCAATATATATAGAAAATCATAACAAACTTAATTACCTGCACCACTGCTAAAGGCTCTTCATATCTTAGCGCTCTTGAGATTTAGCAGATTGCATCACTTCTTCCTGATTAACGATTCTGACTGAGAGGTGAAACATTTAGACTTACTGAAATAAAAAAAAAAAAAGTATTATTTCATTAATTTAAGAGAGCCAATATGTGAACAGCCTCAGTTTCAAACAGTGTAATGACTTAAAATAAATGTTTAAACTTCAGTGTGTTTTCTCACACTGTGTGACTTGCTGGTGTGAAACTGTGTGAATGCTGAGTGAATATCAGAATAGGTTTAATTTTCTCAGATCTCTCATCTCTTCAGCCTTTCTTAGAGGTCAGTGTCTCAGCCTGAAATGATGATGACGGTTGTTATTATTTTTATTATTCTTTCTTTTTACGTTTTTCTCACCAGGAGCTTAGTACAATGATCCCCTTTCACAATTTCTAGATGCCAAGAATCTACGCAGTATTCAAAATCTCTGAAATTCTTGGACGCTGTTGTCATACAACTACATTTTAAGATCTCAGACATCTCAAATGTTTTTCCCTGCAGGAGGTGAGAGGAAAGCCCGAGTGCTGGGCAGGGTAGTTTGGTAGAAGAGCCTCATGGTCAGAGCTGAGGGCAGGTGACAAAATAGCTTTCGCTGCAGAGTACCCGTGTGTGGTGAGGGTAGCTGAATGTTTCAGACGGAAGGACGTGTTTTCTGGCTATGAAACGTAAACCCAAACTTTTGCTTTTTTGTGGTGGGAATAACATCACCAGTGTCCCTATACCAATATGTTATTTGACACAGTCGTGTGTTCCCTGATTTCTGCCTCTGAATTTTTCAGTCCTCTTCAGTATCCTTCCCCGGTTGCCCTGTGCTGCAGCTCTGCTCCTTGTCTTGCCTGACACCCCTTTTTGCTGGACACCGTTGCCTGGAAGTGCTGCAGCTGATCTTTTATAGCACCAGTATTTGATCACAGTAACTCCATTTGAGCCTAATTTTCTACTAATTCTTTGCAAGCCTTCAGCACCAATCGGAAATATCTTTCCAACATCCTCCAGACACCACCCTCTCCCTTGGTTTGAGAGATTCCAGTTTCTACAGCCTGGCATTGTAGTCACCAAGGAAATCCATTACTCGCCCACCAATTTTGTGTCAGCTCTTCCTTTTGCCACCTGGCTGGCTCCAACCACAGCAGAACCGGTCAAGACCAAGCACAGAGCATGGACAGAAGTGACTGATTAGGGCAGGAGCTCTGAACTCCTCCATGCTTCGAGTTGCCAACAAAAACAGTACTCAGGGTCATTTTCTTTATATAATAGTAATTGAAGATGAGAAGAGAAATAACATATCATTAGTGTTAAGAGAAGACACGGTGCCAATCTTATTGCGCAGTGCATGTGCAGCACCTGGCTCTCGGGGGGAGGAGGGTCTGGGTTTGAGCATTTGCCTTCCAAAGGCTTTAACACAGGGAAAAATGAAAACAAATAGTTACTTATATCTCCTTCCTTCTAATTGGGGCTATTTGTATGCTTAATTTTAGCTGATGTGTTGGGACAAGAACAGATAAGAAAAAGCTTTGTTCCTAATAGCTGGATGGCTGGTCCGAAAGAGTCATCATAAATGGAGTTAAATCCTCTTGGAGGCCGGTCACAAGTGGCATCCCCAGAGCTCAGTACTGGGTCCAGTTCTGTTTAATATCTTTATTGATGACCTGGATGAAGTCGTTGAATGAACTCTTAGTAAGTTCACGGATGACACTAAACTGGGTTTAAGTGTCGATCTGCTTGAGGGTAGGGAGGCTCTACAGAGGGATCTGAACAGGCTGGATTGATGGGCTGAGACCAACGGGATGAGGTTTAACAGGGCCAAGTGTAAAGTCCTGTACTTGGGCCACAACACCCCATGCAGCTTCAGGCTTGGGGAGGAGTGGCTGGAAAGCTGCCTGATGGAGAAGGATCTGCGGGTGTCTATTGACAGTGGCTGAACATGAGCCAGCAGTGGCCCAGGTGGCCAAGAAGGCCAATGGCATCCTGACTTGTATCAGAAACAGCATGGCCAGTGGGACCAGGGAGGTGATTCTGGCCCTGTACTCAGCACTGGTGAGGCCACACCTCAAATCCCATGTTTGGTTTTGGGCCCCTCGCTGCAAGAAAGACATTGAGCTCCTAAAGCATGTCCAGAAAAGGGCAACGAAACTGGTGAAGGGGCTGGAGAACAAGTCTTATGAGAGCAGCTGAGGGAACTGGTGGTGTTTGGCCTGGAGGGAAGGAAGCTGACATTATCGCTGTCTACAACTGCCTGAAAGGAGGTTGTAGAGAGGTGGATGTTGGTCTGTTCTCCCAAGTGACAGGCGATAGGATGGGAGGGAATGGTCATGAGTTGCACCAGAAGAGGTTCAGATTAGACATTAGGAAAAATTTATTCACCGGAAGCATTATTGAGCACTTGCACAGGGAGGTGGTTGAGTCTCCATTTCTGGAGGTATTTAAAAGACAGATAGATGAGGTGCTCAGGGATATGGTTTAGTAGCGGACAGGTACAGTTGGACTTGACGATCTCAAGGATCTTTCCCAACCTAGTACTTCAATGATTCTACAGTTCTGAGCTTTCTTTTTCATCATACCAGATTTTTATAGTGTTTCCTTCTGTTGCAGTGAAAACATCAGAGATCATTTTCCCTGATGCCTGCCTGTATAGCTCTCTGCCTCTGAGGAGCTCTTGTGTGCAAGGGGCTGATTCTCCTGCCACTTACTCTGATCAGAAAGAAGTAGGAGAGGGGACTTTCAGAGAGAGGGGGAATTTTTTTCTGTTCTGAGAAAGCAGTCAGACTCAGGCACTGATAACTTTTAAGGCAAGTCCCGTATTGGGTCCACTACTGAATGTGATGTGGTTGCTGCTGCTGTCACCACAGAAATCAGCTTATCCTTCCAAATTGCATGCTTTTCTAACCAAATGGCATTCTGAGGAGTGTATTTCACAGCTTCTCATGAAGCTGCTGCTCTGGCCCTAAGCTGTGTCAGGCCTTTTGTTGTGTGCATGTGGGCTTACACACGTGTGCTTCCGTGTGCTGCACGACCCCCAGGTATTCTGCATACTTGCATTCTTGTGAGATCCTATTTAATCTACTCCTTTCATCATCTGCTTATCAGTTTACTAATATCTGTTTGCTTTCCCAGCTGTGTGTTACAGTCTAGGATTAGTCTAACTTCAAAAAGTAACACTTGTTTAATTAAAGGAGTTTCCAAACTGCCACTGGAGTGCCAGATGCAATAACTGGAATGATCCCACCCCTCAGTTCTGTTCTTCTCTCCTCTCTAAAACACCCGACACCAACCAAGAAGAAAATTAGCAATAATAAACCTGTGAAAGAAAAAAAATATAGCGAAAGACGAAAGCAGTGTCAACCCCAGAGAATGAGCCACAACAGATCAACCCATTGTAAAAAAAATAAACACAGAAGTCCTCCCCGCTTTATTTGCCATCGTATTCATTAGTGTCAAGTGTCATATTTATTGCTTTGTCTTATCTGAAGTTTTATTCTTAATATTGAGAAAACTACCATAAAACCGATTGCAATACTTAAACACAGCTATGAAAATGAAAAATAGGTTTTTTTCCATAAATCAGTGGAATTATGGCCCTAGTGAAAATGTGCTCCATTGCAGCATGCTTTAAGGTGTGCTTTTTGGATAGCATGCTAATATTATACCTAGACTGATTGTCTGCAGGCACTGGACACAGTCCTCTGGGTGTGCGGAAATTAGATGAGGAATAATTCTTTTGTATAATAGTATCCCTTGTGTAGTCTTCTATGCAATACAATCACATTAATTCAGTTTCGCTGCATAGAGCTTATCTTCTGTCCCAGCACTAGAGTGTACTTTTCTGACATTTTACCTTGACAACAAATATTTTCTTACTTCATTGTGTTAGGAAGTCCAGCATTGGTAATTTACAGAGCAACTTTGCTTCCAGATCATAACTCCATGCATATGAATGCACGCCCCCACCCCTTGATGCCTATATATCACCACAGATACTGTGGAGCAAGCACAGAAGTGAGAGGCAGGAGAGAGTCTGGACCCAGGAGCTGGATTCAGGAACACATGGATCTGGGATCAGGAGCAAACAGACGAGTGGTGTCCTCCCTAGACATTGGCCGTCACAGAAGAGAATGAGACCCTCGTGATCTCTCAGTTTTATAGTGAGAATAACAAAGACGAGGTGGAATCTTCTGTTGATCAGTTTGGGGTCACCTGTCCTCTCTGCTCCTCCCTGCAGGTGTGACCTTTTTTCCTCTTTCACTTACAGCTCCACCAGCTCGCAGATGTCCTGGGTTTCTGTAGGAATAAGTATAAGCATTAGCCTTTCTGCATCCCAGTGCCCCGTGTTATCACTGCCAGAGAGAAACGCTCTCTGAAAAACATGCAATTAACTTTCAGAAAGTGAAGTTACTTATACGAGACTGAGCTGAAGTCAGAAAACTGGTTCTGTTTAAGCTCAAACCAGAAGAGTTATTTACAATGTCCTTGACCTGTCCTTCAAATTCCTTCTTACTCATGGAATCAAGTTCTTTTTGTCTGTGTCTTTCTAAATATGAATTACCATCTAACCTTTTCTTTGGGGGATTCATTAGTGCTGTTAAGGCCTGAATGAGAAGTCCAGAACCTCTGTTGCTTACTTCAACCGGAAAAACTCATTGTCCAGTGCTGCAAATTTGATTCACCTTTCCTGTGTTTGCAGAAAATATCTTTAGAACATTGCCAGCATGGTTTGTACTGGAGAAGTGTTGAGCAATATGATCTGTCTCTAGTGACCCGGACTTCTCCAATCTTCTACCCTTATTCCACTACACATGCTTCTTGCTCTCAGCCAGAGTTTGCTATCGACTTTGGTGTAATTGCAGTTAGATCTGGAGTTTTGTACTGTTTGGGGATTTCATCAGAGGCATTACCATAGAATCACAAAATCATAGAATGGTTTGGGTTGGAAGGGACCTCAAATATCAACCAGTTTCAACCCTCCCTGCCACGAGCAGGGACACCTCCCTCTGGATCAGGTTGCTCCAAGCCCCATCCAACCTGGCCTTCAACACCTCCAGGGATGGGGCAGCCACAGCTTGCCTGGGCCAGCTCACAGGCAAAATCCTTTCCCCACGCTCACAGGAAATCCTTTCTTCCCAAGATCTCATCTAAATCTCCCTTCTTTCAGCTTAAAACCCTTCCCCTTCACGCTGTCCCTGCACTCCCTGATCAAGAGCCCCTTCCCAGCTTTCCTGGAGCCCCTTTCAGTACTGGAAGGCTGCTGTAAGGTCTCCTTGGAGCCTTCTCTTCTCCAGGCTGAATAACCCCAACTCCCTCAGCCTGTCCTTGTATGTTAGGTGCTGCAGACCTCTGATGTTCTTCATGGCCTCCTCTGGATTCGTTCCAACAGATCTGTGTGTTTCCTGTATTGAGGACTCCAGAACTGAATTCAGGACTCCAGGTGGGGTCTCACAGGAGCAGAGTAGGGGGGCGGAATTAGGTCCCTCACCCTGCTGCTTGCCCTTCTGATATGGATATTGTCGGCTTTTGGGGCTGCAAGTGTACATTGCTGGCTCACACCGAGCTTCTCATCCACTAGTACCCCCACGTCCTTCTCTTCAAGGCATTACCGTGGATTACTATTTACACCGAATCACTCTCTTCTAATGCTTCTCACAAGCAGAAAGTGTAACATTAGGTTCCTACCAAGACATTTCAGTCTCCATTTCCACTTACGTGTATTCACTGGCATAATTGTAAAATGGAGAGACTGCATAACAGTATACTGAACAACTTCACTTCTGCTTTGCTGTTCTCTTTTTATAGGTACACTTGCAGAACACATTTGCCAAGTGTTTTCATATCTTTCACTGAGTCTCGGGTTGACTTTTGATATCTCATGCCCTACCTTTACACTCCATGGTCACTAGAACATACTTAATCATCCCCTTCTCCATTCTTTGCAAATGCTCCACTTATTTCTGATGTTCACCTGGGATGGTCTTTGTCTCTTGGTGCTGTCAGAGTGACCCCAGGCTGTCCGTGAGGCCATGCAGGGCCACAATCACCTCACATGAATTTACTCCAAAAAGCAGTTCTGCTTCTCAGATGTGTGTAATGATGAGGAAATATTGCATAACATTTAGAGCTTTGTGGAGGAGAGAACCTTGAGGTCTCTTTCATAGAAGTATGCGAAGCCGCTATGGTAGAGGAATCCTGAGGAAAAAGTCCGGTTTGTTCAAGCAGAGCACTTCATTTTGGCAACTTCCATATGTGGTGTTACAGTTTGACTCTGCTGATGTTTTATAACCATAGTTATCCTGAGTTTTGAGCTGAAAGGTCATTTTGAACAGAGAAGGTTCATTTTTTAAGGCAGAAAAACTTATCAAAGTGCGTCTAACCAGCACTGCCATTTAATTGATTGTGGTTCACTTTGCTTTTCAGTTGGCTTTGACTGAGCCCTAGCTATTCTGCTTTCAGTCTTTGTGAGCACTGTATTACTGTGTCACATGGTTTCATCGCAGTGGCTTTCAGTAGAGATGTACCTTGATCATGTATGGCTGCCCATCAATCTAACAGTTTTTCTGGTAGAAGCTAAAGGTGAGCTATGTGCTGCAATGGGACGTATATATGTAGCGTAGCTGACAGTAAACAATGAGAGTCTGTTCTCAGCACCACAAACCAGCAAGCATTGTCAATCTTTGCTCCAGTATATCTGAAAGGTTCTTTGGTTCATGCATGTTCCAGACACTCAATGCAAAGCACCTGGCCTGGTGAAGCTTAGGTGTGTGCCAACAGCTTCTCCCATCAGGAGCATTTTGGCAGTCCAGCTGTCACAGTTCTAGTGAGTGGTTGACCATGGCTTCCTGGCTGTAGGTAGCAGCATAGATGTGCTACAAAAGGTTTGGTGTGCCAGTAAAGCTCTAAGTATATCACAGAAGGTAGGATATTACTGGAGAGTTCTAAAGGTGACAGCAAATGGAGTGTGTTTGGCTTCCTTAGCAAATCTGCACTTGTGTGCTGGATGGCCAGTTTTCAAAGTTTTCTCCCGATATTTGTAGTATTTCCTTCAACATAAACACAGTTTTGTGTTACTTGGGTAGTCTTTTCTAGGCCACCTACATGTATGGTGTCCATTACAGCTGTATTGGAGCTCCTTAGACTTTCATCTGTTTTTCCTCATGATATCCCCAAGACTTGTTTTCTTGATTTTGGAGCTAGAGAACTGGAAGTCAATGGGAGATAGGCCAACCATTCTGCACGAGTTATGTTTTGCGTTGGTTTTAAGCGACACTCTTTAAAATATAATTAAAAGCTTTATTGTCCCTTGATTCATATACTGCTCTATTTATATTAGAATGCCACATTATCCATGTTGTTCCTTAGCCATTTTACAAATATTTCTATGCATGTTTATTTTGGCTACTGCTGCCAAACGTTGACTATATGAACTCTTTCCAGCTTTTTAAAAGCTGCATTGCTGTTTGGTCCAGAGGCTGGTGATCACTGAAGGAAGGGTGAGACAAGAGGGAAGGTGATAAAGGGAGCGGAATCACCAGCTGGTGGTATCCACATCAGAGGCAGGGGCTGAAACAAACCTGGGAAGGTGAGTCATGAACTTTATAGTGTTTCTCAGACTTGTGGAGCTCCAGACAGAGACGAATGAGCCTTTGTGGAAATCCTCCTGTGCTGTGACCTCGCCAGCCATGTCCAGTCTTGCACAGCATCTGCAGAGTTAAACGCTTTGGAAATCCACAGGGGCAACAGGACAGCATGGTGCTTTCAGTGTTGTGTGAACACATGTGCACTAGTTTGAACTCCACAAAATAAACTTTCATGGAAATACATGTTTTCGGCCAAGTTTTTGAGTAATGTGCATTGGCGGAGCTTGCACAACCAGTTACGAACCGGGTCTAGGCCTTGTAGCATAAGGTGTATATTAGACATGACACTATGGGCTTCTGAAGCTTCTGCAGGGACACAATTGGTTTGTGTTGCATTCTGTGACTTACCTCATCTTGTCTGGTGCCCTGTGTGCCAGGTCCGTGTCAGGATTTTGAACCTCTATTCTACTGTGTAAAGGATGGTTTCCTTCTGCAAAAGGGAAGGAAGAACAAACAAGCAGAGACTTAACTTCCATAGACTTCTTTTTCTTTCCTTTTTCTATAGACCTTTTGCCCTGAGCTCCAAGACAGAGAATCTATTGTAACTGCCTTCTGTTTAGATCTGGACATAGGAAAATAGTCTGGAAAGCCTGAAATATGGGGCTACTGCAAGTATTGATACCTTTCACAGACTCTGACACTTTTTAAATGGCCTTTCTGGAGCAGGTAGAAAATTTGAGGCTGCCAGGCAAAACAGGTGAAATAAAGACAACAATATCCCTTCCAGATATCTGCACTTCCACAGAGTAGCTATCAGTTTTGAGGCTTCAAGGCATAAACTGACCATGAAGTAGTGCTAGCACGCACAACCCATCCTATGGCTCTCTGACATTAAATTAAACACTTCATTCCTTGTGGTGTTTCTCCCTTCCTGCTACTTCTGGAAACCGTCAGAACTCAGAGTCATCTGCTGCCACGTGTTTGTTTGGGATAGGCTTTTCCACTGAATGTAACATTAAAAAATATAATTTGATTGTGGCTAATGAACAGAATAGCTGTGCCTCTGGGAGTTGCAGGGATTTTCAGTCTTTAGTCTGTATCATTTGAGATCTTTATATTGCCCACAGTCTGCATCATAGAGGACAAGATAGCCTATTTCTGTACTGCAGAGCACTTTAAAGTTGAGAGATCATTGTGCTATTGGAATCAGGTATGTAAAATACATCATCTAAGGTTTTGTAGGCCATAAGTCAGTGATCAAATACCGTAGCCCTCGTTTTATTAGAGCAAGAAACTGATTAACAGACATCTGCATCATGCCCGAAGGGAATGGAAACCATCTCAACAGCAAATTTCAATTCCACAGCCGAATGTGCAGACCATGGTAGATCATGGCTAAGAATACAACCCCTGTAAACAACTGCAAAGGCTGAAATACACCATGATTCCCCATGCTCGGAAACCTCCCTCCAGAGGGCTGTGTAAAGGCAGACCTCTTCCCTCTCGCATTCCCAAAAGCAGAGTGGCTCAAACGTGTGCTCTTCAATCTTCTCTTTTTGGTCTTTCATTCCCCAACGTGTGAGCCCTGCTTATGGATGTCTACATGAAGGACCAGCCCCAGCCACTTAAATGTGTGGGGAAGTGGGAGTGGGAGGCAGAGCCTGGGAGCCGCGTGGCTCTCTGGGGATCACTGCTGTCAGATTTTATCCTGTCCTTGGTAAAGTGAGACTTCTCACACCTGCAGTTCCTGAAGCTCTGCCCCTTGAGGTGCTCTTTTCTTGAGGCCCATCCCTTTCCTCTCTAAGTTTTATGTTGCTGACTTATTCTGGTCTTTGTCCAAGTCAAGCTATTGCTGATAAACACCAGTTTGTTCCTTTCCTGCAGTGATTTAAAAAAACAAAAGCCATAACACAAAATCAACTTAAAATAAGATTATCTTTGGCTTGCTGTGATGTTACATTGAACAGACTAAACAAGTCACCATTTCCTTTATATAAACTTTTCTAATATTTTATACATAGTCCATCCTTTTTCCACCAGTCTCTGGTTTTGTTGTTGTTGAAATTTTCTGTAGAGGTTTCCTCTTAAACATGTTTAAACAGGTTGTGATCTACCTTTTGGCATTGACATGAGCCCGGCATATGGGGTATGTACTTACACAGATTTTGGAGCAGAGACAAGGCAAAGTGGCAGGACTGGGTGGGGGCTGATCTCCGCTCTGGTCAGACACCCAAGGCAACACCCTCTCCTGGGCTGCAAGGGGGAAAACTCTTCACCTGCATGTGTTGGGAGGAAAGTGGATGTGACAAAATACTAGAGGAATTTTCTTCAGATAATTTATGATAGTGGAGTCTGACAGTGAACGGGTCGCCCTGTGCCTTCTTCCCATCCTCTCTGGCTGCACTAAATTAGCCATTACATGGGGTTGCATTAAAGGTATTTTCTCCAGAGCAGAATCATTCGCGTACAGGCCTTTGTTCAGTAATTACTTTGGAAGGGGCTGGGGAGAGGGAGCTGTTGTGATTTGTAATACCTAGGTGGCAAAGATTTGTGTGTTTCCCTTCCTTTGACTTGCAAGCTATTTTTCTTACAGAGCTCATGAGATCCAAGTAGTGAAAAACGATGCCCAACCATTTTTTCAGTGTGCTACTAGTTTGCATATGCTGCACATTTCCTTCAAAATTAATTGCCCTCATTTGCAGTATTTCTGTTCCTTAATTAGGTTTACTGATTGATAACGTGAAGAAATATGTTCTTTGGTTTTGAGGACAGTTTATGCAAACAGCCGGGGCAATACATCTTTTAGCATAGAGGCTGATTCACGGCATTTCTTTTGGGCCTCAGCTTCTCTAAAGCAACAGAGCGAGAACTGTCATATATATTATTTCTTTCCAGATATCTGATAACTTCTGGCATCTGAAGGGATGGTCTTTTTTTATTACGATAACTAATTGACATCAGAGAGATGTGGAGATAATGCAAGTGTTGTATTCCCTCTTTGTTGTGGTTGCTGTTCTTTTTTTTCACTCAAACCAACACTATGAAGCCTGCTCCAAAAGATACACTCAACTGCCAGTGAAAGCTTACTCTAGAGACTAAGTTTAAGAAGTAATGATTTTATCAGATGTGAGTAAACATGGCTGTTTTGGGAAGATACTGTACCAACAAAGCTAGACTTTTCTCTGAAGGTCTTGTACCAACAGAGCTACTAGCTGTTATTTGGGGAAAGGTTTTAATTCTAGTTTTCAAAGCATTTTGAAACTGCATATACTTGTTACTATTTTGGGACTTCATAATTTCATTTTAAGCATCTGTGGATGTGTTATGAGTTCTTTTGCTTTCTTCTAAAGGACATTTGCCCTTTTGCTTGGCTTATGGTCAGGGGTTTTGGCTAGGGATTGCGTTGACTCAGGAGTGCAAGCAACTGTGTGATGGATGCTGCAGCCAGGGCACAAACGTGCAACTAATCAGGACCTGTTTCCTTATCACTGACTCTGGCAGTAAATGAGGCTGCTTTATCCTTGCCTCTGCAAGCTTTCTTTGGCAGTCACAGTCGCTGAGGGCAAGCAGGGATTGCTGAGGTGTTCCAGGCTCAGTCTGCAGCCTGTGATTCTAGCCAGAGACTAGATGGACAACTCTGCTGATCCAGGAGAAACACATTTAACATCAGAAAGCTTGAAGGGAAAAAGTGAACTCAAAGCACAAATCAAAGAGGAGCAGCCAGCACTCTTGGTTGTGCTTTTTTGAATTCCTAAATGCAAAACCTCCAGGGCACCCCTTTATGATGGGATGGGCAGTACCAGCCTTGTTAGAAGCTGTGATACTTCTCGTTACAATTAGGGTGCAGTGATATCAGAAATAACAGCATAAATTGAATGCCACAGTGAGGTGCCTGTATAGTCTAAGCAGAGTGTCTGAAATGTGGTTCCTAGCTCTTAGACCCACTCGCAGCAGGCAGGGAGAGCTGGCTGCAGCCTCTTCTGCCCTCCCAAAGTGGCCGTGAAACATGAAACATCTCTGATGTCCGAGACCCTGACGTTGCCAAGAGGCTTGTGGTTTCCACGGTGGAGAAGGAGGTCTAGGAACCTGTCAATGACAAGGATGCTGGATCTCTAGCCAGTTTCTCCCTTAAATTGGCTCACTTTTGGCATAAATTATTCTAGTACATTTTTTAAAAAAAAAGCCAACCAGACAAGCAAACATAAAACTGAAAGCAAACCAGCTTTGTAATGGCCAAGAAACTTCTTACCAGTCTAGGCTCAGAGCAAGCTGTGGAATAGGCAGCCAGATTGTGCTTTTGGTGCCAGAACCATTTTCAGTCCTGTTCATGAAACGTTATTGAAAGAACGTTGCTCAGTCTTCTCTTTTAAGATGCATTTTCTATTAATTGGGGACAGGGAATGTTACTGATCACCGTCCTTGTGCCAGGTGAAATTAAGCTGCTAGCAAACTGAAGACACTTTCAGTTAGGTTGCAAATCCTTGTATGCAGCACTGGAAGAAGCAGTGTAGAAGCGCCAGTTGTGTCTGTGGTGTCCATAGCTAAGGCTGTTTCTTGGAGTCAGAGGAGAAGAAGAGCAGAAGGTATCGTTGGATCTCCCCTAACATGAGCTGCCAGAACATTAGGAGGTAGACATCTGTGTTCCCATTGAGCAGGTGGATGAGATTCTAATTACTCCCCACTCTGTGAAGAAGAAATGACCCCGAGGAGGCGTCTCCTGCCCTTGGCTGAAGAGTGATGCTGAGCAGCGTTTAGACTGCTCTTGGCTGCTTTACTTGCTGATGGTCGGTGAGAGGAAAGCCACTCTCCAACTGAGAAACAGAGATCCTATTGACTTTTTCTGCTGATTGCCAGCAGATAAGTGAAAATCACCCTGCAGGGTAACTTGGCCGTGTTCCTAACAGGGCCAGATAAACAAATGCTACTGTTATTTTTACAAGATGTGCCCAAAGGAGAAAGGAGAAGCTCTGCTGTGCAGAAATAATTTTGAGGGCAGCATATCTTATGGGTTTATTCAAGTGCATTGACCAGAGACGAAACCACGTCTCATTCTACCAGTGCTTAAATTCTGAGTGCTGGAAAGGGGTTGGACATGAGCGGGTTATACCTCCACGGTCACCGTGTTGATTTTCCTTGTACCAAAGAAATGAAGTTATCACCTAAGAAAGCATTTGGTCTTATTAGCTTAGTTCTATTAGCTGAAATTCTATGTTATGATACATCTTGGTCTAAATCCTGTTTCTAAGGCACTAAGTTGCTTCCTATAATTTAACTCTTCAAATACTGTTACTATCCAACAGATGTTGTCAGGCAACAGGGACTCAAATTCAGGGCTGTACAACAAGGATGTTTGATATGAATTTTAAAATAGTAGAAAAGTATGATAGCTGTGATGTTCTACATTGAGTCAGGTTTTCTTCATGATGGGTTTTCAGCCTGCAAACCATGTCAGAGAGAGACAAATGGTGTGGCTGCGACTCTGGATCCCAGGGTAAAGCACTGGACTCAGCGCTGCAGCCCCAGGGCTGTTTCTAGGTCTTACATTTGAAAATATGACCGTGAAAACAGGAGACTAGTACAGACTGATGCAATGGTGATGTCTGCCAGAGCCTGCGGGCACACAGGACCAATAACAGCAGTGTGAGCCTTCTCTTTGCCTTGGAATGTGCCTGTTGTAGGGAAGCCCCTGAAGACAATTCTCCTTCCTCTTACAGAAACAGTTATATCAATGCTAAGGAGCTCGTTGTCTGCAATGTCTGTTTGTAAAGAAAGGGAAATGAGCTATGCTGGTGTAACCCTTTTATATCGCTGTGCTTATGTGAGAGCATCTGACCAATGTGTCTGCTTTGATATGAACTGACACCCTTAACCTGAAGAGTTTTATCAGTGCAAAGGTGAGCGTGGAGCAGATTTGAGAAACAGCATCTCCTTTGCAGTTTGTTATATGAATGGTGAAAAAAAGCCTCTCAGTTTTGTCACAATTGGTGCCTTTTCTAATAATTTAAAAGCTTGTATTACTTACATGTAGAGCTAAAATGGCTCTAAGTGCATTTTTATTGCCTGGCTCTGAAGCTGCCATGTACAGGTTAACAGCCCTAATGCTTTTAAATAATAGGAGGAGTATATGTAGTATGGCATTAGAAAATGATATATGTCCTTTTATTTGGACACAAGTAGAGCACTAAAAGCCCTGTTCTGTTTTCTACAGAATATTTTCTTTTACGGTACCTGCTGTGTTTTAAATATCCTCCAGCAAACTAGTAAACACTGAGAGGCTTTGAATGTGTAAAAATGTTGTTATATAAATCTTATGATTAAGAAAATTAAACTACTCATGTATAATCATCTACTGCAAATATAAGTATACCAATTTTGTGGTCTTTTTTAACATCCCGTTTTAGTTTCTATACTTTTTGCGATGAGAATATATTCTTGGTTTTATTTCCCCTCCTGCACAATTTTTTATTACATTTAGGGAACTAAAGTCGGGGAAATAGTGCACTGGAGGGTCAGAATGCTCTGGAGTGTTCTGGCTGTGTAAAATCAGGAGAGGTGCTAAAAGTACCAGCAAATTATTTTTTCCTTTAATTATTAAAAAAAAAAAAAAAAAGTGGCTCGTTTCAGTTCACACAAACTTAATTGTACAGGCAGGGGAGATCTCAGATCTCTCCATCTACACTCTTCATTACGGGGCTTCACTCTGCCTTTCTTGCAGCCTTGTGGGTTGCCCCCTCCCAGCACAAGCGCTGAGGAGAAGAGGCTTTTGCCCTTCTGACTCCAGCACACAGTAGCTTATAAAAACATCTCGTCTTTAAGGACGTGCTAGTTAGTTCTTAGTGTATTTAAGGATATTCACTGGTCTTTGCTACATTTACCTCCTTCAGACTTTAGTGCTAGTTAGTTCTTAGTGTATTTAAGGATATTCACTGGTCTTGGGTACATTTACCTCCTTTAGGCTTCATATTCTTCTTTTCAGATACAGAACCCATGTCATACTTCTGACTGGTTGGAGGATACATTGTTTTTAGGCATTAACTGTCCCCCAGAACATTAATGAATAATCAGACTCCGGAAGTCAAAATCAGACTTCTATATCAAATTTTTTTGTGGTGTTTCAGCAGTGATGTCTCTGTCAAGGACACCGTATCCGCGTTCTCCCTGCTGCGATGCACCAGACTCTCTCCTTTTGCTCAATGTCCTGTGCACTGCCATGGGCAACGGCTGTGGGGGTTCTTCTTGTTAAAAAAAGGCCATGTCTTCCACCAAAAATAATAATTTCATAAAAGGCTGAGTTTAGTCAAAGCCTCTTCCTCTTGGTTTTTTATTTTAAAATAAAATATTTTAAAATATTATTTTTAAATATTTTAAAATTTAAAAAAACCACTTTTTTTAATAAGGAAAGGGCATCCTGAAATGGTAGTGCTGGGCTTTCAAGATATCCTGTCTAACTGCTTGTTCATCTGAGTTTGCTCTGTTTAATTCCTGGAAATATTTGTTTAGGTCCCTGAATCAGTATTGTGGCTTGGGGGGGGTTGCACCTTTCTTATGAAAACGTGCTTTAACATGTGAAGTTAGCACTGCGTGTATACTGACCAACACTGAGCCTAGCACTGTGCAATTCTATGTGAGAAAGAGGAATTATGTCAGAAGCAAGCGTTTTCTTCTGTCTCCCATTGCAAAGAGTCGCCTGCACTGAGCTGATGAGCTAATCTTTCTTCTTTGTTGTGTAATTCCTGAAACATTCTAGCCTTTCTCATTTCCTACAGCAAAACCTTAATCATGATGTATTTTGCTTTTCTGTTAGCCATTAGATGCGTAATTGTTCTTCCTTATATCATATTAAATTGTCTAGCTTATTACGTGCTTCAGCAGATTGTCTGGATCATCTTGCATATACCATGAACAGTACCAAGCAAGCATCCTTTCTTTCCACATCCCTAAAGTAAAACACATGCAATTTATTCCTGAGAACTATCTTGTAGCATTTTCAGATTGTCAGTCATTTAGTCAAACTCAGTGTTTTTTAATGATTCGTCTTCAAATTTTTTAATCTCGCTCTTGAAGTAATATATTCTTGATAATCACACAATTCAACCCATATAATTTACTTCCTTGTGCACACTGCATAGTCTACAGAGGATAACTTGCCAGGGAGGTGGTTGGGTGCACAAGAAACAAGCTCTTTGGAGAGTAATGCAGTTTTCACCATCTTGTGACCTTTTTTAGTGCCTTGTCTGCTCTCTTACTTAATATCCAACCCAAACTATTCAATGATTCTATGATTTCTGACCCACCAGTTGAGGAACAGTATCATGGACAGTGCACACAACCAGGAAACAGAATTTTTCAAGTTTATTAAGCCTCAGGGTATATCCTGTTCGACACTGTTTTCTGTGAGCAATCTTTTGCTGTTTATTGCGGACAGTCTTTGATCGTGAATACATGTAATATTCCTCATAAAGAAGTCAGAGTTTCCTACACTGAAAAACCTTCAATGGAATTAGTGTAATCCTCTTCCCAGTCGGTCTTCCACCAATACTTTGCAACTTTTGGCCGAGGCACCACTGGATCTCTGCGTTCAGTTACTGCCACGTCAGATGAGCATTTCAGAATGTGGTCCAGTCATTAAAGCGTTCCCAAGCACTTTCCCGCCATTAGGTTTTGCTCCTGCAGTCATTTTCCCTGTGGCTCATCCACAGCATTTAGCCAGTTTCAGTGGGGGAAGGAAGATTTTATGTGTGAGTCTCTCGATAGAAACAAAAGGGTGACAAGGATCAGCATCAAGTTTGTCAGACAGGTGAACCACCGTGCAATCATACCTGCTTACATCTTCCAGTCCTGTGCAGGGTAGAGGTAACAGGCTGAATTAAGTCATCAGATTCATTGGTTTAGAAAACATAAAATGAAGAAAGATAAAACAAGTCACAAGGGGCAGAGCCCGCACAGTGAATATTTTGTTTATCTGCTACCTGTGCTGAGCAGAACAGACTGAGAGTCTCCTTTCTGCCTTACCCTTCAAGATCGTACTGTGGCTATTACTGAACTGTGAGGCAGCAGTGATATAATTACAAGCTGGGCCAAATTCGAGTCCAATGTAAGTGGTCCTTCCTCTGCTGATCACAGTCAAGTTGTATTAGCTTGTGCTAAGTGTGGAGTTAATTCATTCTGAATTATTTTTCTTCAGTATTTTTCACTGCTTTCATTCTTCAGAATGCTTCCCCAAACTTATCACTCTATTTTCACTGCCTCTTCTTCCCTTGCACTGGTCAGTATTTAAAAAACCCTTCCTTTGCTTCAGGACCTGGTTTATACAGTGAGCTCCCCAAAGCCGATCTGTCTCACGGTTAGCTCAGTTCGTCTTGTGTGGTCTGTGCAGAGTGACTTATGCTATGGCTGAGCCCAAATCTTTCTCCATGTAGGAGCTGCTGTTAGGTAGCAGCGAAAAAATGCTCCAACATGGACAAACTGGCGCTCAGCTCCTCTCCCAGATGCAGGATAGACCCTGCAAACCCTTCAGCAAAATTCAGGAGTGTTATTCCTGCACAGTGATACGTGTAGCACACTAGATCCTTGGTGTGTTCCTGGTTTGTCTGTTTATTTTTGTCTGCTTTTTCACCTGTGCTGGGAAGCAAAGGATTTGTTACTCGCTGCGGAACAGCTATTTGGAACATTCTTCCAAGTGGTTACAGGTGGTCACTGGTTCTCCGTGTTCAGAGATGAGATACTATAGAAGCTGCAGAGTGGATCCTTCATGGACCACGTAATGCTTTCTATATTGAGTAAAATAACTGTTTTATGGGAGTTGAGTCGTTTGGTTTAGAAAACATAAATGTGCTGGTTGTGTGGCTTCCCATGAAAACTTTTGTTTGCTTGTATGGGGCAGCCTGTATTTCACACCACTGAGCATCTTCTGCTGTAGTCAGACTCACAGTGGTAATGGATTTGGATCACATAGACAGGGCTCTGCACAGAGCTTCTTTTCAGCCAGAAGCAACATCACCGTGGTCAAGGATTTCTGCATCAAGAACAGTGAAATCCATTAATGCACAAGGTGAAGGTTATTTATGCATCTACTGTTTAAGGTGGATGTGTTTAGGGGAGAGAAAAAGCCTGTATCCAGTGTTGAGAACATCCTGCTTATGTTTTTAATTCCTTGATAACCGTCTATGTGCCCAACTGCATGAGAACCGTGAATGTCAATTCCTTTGCATAAGAAGCAGTTTCATTTCCTCTCTTTGTTTGGTGTTTCTATGAAGTCAAATTTGTACATATTCCTTTAGCATTAAATTAATCTCTTTGCAACAGGAAAATTCATGCATATTCGAAAAATATTTATTCTGTTATTTTATAAGATAAGATTGCTTCCTAGTGGCAAGAATTCAAGAAGTAGCCCGGTTTAGAGTGTGTTGCCTTCATAAATTACATCCTCCTAGGAGGAAGAGAAAATCAGAAATAATAGAAGAGTTTTAGCTAGGGAGAAGGGTAATGTCACTAACCTCATGATTTCAACTATGGAAATTGTCTTACAATGTGAAATTTATTATGTTTAACATTCATGATATTGTTAGATTGTTTAATGAGAAACAACATAATTGTTTTTTCCATAATGAGCCCTCTACTAAAATAATATTTAGAAGGAGATTGTCTGTTGGCCATCTTAAAGAATTTTTTTAAACACAGTTTTGCCTGCTCTTCAAAGTAAGGAATTTAAACTCAGAAAGGGTTTTTTTTACAATATGCAAACAGTTATCTGGCTTGCAAGAAAATGTGTCATTGTGGAAAGTAAAAGCAGATGCCTTCATAATGACAGGTCTCTTTGAAACTTTATGTCAGAAGCTGGAATACCTCCCCCGTCAAAATCAGTGTTATTTGAATTAAAATCACATTGTATTTTTTCCTGGTGATTTCATTTCTAGTATTTACTGCTGTTCTGTCCCCCTGTGTTTATGAATGCAATGTCTGTGCGATGGGGTGAGCCTCTGCCCCACTGGCACTGCCTGGTGCTGCTGAGAATCAGCCATGGAGCACACCAGCAAAGCGAGGGCAGGGCTCATACCTGCAATTTGCACTTGTGTGGCTGTGAGCAGTGGAATACTTTAGCTGCATGTGTGGTGAACCTGAGGAAAAGGAGCTGTCTGGGTGACACATTCATTCCTGTGTGCTGTGCCAACTCTGGGCAGCAGTAGAGTTGATGCTGAAAATAGCACTGAGGTGCCCCATACCAATTTCTGCTTTAAACTATGTTTTAGAGCTGCTGTTAATAACACTACTGCACATCCAGTGGTTCCCCATGTCAAGATTCAACTGTCAACCACATCTCCATGTAACTACTCCTAAATTTGTGTACTTATTCCTGAAACAGCCCTCGGTCTACAAAATCTACTGGAAAGATCTAGTACCCAAACCACAGTGAGGGCATGAGCCCGCAGAACTCTTAGCAGAATCTGAGTGCCCCTTGCCTTGACCCAACGTGCTAGATGCTGTGCACAGAGCTGGAAGATTTTCCTAACCTACAGAGCAAGTAAAGTGCATACCCAGAAGGCAGAGGTACTGTAATAAGACTAGAAGGCTTAAGTAGAGCTTTTTAGTACACACTAAAATGCTTTAGAGGCATTTAGGTTTGCCATTTGATATTGATGAAGGATCCTGTAGTAGGTGTTACTAAAGGAAGGGCTCAGTGCAGAGATGATGGCCCTTTGGCACCTCACTCTTGTTCATGCTGAGGCTCCTACTCACAGATCCAAGGAGGCTCATTTTTTTCCCACCAAAACTATTTTCAAGCTTGGGTAAGATCTGCCTCCAACAGGCTGGAACCACACTACCTTAGACTTCTTTAAAAATTCACACACTTTGAGATTAATATACCTGTTTTTTGATTAAACTGTTGTATAGTACTGTATATTACTATATAGTATTATACTATACTCAATAATATATAGTATATAATATATAGCATATAATCATAGAATCACAGAATGACTAGGTTGGAAGGGACCCACGGGGTCATTGAGTCCAACCATTCCTAACACTCCCTAAACAATGCCCCTCAGCACCTCATCCATCTGTCCCTTAAACACGTCCAGGGAAGGCGACTCGACCACCTCCCTGGGCAGCTGTTCCAGTGCCCAATGACTCTTTCCGTGAAAAATTTTTTCCTGATGTCCAGCCTGAACCTCCCCTGGCAGAGCCTGATTCCCTCTTGTCCTGTCCTCAGTCACTTGGGAGAAGAGCCCAGCTCCCTCCTCTCCACAACCTCCTCTCAGGTAGTTGTAGAGAGCAATAAGGTCTCCCCTCAGCCTCCTCTTCTCCAGGCTAAACAACCCCAGCTCTCTCAGCCGCTCCTAGTAAGATTTGTTCTCCAGCCCCCTCACCAGCTTCGTTGCTCTTCTCTGGACACGCTCCAGAGCCTCAACATCCTTCTTGTGGTGAGGGGTCCAGAACTGAACACAGTACTCAAGGTGCGGTCTCACCAGTGCCGAGTACAGAGGGAGAATAACCTCCCTGGACCTGCTGGTCACACCGTTTCTGATACAAGCCAAGATGCCATTGGCCTTCTTGGCCACCTGGGCACACTGCCCAGTCAACTGTCAACCATTACCCCCAGGTCCTTCTCCTCTGTGCAGCTCTGCAGCCACTCTTCCCCCAGTCTGTAGCGCTGCATAGGGTTGTTGTGCCCCAAGTGCAGGACCCGGCATTTGGCCTTGTTAAACCTCATCCCATTGGTCTCGGCCCAGCAGTCCAGCCTGTTCAGATCCCTTTGCAGAGCCTCCCTACCCTCCAGCAGATCCACACTTCCACCCAGCTTAGCATCATCTGCAAACTTGCTGAGGGTGCACTCAATGTCTTCATCCAGGTCATTGATAAAGACATTGAACAGGGCTGGACCCAGTACTGAGCCCTGAGGAACCCCAGTTGTAATATATAGTGTGGTATAATACTACAGAGATATTATACTAAATACCTCTATAACATGGTGAGTTTGATCCAGTGTATTTACTTCATTTGCTGAATTCCATGTTTTATTGCTGCTGAAGTTAGCTAAAAGTGAAATCTATGAATATCTTTTGCATGAAGTTCCTTGAACTCTCTTGCTGGCCAGGTAATGTCTGGAGAGCCACTAGAAAAAGTTAGGAAATTGCTTCTTGAAACCCTGTCAAATAACTTCAGGCGTTGCTCCAATGATCTCGTAAGTGTTGCCCCTTCAGGCCAGCTCCTCTCGCTGGCACTGTGCAGCCCTGTCACACCACTGTATGGGCAACATGAAAGAGAAGTTCAGTAAATTACTGTTTTTTAAGGAAATTCTCAGCGTACCAGCCACTGACTGGTATTTTTTATGCAGCCATATTCAGCAGTGGCCTTGTGATTATACTGAAATAAAATGTTTTGGTTAAATTGTTTCATCTTTGAAATAGTCCACAACTGAAAACCCTGGGGGGAAAATAAGCATATAATTTTCTCACTATTTTAAACCACATAAGCACCAAGAAAAAGACTATGATTCATTTATTTTGGCGCATGTTGATTAACTAGCAATTAAAGCTTTATGGTATTTTCTTTATGGAACAACAAAAGCCAGTTTAATGCTTCTGCTTTAGTTTCGGCTCATTGGACTGGCTTCATACCTGGTGCAGACAGATAAATGCTCTGAAAGCGTATGAAGTACCTGCGTGCAACTGAACACGGCCCACTTAGTTCAGAAATATAATGGGTGTTCACAGAAGGAACTTTCATTCATTCACAGCATCTGGTTCCGTTACATTCAGCCCAATCAAGCCATGAAATTGAAATTAAATCACTTTTGATAGTGGTAATATTGTAAGAATGAAAGCAAGGTTGGGGGAAGGGAAGTATCTACATAGCATAAGAATCTCTTAGTGAGGACAAGCTGTGTAAAGTGCCTTTAAATTGTTTCACGTAACTTACTGGATGCGTGGAAAGATGAACTTGGCACTATTTGATTTACCTGACGTGCATTTCACATGCTCTTTAGAATCTAGATTGAGTTTGTGTAAGGCAGTGTTGTAGTGTAACCTCTTCCTGCAAAGGCTCTGATGCCCACTGTCGGGTTTTTTTGGTGGGTGATACGTGAAACACCCCCAACCCTGCGGCACCTTCACCACCACCCGTGCCATGCAAATATCGTTGCCACCCATGACTCTCCCAACTTCTGGATGAGAGTCCTGCTGCTGCCTCCCTCCTTGGCTGCCCTGGGGACCGCAGCCAGAAGGGAAGGGCTGGAGAGGAACAGCAGGAGGTGTGAGCTGGGCAGGAGGGGATGGACAGAAGGTGGCAAAATAGAGAGAGCAGGAGGGAAAAGCTGGGTGAGGTGTATGGGCATTATGCAGGCCCAGAATGAAGTCAGCTTCTGGAAATGGGCCGTGATCTCTAACCTGAGGGCTCTGCCAACTTGGATGTTGAAGCGTGAGCAGGGGGAAGGTGGAGTTTGTATGTGGATGGTGAGAAACAGCAGGTGGTAGAGCAGAGTGATGCAGGCTTGCTTTCTACTTTGAGGTGTATGGTGATCTCTACACTGGATGAAAAACTCGGTGCAGCTTCTAAGTCTCTATATTTGTTTTTGCCACCATTGCAATAATTTTCATTCACTGCTCAGCCGTGATTTTCCAATGAAATGTGTGCAGTGGGGTAGGTCCACGGAGCAGATGTACACATTACAGTATAGTACAAATAATGTGTGATGTGGCTTTTCTTGTAATGTATACATATAGTGCTTACATGTACTGTACACGCATTGCACAGTTTTATGCACAATATTAAGTGTTAGGGTTTGGAAAGCTCAAAGGTGTTTCCATCTCCCTAGGTGGTCAGTCACTGAAAATGTCAGGGCTAAGGTATGTTTTTAGTGAAGCTGTTGGCCCGCTTAGAACAGCTTTCTGAGTCACATGCAAAGAGAGACCCTGTCGAGACATACCTATGCTAAACTCGGATACGAGATAACTGCTGTGAAATGTAGTGGGACTCTGGCCGAGCTGCTCGGTCCGTGGGATGACTGGACTCTGCTTTGAGAATGAGGGATATGCTCAAGGCTACGGAAATACCACTCATCTTGCAGGTATGCCTCCTGTTCCTGCTCTGCAGAAGTTGTCATCACGCTGGGTGACATCAAGGTGCCGTAGTTTTCCATCTGTAAAATTATTATGTCCTCTTGTGCCTGAGGGCTTGTTTTCAAAGTGTTGGCAGTGGGAATGGGAATACAGTGGGAATCAGAATACAGCAGCAAGTCATTGTTCCAAACAGGCTTCCTGAGGTGTCTTAAAACAAAATGGAGAGCTTAAGCCCTTCCAACACCCTCCCAGGTGTTTGCTGGTGCCAAGCACCTCTTCATTTGCTGTGACAGCAAAGAATCGTTGCCCTGGTGTCAGCATGTTCTTCCTCTTGTGGCCAAGCCCTTGGCAAGGCACTGGCATCAGTGCAAGCTTGAAATGAAAATCAGTGCAAGCTTGAAATGACTACCTTGCTCGCTTTCTGTTGAAACAGGAGGAAAGATAGAGGATGAAAATAAAGAAGTGCTAATAAAATTATTGTAGCCTCAATTACATATATATTATGCATATACACACACATATATATATATATAAGCTTCCGAAAGTTTTTGAATACTTCTTAACTGCAGAATTATTTGAAATAGTTGTGTACCTCTGCTAGTGATGTTGCTAGAGCTGCTGGTACCGTGCCACAGAGGCAGCTAGACACTGAATGGGTATTCTTGTTATATAGGACTAGAGAATCAGTATTCTGCCTCCACATAGCACTTCCACGTGCAGTTTGAGTCAGAATCAGGTGGCTCCTCACTGCGGCTTCTAGCTCCCAGGAAAGATCAAAGGTCCAGGAGCTGTGGAGGTACCAGTGGGGCTCCCAGCACAGAAAGCAACGGCTGCTTGTGCCCCATGCCATTTCCAGCAGATAGGAGGCATGAGGCCTGGGAGCCTTGTCACAACCAGAAGCTCCATGCACATGTCTGACAGTCCTTCTCAGTCCTGGGCCAGGCTCTGTGTGGTGGCAGGCGGGTGGCTCAAGGCTGGGGGTACCCAGGCGGATCCGTGCTAGTGGAAGGAGGCACGTCTGTGGGCTGCTCCCTCATCTAGTGCCGAGCTGGCTGCAGAGAACAAGTACTTCATTTGATTTCTCTAAGTACCTCATTGTCTTTAATGATAAACTGCATTCACCCAGCAGTTTCCCAGGTCCCGGACCCAGCTGTGTGCAGCTGTTGTGTTTCCTGTTGGTGCTCTGTCACCAAATAAGTCACCTCTACAGATTTTTTATGTCTGAACCGTTTCACTGGGCCTTTTCTAAGCGGTTTCCTGATGTTTCCGTGTAAAGGAAGGATTTATTAAACATTAATCCATATAAGCTTACACAGCCTCAGGTTGGTTGATGAGCTTGCTGCCATGCAGCCCTCAAAGGCAAACTGGCTCCCATCTGCATTAAGGACTAGGGTGCTCACCTCAAACCCTGATACTCCTTTTCCTCCCTTCTTCGAAGTGTTTTGGAAGCAAAATACCTGTAGGCGAAAATGTTGGATATTCTACCCCTGTGTATGCTGCCCTGTTGATGAGCCAGGGATTCACCGAAAACTTTGGCAAGGAGACTAAATGGTGAAAAGGCATCAGGACTGGAGAGAATGGCACTGTATCCATGATTTGTTGAGTTTCTCTTTTTGACAAAGGTGCATTGCTGCGTTGAGGGGTTTATTTTGGTGTTTGGGGTGGGTTTTTTTCTGTTTTTCTGAGTGCTTTAGAATACACCATTTATTTTTCTAAGTAAATAGGTAAAAGCCCATGCAAATTGTTCCTGAAAACATGCTTGCTTTCCTTGTCCAGGAACAGCGTGCCTTTTCATGCCTATATTTAGCCTTCTCATAAACACGGACAGTTATTAAAAAAAAAACAGGGTCTTTCCCTTTACCCAGCCAAGTCTGGTAGAAACCAGTCCAGAGAAAGTAATTGCATTTACCATAGCATTTATCTAGCCTTACTATTTTTGGAGGTGTTTTCAAAGGTAAATGCACAGAAAGCAGCAGCTGTTTCAGTCTCACACATTAAAATCGAGTTCCCGAATGTTAGCTGAGGAATTAATTTTACAACACATCACTTTTACTGTCATACCTAAAATGAGTGATTTAACTGATGACTGTAATTTAAATCAAAATATTGCGGGCTTCGTTCAGGAAAAAATAAGTAGGTGAGATTTAAATGGGAAGAAATACATCTAGATCGAAACTGTCGACTTTGTTTTCTGATGCTAATTTTCAAAATAATGAACATACTTCAAGTCGTTATACACGTTACACAACATTAAACCCCTGAGGCATGGTCCACTGTGCCAGTGCTGCTCAGCTAGTCCTGACAGGGCTGCCATTTCGTCAGCTGCCAGAGCGAACGGGCACCTTGCCAGTGCAGATCCCTGTGTGGATGTAACCCGCCGCCAATGTGTGCGTAATTAAATAGGCCTTTTCCCATGTCAGTAGATACCTGTGGAGTTATGAAAAGACACTAGCACAGATATCAGAAAAAAATTCTTCACGGAAAGAGTCATCGGGCGCTGGAACAGCTGCCCAGGGAGGTGGTTGAGTCGCCTTCCCTGGAGGTGTGTAAGGAACGGGTTGATGAAGTGCTTAGGGACATGGTTTAAGGGAGTGTTAGGAATGGTTGGACTCCATGATCCCGTGGGTCCTTTCCAACCTGGTGATTCTATGATTCTAAGAGATCAGCTAATAAAATTGGGGATGCCTGGTAAGACAGGGAATATTCTGTGTGTGAACAACAGCTGTCCAGAAAAATACTGGGGGCAAGGCACCCTCCACAGAGCGCTCTCATTAGGAAAGGCATCCTTCCTCTGGACATAAGGAAAAAGCCACCTTTGGGATATTGGCCTTTCTCTAGTTGTGTCCACATTGTTTCTGCAGCGGGTGCGTTCCCAGCACCACCTTCCCCAGTCCGCCCTGGATCTGGCAGATCTGCTGTGAGGACTGGGAAGCTTCAGAGCCAGCTGGACGGGAGCTCACTTCTTCACCAATAGTTGGATTTACCCCCCTTGTTGTTTCAAAGTATGTTGTTGTGACTACAAATAACCTCATCATTCACCCTCAGTCCCATTCAGATGTAACCTCAGATCCTAAGAACTAACCCGAAACTATATTTTATATCAAGTCACATGTAGCAGCATTGTGCTAACTTGCAGCATTTTTATTTATGGGTTTTAACAAATAATGTGTCAGCAGACAGTTACGTAACTCGTTTGTCATATTGGATTTATCCTCAATCAGAGGATATTTGGAAAGCATGTTGAATCAAGCCAAGCATGTGACAGGCCGTGTGAACCTGAGCGCAGCTGAAAGATCACATCGCTGGTGGATGCATGTGGCTGCGAGGCTGCAGTGTGCCGCGTGCCAGCCGTGATGCAGTGCGGGTGAAGATCAGGTGCCTGTGAAAGTCATCAACTGGAGCTGCTTTTTCTTTCCCTGCCACTGTGTTCCTTCTGCGTTCCTGCAACATGAGGCCACCTTGGTTTTGGGGAATTGTGGGGTGTTTTTTTAGTTCACCGAGCTCTCCAGTGGGTCTTGTGGCACCTCTTGGCCAGATCCGGTATGGTTCTGGGGGGCAAGAGGGAATTCTGAAGAATCCCCAGGCAACCTATTATTTTGGGATACTTAATGCTGACTTGATAGCCCTCGTGGTAACAGGTTATTATGCATGGATATACACTAACCTATCCGTCTGTTTAATATCTTCCCTGATCCATGTAATTGGTGGAATATTTTTCTCAGTCATATGTTAAATCATATATTTATGCTGGAAGAGGGCAGGCAATATAAATCGTTACAGTGTTTAGTTTTTTGTTTAGAAGAAAAGAATGGTTTTCTTTTGTCTCAACTGCCTTTTTGTTTTAATGTGATATAGGTTGAATTGTGAGTAGTTTTTTCATAAAGTAAAAATAGAACTCATTTGATTTCTCAGGGCTTTGGCTGGAAAAATGTGAAGCTGTATCTTTGTGTGTGAGCAAGAACCAAATGCCACATTTGCTTGGAAACAACAACAAGGTTGTCTGGTTGGGTGTTGCTGGGCAATTAGTTTGGCATCTGGAGGCCAGACCTTTCATGTGTGTAAGCATGTCAATTGGCACCTTCTTGTCAGAAGATGCCATCCCAGTTCTGTTCACTGACTCCTGATGTGCAGAAATATCAAATGATAAGAAATACTTTAGTAATGACTTGGGGATGATAGTGAGGGAATAGAAAAGAGCTAAGAGTCATCTTTCCCCAGCTATGAAATTTAATTGTAGTCGTTCTTCCCTTCTGGCTCTGTCTCAGGAGCCACAAAAGGAGGAAGAGCTAGTTGGGACAGGTAGCTTGGGAAGAGGGACAGAGCAGGGCTCACATTGCACTCTGTTATAGGTCTCAAAGACATACCTAAATCCCTCCTTGGTATGTATTGATAAAAAGAAGGCAAATCCATTAGAATATAGAAGGTATAAAGACTTCTTCAAGGTGGCCAAGTTGAGTGCCAGACTGCCTGGGGTCTCAGTGAACAAAAAGATTCTACAGCAGCTCTCGTACTTACTTGGGACAAGCCCTGCACGTGATGTGTAAGGGTGGACCAGTGCAACAGCTGCCCCACGCATCCTGCGCCCGCAGCAAAACGTGTTCCAGCAGCCGCATTGGCACAGCTGCTCCTGCTAGCACTGAGCCAGCAGCTGTCCACTGTTGTGGGAGTACGGAGGACACTATGAATCTTCTCTGCCAAACTGAAGGTCTTTGTGTTGTAGCGAAGAAAATGCCTAACAGCAAAATAAGCTGAAGATTATCTGAAACCAGAAGGAAGAGGTTTCCAGACAAAAGCCCTCAGAAATGGGGCAGAATTTAGGAATCTGTGTGCCGCCTTAAGTGCACCCCAGTCAAAAAGTGCCTCTGGTTACCCTGAGATCAGAAGAATATAATTAAAAAGGGCAGTAAGCTAGATTATTGCTTGAAAAGTAAATTCAGTAGTGGTGCGAGCCCTTCATAATTTCAAACATGAAGTCTCCTCTACGAGAACAAAATATCGACAAGGCTTTCATGGACTTTGGGTTTGTTGGTTTTTTTAAAGCAAAAAGCTGTATGCCACATCTTTTGTCTATAACCCAGAGGTGATTAGAGAGTTCCTGTGAAGTATCAAACTGCTGTACTCAGATGACGAAAAAGATGTGAGTCACCATATCTGAGAAATGCTTGAGCTTTGCCAAGAACATATTTAAAAGGATAGTAAGGACAAATCTGCCAGAGAGGTAAATGTGTGCAAAGAAGAGCTTTATTACTTGTGTGAGAAGCTGGATCTTATGTTCCTTAAAAATGCATATATATATATATATATATATATATATATATATGTATATATAAAAAGTATACTTAATCATTCCCTGGAAATGTGATCCCTGCTGTAACAATTAATTCATAAACCTGCCAAAGACTTCCAGGCTTGTGGGAGTCAGGCTGGCATCTGTGATTAATGCGAACTGTAGGTGTGTGGATGGGTTTCCAAAGCACCAGCCGTAGGGGAAGCATTGGAAATTACTTAACCCTGCCCAAGTGGGCTTTGTCAAGAGACTCCCCCCATGAACAGATAACAAGAGGAAAATTGTAATTTTACAGCAATTCAACAGGTAGTGTTGAATGCCTCTTGGGGCGCTTTTTGCTTCAGCAGAGGCAAAGCATTAGATATGATTGAAGGGCACTCTCCACATTGTAGACCTGAAGTGATTCAAACAAGTCGTTCAGTCAGTTGACGCAAAAGGAATGACCAACAGCTTTGGTGCTTGTCCTGGGCAGCTGTGGCTGGAGAAAAAAACAGAGCGGCTAATCATCTGCTGTTGTTTCCTCTTTTCCATTCTTAATGTCAGGAAGTTCAAGAGGTAAATCGGCTGCTCTGCATGCTGTGCGCAGTAACCCTGGCTTTGTTCGAGACCCAGCTGGCAGCCTGGCAGGGCCAGGATCAATAACGTGTGTGCAGAGCTTGGCTCTAGGAGTTTCTTCTTTCAGGAAGAAAGGAAGGCAGGCAAGAGGCCTCGAGTCATGATTATCATCTCATTAGGAGGGAAACAGCAATTCAGTTTAATGAGGGAAAGAGGTACTTTTCTGATGCAACTGCAGTGTGACGAGACTAATGGTAGGGTTGGGGGTTTTTATGTGACTTTTATAAACACTTGTACCTGTGCTGCCCTTCTTGGGCATTTTGGCTTTTTTTACCTTAATGTGGATTATTCATTATTTAAGATTAAATGGAGGAAACAAGGTATTTTTTATTTCGTATCTGAAATAAAGTGGAGCAAAAGTGCCCCAACTGCCCATCACATCCAAGGAGGGTACATCTTTCAGTACCCAAAGGATAACATCAGAGTGGGTTCCAGTTTGAGCTGTACAGACCAGGAAGGGTGCTTATACCACGAGGGTAGGAGGAATATAATTTAGTGGCTGCTGGTGACACTGAAGTCTTCCTGGCTCGCAGGAAAGTGCTGGGCTACATCCACGAATACTTGGATCCTGACTTTTCAGAGATGAAGCTGTGTGGAGCTTTAAAGGCAAACTGGGAGAAACAGTGCGCTCTAGGGATGTGGGGATCTCTCTGTCATGTTTCCAAAAAGCAGAAATTACTTAGTTTACTCCATTTGTGCCAGGATGCACCTTGACAGAATGGAGGATCTCACCTTTCAGAAAGGAGAGTGAGGAGGGAGCGTTGGTCCAGAGGAGTGTTGGTCAAGCTGGTCAGGCAGGGGAGCCTGGCATGTGGACCCTTGAGGTGCGGGGGATGTCATTGAATTATAACCTTGAGCAGCTGAGAGGGGCCAGGAAAAAGAGACTAGGACAGACAGAGCTTGGAAAGAGAAGCAAAGACACAAAACTGTGCAAAACTTCCTAAGGAGTAAGAAATGCAAGTCCAGGAGGGTTGCTGGATCAGTTTGATTTTAGTGTGGCTGCCAGCATCCCCACACCAGTGCGTACCTCCCCTTCCCTTTCTACCCGAAGGCTGTGTCCTGCTTGACCAATAAAAGACATCTGCTTTTAAATAAGGTTACCCTGTGTCACCACAGACACCGGCAGGTTGTGTAGCTCCCCAGGGGAATGAAATCTTTGAAAAGACTTTGGGTGTTTCTGGTTTCCCTACAGAGGGAAGGCAGGTCTTCAAGAGTGAAAGGCAACGTCCCCAGCAGCCCATGGCCCATGGAAGGAGGTCTGACAGGACTTGGCATGTATTGTTTGTGTCATCAGGAGCTTCATGTGAAAAGATTAGTTTTCTTTAATTCATACACTAAGTGATTTAAGAAACCATCTAGGATTCCAAAGGTTGATACAGATACGGTTTTATGTTGGCATAAATACGTAGTTTTGTTTTTAATACATGTTTTGAATGTGCTGTAATAATGGAGCATCTCCTTTGTAGTCGTTCTAACCTGAAGAGAATTTGAGAATTTATAATGAAATCAGAGAAATGGTCAGTTATGGTAAAATTTTCTTACAGCATCAGCAAAGTAAGGAGGTTGATTTCCAGTGAAGCTCTCTGTGTGCCTCTGAATTCATGACAGCTAAAACAATTCTGTTAGCTTGCTGATTAGATTAGAATTGTAAAAATGAAATAAAATGCCATCTAGGTAAATGATCCACTGCCACAGGTGTTGAAAAACAATCCTGAGTGGAAATAGTCTAGGCACCAAATAATTAAATTACAATGACAGATGATAGTTTAATAAGGTGATTGTTATGAGGCTTCTTTGTAGGCTTGCAATCTTGAGTGCTTCCAGCAGCATTGGCTGGCACATTTGCAGGGAGACAGCACAGAGGACTTGAAATACAATTTCCATCTGACGACTGTCAGTTTTGCTGGGAGAATGGTGTTGTTGCCTTTCCGTCGTGCACTGCATAAAGCTGTGGTGTCTGTACATTAAAGCAGCTTCTTCACACTATATAGCCTTATTGCATTTCAAATCTGTATTTTCAAGGGCTGTAAAACAACCAGCTTTCTCTCTCCCTTATTCAGAATTTTAGTAGGTTAAAAGGCCACTGCGTAACAATTAAGAGCCTATCCTGTCAGTACTGTGCACTTCAGATCTGATGCTCTGTGTCTGTGAAGTGTGGCTGATTGACACAGACTGATCAAAAGAAACCCCATGCAGTCAGAGGAAGAAATGCATTTATTGTATCCTCAGAAACAACAGTGAGCTCTTGCACTGTACCACCAGCAAATATTTCATCTGAACTAGGTGAACTTACAATAAAGAAGAGGAAAAAGCAGTTGTTGGCCTTCAGGCAGACAGGAGTATTTTCTCTCCCAATAGAGGTACTTCAGGTTTGAATACCAATCTGTTTGCCGGGGCCACTGCAGAACCACCAGACAGCAGCACACATTAGATATTTGATATCTAGGTCAATGCATAGGATCAGATTAGAGGCGAAAGCTGCCCTGATGTCAGTGTACTGTTACACTCACCCAAGTGTTTCCTGTTTTTCCTAAGGTGGTTCACGGAGCAGAGGTGACAGAGCAAAACAGAGAGAGTTGGACTCACAATGCAACCAACCCTAACCCCATCTTGAGTTTTTTCCTCGGAAAAAGGCCAAACTTTCAAAACAAAAACTGTTTATTCCATGTGTTTTCTTCCTCTGCATTTGTGAAGTAGCACGTGCTCAGACAGAAGCTGCCTTATCTGAGCAGCAGTGCAGATGGACAAGCTGGGAGGGAACTCTAGGAGGTCAATCTGATTGCATTAGGCCAGCAGAGTAGTGGCACTTGCAACATCCCAGGAAATAAATCACTTGCTAAAGAGCCAATTCAGTTTTAGAAGCCCATTGTTTCCCATCAGAACACAAACTGAGAAAGGGCAGGTTGCAGTGAGGCATTTTGGCTGCCATAAATTAAACAGAAGAGTGGGGGGTTGGGTGTGCCACTGCTCTCCTGCCCCATCAGTGGAAGATGAGAACAAGTTAGAGACGTCACAGAAAATGTAAGAGTACAGCTTCAATGCTCAGCTTGGCTTTCACAGCAGAATTTATTTAGATCGTCCTGTTGCCTCTCTTGATCTGAATTTAGTAGGCATAAATATACAACCGTGAACATGAAGGCAAATGTTGCAACTAGTGGAAAGCCTCTGTATTAGATGCAGAATAATTATTAGTGATTTTCATGAGCTGTATTGATTTGAATGTAGAACTCTATGGTGTCTTTAACACACTGTAGTGTTAAAATTCATTAATAGAGGTCTCATAAATGCCGATCTGTAACAGCAGGTGCTGCTGTAAAATTTAGTGAATCATTATAATTTCTGTTTAGTGAATCAGTTGCCATCACTGTTAATGTTTAATTGGTAAGTTAGTGCTTCACCCAGCAGTGTAAAAGGAATGAGGCTGCAAACACATTTTCAGTAAATATGGTATAAATACCGCGACTCCTGCTATTCAGTACATCCCATATGTTAGCTGTTGAAAACTATGATTTTTCTATAAATACAGTATTGTATCCTGACCTTTAAAAGGATGAGATGTAGAATTGAGATATTTGCTGTGATACATATCTTTTGAAAGAAAGTGAAGAGGATCTGAATTTAGGGTTGAGCAAAGGAAAAGGTTTTAAAGAGAAGTATATGCTTCTCTTAATGAGTTGTTAGGACTTATCCTGCTTTAAACAGGAAATTTTGATCTTGAGCAGGCATTTGTTCAGGAGGGATACATCTCCTGACATCAGCAAAAATGTCAGGTCTTGATTTAGGTATGTTTGGATGGGGTTTCAAGAGCTCTTAAGTATATAATAAAGTAAGATGGTAGGATGGTAAACCCTGAGAAGATGCCTAGTCTAACACATATGTGCTGAGCTCAGGTGATATTGTAGCACACCTACAGCACCACTGGCTCCGTGTGCCTCTCCCCTGGCGCTTGGCTTCTTTGGAGAGTCCATTCTCCTGTGACGAGACGATTGCTGCTGCCCACACTAGCTGTTTTGCAGCTAACTCGGGTATCTTTACGTGATCTGCTTTCTTGCTCCTAAGTCGTGGAGGGGATACATTGTGTGTGCCCAGGTGCCGGGAGGTGGTGCCCAAACGACTGGCCAGGCTGTGTGCCAGGACAAATGTTACCATCTTGCACAACAATAAAAGGCATTGAAAATAGTATGGAGTATCTAGATATTTTATGACTAGTTATTTGCATGTAGTGTCAACTTAATCCAGAGGAGCTTGTTTATGGTCTTTTCTGTTGCCGTTATTTTTTTTATGCTTGAGTGTAAGATAAATCATATATTTGCTACAATATCTGGCTCCTGAGCACACATGGTTCTTGTAGCTATGTTTGGTTACAGCCAGAGGTGAAAGGTGCTTCAGCCTCACTGTTCTTAATGCTGTGCTGCACAAGACACTACCAGATTCTTTTAGACTGGAGATTTCCTAAGGATATATGGCTCCTTTCTGTTGAGCTTTCAATTCATGGCGACATCATCTTGTCTGCATAATTCATCGTTTTCTCCTGATTGTAAATCCTTCTGCAAAGGAAACTATTTCAGTAATGAGCCCCCCACCAGCTTGGGGTGTGTGCTTTCCCATTTGGATTGAGAAGTCCCAATTAAAATTGTCTTAGCTTCCCTTCAGGAGGGGGTCTCTGCATATGCCTGGTAATAGGAGGAATGCCGGCCCAGCATTCTGTCTCTGATGAGTGGGCGTGACTTTGGGTTCATTCCAAAGAAATCCACATACCTTTGCTTCCTTTCCATTTCCTGTCCCTTATAGCTGCTTCTCCCAGATAACTATTACAACAAGTATTAATAAAATGCGACTATCATTTTGCAAGTGAGCAATTTGCAGTGCCTAATACCACAGCATCTTACCAAAATCAAACAGTCCTTGGTTGGAATTTCAAAGTACCTTCCCCAGGTTAAGATCTTATCATTGAAGAGTCAAAAAAAAAAAAAAAAAAATGCTGAATTGCCTGATTCTGATTGATTAAAAATACCCCATTTCCAGTATGGCTTGTGATATAGAAGGCTGCTACGTGGAACTCAGATGGAATGGAGGAGTGGAAATCTCCTGTTTCATTTACTTCTTCTTCTGCCCTCAAGGCAAAATTCACAACATGCGCTATGGAAGCGCTGTTTCTACTGACATATTTTATATCACTATCCAATCTGGCTACAATTTTAATATAAGCATCACATTAGCAAGTGTTTTATCTTCCTAAAATATCTCCTTCTTTTTTTTTAAATATATTTCCTTAGAGCTTTCGTGCCAGTTCGAGTATGCATTATTTCTTCCTTTCCCCATTCTTTCCACCTCCCGCCATCCTCCCCGGCTTGGCAATGTTTCCTTGGCCCTTTGGTGACCATACTTTCTCTCACTGATATGAAGTTATAGCTCAGTCTGTTTTCTTCCAGTCCATGGGAGGCAGGAAGAAACCTCACATATCATGACTAAGTGTCATTTAGCACACTGAGGATAATCAGTTTCAGCTCTTTTTGAACAGGCACTAGTAGATTTAAGAAGTCAACACAGTAGGAAGTGTCTTACCCACAACAATCTGCCTACTCAGAAACAGCAAGTTGGACTTTATTTAATCTATAGCTCCTTTAAAGTGACAGGCTTGGTAAATGGGATGCTTGTTTGCATCAGTTTCTGGAAAGCCTCTTGCTGGTTCTGCTCCACAGCACTGCGGATCTGGGTAACTGGGGCTGCAGGGATAATGTTATTACTGGCAGATCGCACACCTCCAAGGAGCTACTGTGGGTTGTGCTTTCAGGAGACCCTTAACAATTCCTCCTACCCCCGGGGGGCACCAATCAATACCTGACTTTCTTTTGCTGGTGTCAAATCAATACCTGACTTTCTTTTGCTTGGTGTAGAACCAAGGAAATGTGCTTGCATGAATTCACCCCAGAGACCTGGATATCAGATATGCCCAGCTCATGTGATTGAGCCATGTTTATGATTTATTGTTCACATGCTTATGTGTGTGTGGCCTTTTTCAGAAGTAAAACATACAACAGAGAATTCAATGAAACTGCTCTGAAGGTGCAACACAGGGAAATACAAGATAATGGATGAGGAGGATGGATTAGGAGAGGTTTGAGACGTGGTTTAGGGAAAGAAAGGACGGCAACAGGATCAAAATTTTACCGTGATTCACCGTTTCCATAGTAGTCATATCCCCAAACAAGTCAGGCCACATACTGCTCTTAATTATATTGGTTTCAGAGAACATCGAACGACTGATAAACTCCTACAGTGCCAACTCAGGTAGTTAGAGAATCTGAAGAATTAAGAGACATCTTAAGTTGCATGAGGAATTGCAGAGGGGTACATGATTATACTCCCAGGGCAGCAAATGCAGATGAGAAGGATTCACTACTGACAGTAATGTGAAAGAGCAGAATGCACAAGAGAAGGGAGAAATAAATGATGAGAGGCAGAAGAGAAGTATTTCCTTCAGTAGGCATCACAGTAGCTGTTTCCAATATGCGTTTTACAATGCACAGTACAAAATGTGCAGTAATTTCATTACTCACATATTGCTTCCAGTGACAGTTCCTTTGGTGTTGGGATTGCATATCTCTATGGCTCTGTATGCTTAATGTTGGAATAACAAGAATATAGGCTTTAAAATTCAGACATAAACTCTGCTTTATTTGAGCTCTCTTTCAAATAGCTGCCACGATTCCATTTCTGTTTAAAGGCCAGATGAGGTAATGAACTACAGTCAATTTAAAACGCTGATCAGTATAATAATTTATTAACACATTTAAATATGTTTGTAAGGTCACATTTGGTTCTAACCCCCCTTTTTTTCTTTTTTTATTTACCTATGTCACCCAGAAGTTTAAGTAGCAGTAATTAATTTGCATCCTGGAGTATGGATGAAAGTGCTGGAAAATGTAGGGGAACTAGTAACAATTCATTAGGAAACCCCATTAGAAACATCTTTTAATGATTCTCCCTTTGGCAAGATAACACTTTAATTTTTTCAGTTGACTTGTTATTAATATATTTTTAACTGGAGTAGCATGCTGCACTAAATCAAACCTCATATAAAAACTTACACTTATCATAATGATGAAAGGATCATTATCAATCAAACATGGTCTTGTTATGGAGTGACAAGAGGGGATTTCCTTTGCTTTTTGTCTTGTGTTTGACAAGACCTATTTTCCATAAAATTATTAGATGGCATTAACAGTGCTTAGCTGCTTTAAATTCTCATCAGATGCATTGCTTGTAGTCTCACTGGCTATGCACAGCATAAGTGATACGTGTCCTCGTGATCTAGTTTGATGTCTGAGAGCTGACACTGTGCTGTGCTATAAGGATATTCTATGTAGATTATTATTGTCAAAGAGAGTCTTTATTTTGCTGTGGAAAATATGAATATTTCATTTTATCTGCCATTATCACAGGAAATGAGAGATCCCTCACTGAAATTCAGTGTAAGCTTTCGGTGGTTTTCTCTCATTATTTCTTATCTCTTCAGTTGCTGTTGAACTGTACCACTAGCATCTTATTCTGGATTGTCTTTCTGTGTAAATGTAGTACATGTGAAAGTAGAAACAAAATATAAGATCAGTGAAAAATAATCTGTGAGTTCCACCGTAAACATTTAAACATTGTCAAATATATTTCATATATCTTAGCTGCCACCGGCTCAGGGGCAGCTCTGTCTCTCTCCCCTCCCTGTGCGCTGTCTTTGCCTGAGCTGGATGAGATGTGAAATTCTGCCATTCTCAAACCCTACCTTTGGTGATGGTTTCCTTTGTCTAAGCTGTGCCATCCTGGAGATGTAACTGAGTTTTAGGAATCTGCCTTCCAAAAAAACCCGTGTAGTGACCCGAGCGTGCTTCCAGAACCAATGAGCTGTTTGCTTTCCTAACGGAAGCGAGGTGTGAAGCGAAAAAAGGGTTGTGAAAAGGCAGTCTGCTCAGTGTCTTTCCAGATATTCTTGCTCTGTTCCTCCCTTTCCATTATTTCCGCATAAGGCACTTGATGATGTCTGAAGAACTGATCTCGAGTGAAAACGTCTCAGTTCTCCAATCTTGCTTACCGTAATGGCACACAGACATACGCACTGGCGCGCGAGGGATTGTCTGCAGGGCAGCTCCGCATGCGCAGTTGGGAACAACTCTACCTCCAGGAGCAATGGAGCTTCCAAACCTGTCGCCTTTACCCAAGGGACCTCAGTCTTTTGGGAAGCCACCGGCTCAGCTGTGTGGTAGTGCATATTGCTGCAGTGGTTTTGAGTGTGGGTTTCAAGATGCGTATAAAGTAACAGTATAAAATAGGGATGTAGATACTTGTTTCAGGATATCTTAAGGGGCCTTCTGAAAACAGACTGTGCTGTGCGTTTTCCTTTGTTTATGAATCAATAGATACTTCTTGGGCTTACAGTTATTTGCAATCCTAGCCTTAAGTGGTCACAGATCACTAACCTTTGCATCATGCTGCACAGCTCTCAACTGCATGCCCAAGTGGCTAAAAAAGCTGGGATCCAATTGATGTGGATTCAGTGGCACTGACAATAGCAGTTATGCCTATTACATTGTTTCTGAATGTTTTTTTTTCCTGAAATATTGATAGCTGCTAATGTTGATTTTCCTTGATTAGATGTTTCAGGTATCTTGCCAGGAGAGTTTTGTGTAACGCAACCTGATTGCTCCTTTGTTAGTGGTGTGGCACTGGTAGCCAAGAGAGGAGGTGATACTGCTCCTACTGCTCATGAATTCAGCTCCGTCCTGGCTACTAACATCGTATCTTGTACTAATGCCTGGTGAAAATCACCTGCCTCGGGGAAGAGGCATTTGTCCTTTTGTTTTCTGTAGTAGCTCTGTTTTCAGATATTGATCCAGCTGCTTTTTCATAAGGAGAGTGTTCTGTCAGTGGGATTTCTGTATGGGAGGTCCTCAAAACGTTGCCAAGAGAGTTACCAACGCAGAACCACATGTGAATTTCCTCATTTTTCATTTTGATGCCTTAAGGACCTATTCTCACTGCCTGTTTCAGGGAAGCGGCTTTTCCCAGCCGCTCTGCTGGGCAGGCTCCACTCCTGAAGGTAATACAGAGCTCCTGAGTTAGATCCTGACTTAGAATTACCTTCTGGAGGCTCCTTCAGAGCTCCACAAGGCATCTCAGAAAACTAACCTTGTGGTGCATCCCCGACCCTCTAATACTGTAAATACTTCATTGTGTAAGGATTCCTTCTTCTAAAGCTTATCTATACTGAAATCATTGAAACTGTTGCTTATTTCGTAAAATATGACTGCCAAAGGTTACATAATGAGGCCCCAAATTTGAGTGAGGGGCTGTCGAGCCATTTCATGGCAGGTAGTTAACGGGGTAGGTTACCTTGACCCAGCGGGTGGGTTTCCAGCCTGTCTTTCAAGTGTTAGATTGACAACACGGTATAAGCAAGGCAGAAGCATGCCCTTTGTAAAGAGCTATTATGTGTAAATTGCAGTATTCTCTGCCTCTAGATCTTAGTGTGATTAATTTGAAAGGGAGAAGGAGGAACTGCTAATTTAAATCAAATTTTAAAAAACAACAATCAGCGTTTGATCTTTTATTAGATATTTTGCCACTTGTGCCAGAGAAACACCTGGTAATGCTTCAAGCAGAAATTTGTTACATTGCAGTGGAAAACCAGATTTGACTGTGGAGTGGTATGTTCAGAAAAAAAATGATAAGAGTAGTCCTCGTGGGAACCAGTGTTGAAGCTTGATCTTCAGTCTAGCACGATTAATAAAGTATTTTATTTTTCATGCATGTATATGTACTTATTTTGTGTGGTTCTGTTTAAAAGCTTTATTTGTGTTTCCAAGAGTTGTGGAGTGTGATTAAGTGCAGGATGGAAATGACCTCTAATTGCACCTTATCCAGCAGTGGGTAACCTGTTAATATGGTGCATTTCACACCTCATTGCTGACCACAGTAAAAGTTTTTATCCTCTCTAATTCCTTAGTAAATACTAATGTACAGTATTCCCTAGTATCCATCTATGCCATTTACTTTACCCATTCTTCTTTGTAACTAATTTTATTCCCTTTATCCTATGGTGATTCTAATCAAAGCCAAACCCAGTTGTTTTAATGATCATTTTTTATTAGTCCTTCAGGCAAACTGCACTGCAGAGATGTGTCATTGGAGCCCAACATTATTATGCTTCTGCAGAAATGATTGATTTAACCTTTTTGCATATTGCAAGAACTAAAAACCTAATAAATCATCAGAGGTTTATTATATTAAGTGATGTATGTAACCCATTGGCCAATTTGTTTGTTTTAGTTGTACAATACTTTCTTAAAAATCATCATTTATGGTCCCAATCCAAAAGCTCCTAAAGCTGATGTATAAGTAGCTCTGTTAGTTTTGTAGCTGACTGATCTCAGCTGCTCTCATATGACATACACAATATAAAAAAGAAAATACGAAGTTAAACTCAGAATTCCCCCAGAGTCCAGAGAGGCTAAGATTTTAGCAGATAAGCTTAATCTTAAAGATGACATTTAGTTGTTTGTTTTTAAAAAAAAAAAACAATGATTGTGAAAGCCCCAATATTCACATTAAATTATACGTATTAGGGGCTACTTGGTTGTTAGATGTGTACTGTGAAATGTGTTGTGGACAAACCCCTAGTGGCTGTAATGTTGTCATTACTGTCACTGCAAAACACAGGAGCTGTAGTCATGGGTGAAAACACCGGATGAATACTAAGTCAAAAAATGGTCCCTGCCCCCAAAACCAGGTTTATTCAACTGTAGTAACTCCCATTCCAGCAAACTGCACTGGCAGCCAGAGAGGCAAAGGAGGAGGGCTTGTGCATGGCCGCAGTGCTCTTGGCAGTGACTGGAACCCCCGCTCCTGTTCACAAGGCGACTGGGGCTCAGCTGTGCCCTGGGCAGGAGGTGGCCCCATGGGCCAGGGGTTTGTTCTGATGAATTATTTTGGTAAATAGAGATTGGTCATTCAATTACAAAAATCGGTGAGTAGATTGAATAAATACATTGGGTCTCACATGATTGAATAAATACGTTGGGTCTCACATGAATAAACGCAGAGTCATCCCCTGAGTCACAGAAATAGTTAAAAGAGCCAAGACAGTGCTGGGTCACCAGCATGGTGTGAGTGGCCAGGAGAGGGGATTCCCAGCAGGCAAAACAGCAGGAGTGATAATAATGTTCTTGACATTCTTATCATCCCAAGCAGGGCAAACAAAACACTTTAATTTGTTTGCAGTTCCAAAATATTTCACAAACACCAGACGGTGGAAATGTTTCAGTGCTTCTGAAAGGTCCCAAATCCGGTTGCCAAGAGGGAAGCTTGGCAGCTAGTACCACCTGGACACGAGGCAGTCTGAGGAGTGCGGCAAGGAGGACAGCTTGTTTGCTGCCTCAATGGGACTGGCACAAGCCCAGGCTGGCTGGCAGCAGGTCAGCATCTCATATACCTTGCCGAGGGCTTGCGTAGAGTGTTTCACTGGTATCTACACATTCTGTTGACTTGGCTTTTTCTATAAAAGGCTTTTGTTCAGTGGTGTTTGACAAGACCTTCTCTTTGCTCATTGCTCCTGACTGCTACAAGTAGTGGCTTGTCACAGGTGGAAGGGCTTCTACAAGAGATTCAAGCTCTACCTGCCCATGTGTTTGAGTGTCTAATCATGAAGGTTCATTCTTTGAGGGTTTATCTTTCTGTGGCTGATCTTGAAGGCTCATTCTTGAAAAGCAAGAGTAGTGAGGAAGCAGAGTGCTTCCCTTGGGCAGCGGGTGATGTGAGATGGAGCCGGGGCAGATAAGGACACATGGAAACACAAGGAGAAGGCCAGAGCAGTCAGAAAGAGAGGACCTGGGCTCTGCTAACTACCGTCTAGGTGGAGACATGCAAAAAAAGGACTGGCTTTTGGCAAGTAAAGGGGAATGAGTGACTGAGTTGGTGGCAGGACCCCTGGCAGCCACCCACCCCTGGAGTCAGTGCAATTAACAAAGCCAGTAATGAAGCTGAGAGGAAATAGAAGGTTACTGTTCCCCAACCCTTGAGCAAGGGGGGTAACCCTGCACGCCTGCACATTAGATATGACTGGAAATCACAGAACCGTTTAGGTTGGAGAAGAGCTTTAAGATCATCGAGTCCAACCTTAAACATAACACTGCCAAATCCATCACTAAACTGTGTCCCATATAAATCTTTGAAATCCCTCTAGGGGTGGCGATTCAACTACTTCCCTAAGCTGCCTGTTCCAAAGCTTGACAACCCTTTCAGTGAGGTGATTACTTCCTAGTATCCAGTCTGAATCTCCCCTGACACAACCTGAGTCCATTTCCAAGAGGTCCTATCACTTGTTACTTGGGAAAAGAGGCCAACTCCTGCCTTACCACAACCACCTTTCAGGGAGTTGTAGAGAGGAATGAGGTCTCCCCTCAGCCTCCTTTTCTCCAGACTAAACAGCCCCACTTCCCTCAGCCGCTCTTCCAGCCTGTGCTCCAGACCCTTCACCAGCTCCGTTGCCCTTCTTTTGCTAGGACGAAAAGCCTTCTCTTATCAGTTTCCCTTTGACTGAGTAAGTATTTACTTAGTGATCAGACATGCCTTAACCTTCTCTTCGATAAGCTAAATAAATTGAACTCCTTGAGACTATCACTGTGAGATGTGTTTTCCCATCCTTTAATCAATCTCAACACTTACAGCCATATCCAATTTATCACACTCTCTCTTGATGTGTGAACACCAATGCTGAATGTAGCATTTTGGTGGCAAGAGTGGCAATAAATATAGTGGTAATATAATTTATTCAGTTTTCCCCTGCTCTGTGCCCAAAGCACTCTGGTTCTTGTAGCCATAAAGCTACTTTGCAAGCTCAAGCTCTGGTCATGATGTGCCAGGATGCTCCAGTCAGGCTGCGGGCTTTCTCCCTGTATGCGTGTGATGTACTCTCTTCAGCTGCTATCAGGTTTATCCGGTGATCCAGCGCACACAAGGCTTGGTGGGGATTTTTCCTCAATGTTTACTCATTGCTACTTATCATAATTGTTCATCAAACAGTTTTCGCTTCGTGCTAATCACTGGGTGCATGCGGACGATTAACAAAGTATGGGTTTACCAACATTGCTGTGTCTGTCACTCTTCTGATAGTATCAGCAAGATTGTTTTCTGTCATAAGATGACTCCAGTTCTACTCAAAGAAGGAAGCATTTGCTCAGTCAGCGATTTCTAAAGACTTATTTCCTTTCTTCTTCATGTTATTTTGTAGCTGTCCAGAAAGGCTTTGCACAGCAATAGACAGAGCTGCCTGAATAATCCCTCTGCGGTTACCATGCCATATGTGCTGTGGGAATTCCCTGCCATCTCCATTATAAAAACTCCGTAGTCTTGGTCATAGAGTGGGGAAGGAAGTGGTTAGGTTTGCTTGGGGGCTTCTTTTGCTGGTTGATTTGTTTTCCTTAGTGGGAACAGGGTCTGGGGAAGGAAGAGGGGCCTGGAGTTGGAGGGTTTACGTTAAAAGGTAATTATTTTTGTAACAGAATTAAAACCTGAAACACATTAAACTGATTTCTAATACAAACAGGATCAGCATTAGCTTTTAAAGGATTGCTATTATCGTTTCAGGACTGCAATGTGATTTAAACTGTAATAGATATTGATTTTTATATTAGTGTTCTTGCTCTTTGTATTGCATTTCTGCTGCCATCTGCTAAAACAGAAATGGCATTTTTCACTTTATTGACTGGACAATGAGTTGGAATACTGTATTCCTGCATGCTCCGGATCACTGAGATGATGATAAACTTACAGGGAAAAGGAAAGCTGTGGACAATTCAGCTGCTGGGACACTTGCATTTTAAACTTATAGGTACTGATTATTAAGTGTATGTAGAATAAAAATTCTTAAAGGACTTGTAAGTCAGTTATGGAATTATTCTCTAAATAGTACCACAGCTGCTCCACGGGGCACTGAGCTTATAAGAAGAGCAATGAACAGCAGCATCCTGTGCTGGTGGTCTAACCTAGCATGGGGGAGATTTCCCAGGACAATCAGTTTTACTTAGTTGAGCTCCCACTAAAAGCAGCAGGAATTGCAGACACATGCAAGTGCTCTACTTCTGCTGGTAACCCACAAATCTTCCACCCCAATTCCAGACCAGTAGCTGACTGGGAATTCTCAATCTCCTGATTGAGCCCTGCATAACAAAACTCACTCTGAGGCTTTCTCTCCAAGATCTTCTCTTTCCTAATTCCCACATCTCTCTTTCTGTTCAGCAGCAGCCTGGTATCTCATGCCTTTCCTGAAAACATGGGAGTTTCCTTTATTGATTGGCATCTGCTATTGTACATCTTCAAACTGTCTCCCGTTACTCCTTGTGGTGGAGACAGCTTGTGCTTGTTGTTTTCTCTCCTTAAAAGTTCTTATAGATATAGACCTATGGGAGGGGGAAAAGGGGAGAGTGGGAAGCTGTGCACTTGTCACAAGTGTGCCCTTGATGCTTTTACTGGCACAAATCCTTCCCTCTGCCTTCCCGGAGCAGGCGGCGGGCAGGTTGGATGCTGCCCGTGGCTGCACACACAGGGCGTTCCCACTGCTGCTACACTGAGTATCTGTAAAATGATTTGTAATGAGTTGCTCTATAAATGAGCAGAACACTGTTCGGAATTGGAATATTCTGAAACGGAGTTGCCTCTCGATTATGACTATTCCCAGAAAACTAATTTTGCCTCATGACAGAGAGCAGAAATAAGCAGTACTTAATTAGCAGAAATTAGGTTTAATGGGAACCAATTTTTCTAGTGCCAAGTAGTTAAGAGGTGTTTGATAGAACTGAAAGTCTGAGAGTTCATCTTACACTACCTGAAGGCGCCGACTGAATTTTAAGGTCTGTGTTCTCAGGGGCATTCAGGGACGTCTGTCAAGCGTGCAGCAAAAGTTTGGTGGCCTTAATTCAGGGCACGCCAGCCCAGATTGTTCGAGTTCATTAAACAAGCTTGTGTAGGAGTCCTTTTTATTTATTTGTTTATGTTAAGGTAAATCTAAAAAAAAATATTTTGAGATTCAGATTCAGAATATAGGAATATATGGGTCCTCTAATTTTGTCAGAGATCTGACTGTCTCTTTATTCTGTCTCTGACAAGAGCCTTGCAAATCGATTCCCTCAGTTCTCTTGGAAATCCCCTGAGTGTATTCTCAGTTTCCAGCAGTCTAAAGCCGAGGGACTTCCTCAGCCATTTGCTGCTTCCATCTTGTTGAAAGATTTTATTTGTATTTCTTTTACCCTGTTTAGACACTCTTGGCCAGTGTATGGCAAAAGCCTAAATTACAGGCTGGACATGACATTTTCCAGCTTCTGGACATTTCCTGATCTCTGAATGCTCAATTTCTCAATCTTCAGCTGCGTTATTGTGTGCAGTCACCAGGATGAAACATCATTTGTCCTTAGTGAGACATGCCGTGTTCCTCCTCACCACACACGCTGACTGTGCTTCCAAAGTCACAGGGTGACAGGAAGGAGGGATTTTGAAAAGGTAACCCCACTGTACGATTGTGCCAAACCAGCACATGCATGTCAGGCGAATGTTATTTTATGGAATCATAGAATGGTTTGGGTTGGAAGGGACTTTAAAGACTACCCAATTCCAACCACCTTGCCATGGGCAGGGACACCTCTGACAGGATCGGGTTGTTCCAAGCCCCATCCAGCCTGGCCTTGAACACCTCCAGGGATGGGGCAGCCACCACTGCTCTGGGTAACCTGGGCCAGGGCCTCCCCATCCTCACAGGAAAAGCATTTTTTCCTAATCTCTCATCTATATCTCACCTCGTTCAGGTTAAAAAAAAATCCCCCCTCCTCCTATCCCTGCACTCCCTAATGAAGAGCCCCTCCCGAGCTTCCCTGGAGCCCCTTTCAGCACTGGAAGCTGCTATGAGGTCTCCCCAGAGTCTTCTCTTCTCCAGGCTGAGCAAACCCAACTCTCTCAGCCTGTCCTCACATGGGAGATGTTCTAGCCTTCGGATCATCCTCTTGGTCTCCTCTAGGGGAATTTACCCCACAAGTCAAGGAGAAACAGAGAGCTGGAGGAATTAATTCTAGGAGAAAAAACAATGGAATATTTTAAAAATACCAGTCATGGAAATTGTAGGTTAAAGCAAATATGAATAATAAGTGTTTTGCATACAAGAAATAAATAAGCAGTGTTTGGGGTTTTTTTTCAAATCTTGGGAAGAAAAGAGTCTTTGTACTGAGGTTCTTATAATCTCTAAGATGTTAAGGAACAATACTGAGAGGCCAGCTCACCAACGCCATGCCCTGCACTTCAGGTGTGAGGTGAGAAGGAAGGATGGGTGTCTCTGCATCGGTAGGTGGGAACTTGATAAAGAGTTCTGTGCCAGGGGAGCGCTGCTGAGGGGCAGAACCAGTTTATCATCTACTGATCAACAGAAAGCAATAGCCTTGCAAAGAGGGAATGTGGTTTTACTTAGTTTGTGTGTGGTTTTGGACAGACTGGGTCTAAGCTTAGCCTTTTTCTATGCCATACTTACCTAAAGTAGCCTGATCTATTCCATGCAGGTTAAAGTTCCTTCTGCAATCTCTGTCTTTTTTTCTTGTATACTTTTTTCTTGTATTCTCTTTTTGGCCCATTGTAGGCTAAAAACTTTAGTGTACCAAGTCAGAACTTTTATCACTTCCCACAAGGACGCCTGCAGGATTCTGCTGGTGTTACCGCTGCCCCTCTCTGAACAAATCCCCTATTTGTTCTTCAGATTAGGAGCAGGTTTTTCACTCTGTATTTGTGAAGCACGTATGCTTGCTCATATTTTGGCCCAGGGCTTAGCCTTCTAGCTGCTATTAAAGGTCTGCTTTGAGCTCTGTGTGGGTAGTAAACAATTGCCCGTGTTTGCCCGTGAAAGCTTCTAATTTGCAGGCAAAGACATTAGTAAATTGATATTTGGATTTTGAAGCAATTCATTCAAGTCAAACACAAAGTGAGTGCATGTAAGGCAGTTAAATGCTGCATGTAGTTTTGCACCTTGCTCTAAACACGTTCTTCAATTGAGGGCTGACTCCTCAGTTGCTGCTTTTGAAACCAGAGAAAACTATTGCTCAAACCAATTAGGCTCTGGCCCTGTACTCAGTGTTTGTGTGTGTCAGACCAGGAGTAAACAGTGTGACGTGGGGCCAGGGGTGAATGGGTGGATTTTGACCGTCTTTGCGCTGGGCCGTGTCATAGTCGAATAAAGCAGAGCTCTGGAATTTCTGTGCAGTAGAGAGCTGCCATAGCCATGGCAATATCCCTTCAGGCCCCTCGCATGGGAAGGGTAATTAAAACTCTTAGAAAAGAAGAATTGCTGTTACCTGGCATAAATCATTACAGTCTTAAGATATTTGCATGGCCTGTTGCTATAATTAAAGAAGACTTCATAACCCTCCTCTGCTTTTATTCTCCCAGCTTATCTGCGCTCCCGTATATAGTCTGGGAATGGAGAGACTGAGGAAATGGCTCATTTTTCCAGGGCTACGGGGAAGTCTTTCAGGGACGGGGCAAGAAATCCACCTCCAGGGAATCCTTCTTGGGATCCCTGCCCTGCTTTATGGCCAGGCACTGCGTGCTGTGTCGCTGAGAGTATAAAACAGAAGAAAGAATAGAACTGCTGCTGAAGTGAAGGCATGTGTTTGGTAGCTGCTTCTGAAACAGAGCCTGCGGTTGGGACTGTTTGTCATCCTGCTCATAATGAAGCCATTACATTGCAGTCACAACTCTGAATTGCAGCTAATAGATTTTCATTTTGTTTTCTCGGTTAAGTCATATTTGATAAATGCAGAAATGTGTAGGAAGCAGCTTATCTCAACTAGACAGTTTCTTTTTAAATGAGCGGCTTGAATGTGCTTTGCATGAGGATTTTGCAAAGAAAAAAGGAGTTCTGTAGCAAATCTTTACAGGTATTAAATGGCAAACTCAGAGCATCTGCTTGGTTAGTACGAATCTCCTGCCTTTTCGGGATCTGTTAACTTTCAGCTATTGAAGATAAACATTCATTTTTCATTTGTGTGTGTACATATACTCATGTATTTGCATGTGCACACCACAATTTTACAGATATAGAGTTCTTCACCGTGCTTTCTACATTGTCTTAAAGATCATCTTAGATAATATTACTAAAATTCTTTTAGGAAACAAACAAAATTCCATTACCTGCTTCTCTGCAGACAAATGCATAAGGATGTAGTTTTTGTCTAATTGTTTTTTCCAGTTACTTTGAGTTTGAGTGGTGCAGGCTGGTTTGCACGTGGCCTAAAAGAGTGCCAGCACATGGCATTTCATTGCGTCAGGTTGTCCATTTTAAAACCACTCTGGAAAAGTTTCAGCACAAAGTACCTTAATATATATTATACATGGAGGTGGATGGAGAAGTTCTTACCGTAATTAAGCCAGCATTCTCAGAAATACTGCAACTAAGTCAGTCTCCCAGCAGTATCCTCAGAAACTTCATCAGTATTTTTAGACTTGGAGGCCAGAATACAAGCTTCAAAATCTGTGGTTCGGGCCAAATTTTCAAGGGAGTTTTATAGCTGCAAATAGGATTTTCAAGGGGACCCAAGTAAATCAGCAGCAGATGCCTTCCAGTAACTGAAGAAAATATAATAAAATCATAAACAGAAATCTATCCCCTTGGCATATCAGACAGCATTAAATCTCAGAGGTGCTGAGCATCACATCTCCTTGGGAGTTAGCTTGGCGTTGAGGTGCAGTGCAGCCCAGCACAGCCACTGCATGCGATGAAAGGCCTTCTTCCCAGAGCCAGCCGCTCTTTCCAGTGAGGACACTCTTCAGGTCTGCAAAATCAAGCCGTGTGTTTCCATCCTGGCCCTGTGCCCAGTCCTGTCTGTGTAAGGCAAGTCCCTAAATGTCATTAACTGGATCAAAAGGCTGAGGTGTTTCTGTCACAGCTACCGCTCTTTGACAACAGTTGCCTTATTGTCGACAACTCTCTTGTCCCCCTTTTTCTTTTTGCCTCCTTCCTTTTTTATCCCCCCCATTTGCCTTCTGGGTTTTCTTTCACCCCAGTGTTGCCCCACATGCTTTCCCAGGGTTTTCTTTCTCAGTTCTTTCTTCTTCCTCTGCCACTTCTTTCTTGCCTGGGGCTCTCCCTGCCGTGGTTCCTGATACTGGAGATGAGTTTGGAAAGCACATCTCTCTTTATCCAGGCTTTGGGCTTCCTGCGCTTTTACATATGTGCCACATTTGTGCTCTCTCTTCAGTTTCTCCTTTGCCCCTGTTCCCAAGGCTCAGGCTGTGTGTCTGCAGGCCTGCTGCTTTCTGTTTGTTCATCCCCACGTACTAACTGCAACCCTAAATGCATCCCTAGCCCTAGGCAGTCTTCTCTAGCTGACCTTCATCCCAACCTTACTCAGACATATAAAACAAAATTAGCCAGAATCACATATTTCAATGAACAAACCAGCCAGCAGATCCTGTAAACTGTGAGCTATGCACCTAAGAAATATGACTTCAGACCATTAAAATCACCTACTTTGTGTCTGGTTTAGGATTTGTATATAAAGGTTGTACGGAGAGTCTTTATTAGAGCTTAGTGAACCAAAGTCTGGTCTTGGATTTCCATAGTTCAGGAGTTATTGGTTTGAATGCACTACAGGGGTTAAGAAGAAAGAATAAGTTTAAAACCATGTTGTTGAAACTCCTGATGAATTATATAAAGTCTGTTTATCAGATTACTGCCATTGCTGTAAGGCAAATTGATGGCAAAAATACGCTCAGTGAAGAATCCCACGTCAAGAAAAAAATTGATTCACCTACTAAATGTTCTTCCAAATGTTTTAGCAGAATAAGACGTACACAAAATAGGCCTTTGGAGGACACCAATGGAAGGACATTGCTATAAACTAGGGAGAGCTCTCACCGCATTGTGGTGCTGGTGCTGTTGAGTTCAAGTAGATGGTATGAAAATTGTGGTGAATGTCTTTAGCAGGTTCTTCAGCTGAAGTTGTATTCCTCTGTATTTGTGAATGGTAGAAGTAAACAGCAATAGTTGTCCTGTCTGAGCCGTACAGTTTCTTCACCTCAAAAATCGCCGTCAGAGGCTTGCAAAAGGGCACCATTTCCCAAGGCAGCTTGTGGAGTCAGCTACTGCTTTCCTGCCAGATTTGTGTCTGAACTCCTAGCTACTGCTTTCTAGGTCATTAGAGACCAGCAATGAGGGGTGGTGTGTTACAAATGTTTTGCTGGCATGCTATGTTTCAAACATGGATGGGCCCAATCATAAAAAATGCTGAGATGCTGCTAGCACAACTGCCACAGGACCGGTGCCTCTAAGGATGGGCTGTTTTGCTTCTACCCTGCCTATCCCGTACGGGAATATGCATGAAAGAGCATGTGCTGTGCTGGCCTAAGGTTTTGGTGTGTCCAAACTCATAGAATGGCAGAAAACAGCTCTCTCATTGGTAACAAAGGAAAGAAATGTGGGCTTTCTGAAAAGAAAGCATCCTAATATCCTAGGAATTGTATATTCATGTCTAAGAAAATCATAAAGTCTTTGATTCAGAGCTAAGTGAATAAGAGCTAAGTGGTAAGAGTCTTTCCATTGAACCCACTGAGCATTTAACACAGTCTTGAAACTAATAAGAGGTGATTCAACCCAAAACTATCCAATTCCTCTATTTCTTTCCTCATGCAACATAGGCGCTAACGTTTGAATGGGGTGCAATTAAATGCTTTTTCTTTCTGCATAGCAGTTAGTCTTGTGCATGCAAATAGTTGCAACTGAAAAATGTATTACTTATTTTGCCCTTTCAGTGGAATTTAAACTTTCTTCATGGATCTCCTTTTTTACTTTAATTCTTCTATTTCATTAGGAAGAGATTACTGAGACTTCCAGACTCACCCATTAGCTTTCTAATGGTGAAATAAGAGCTAGTGTCTGTCAACATCCTCTGTCAGCAACAAAACAGAGGTAAACATATCTGAGACAGTTATGGCTTTGGTTTTTTGCTTGGATTTAAGTAGTTATCCCTTGTCCAGTGAAACATTCCTTTTTCACTTATGCAAGTGTCTCTAGCACTCAAAGGTGGATATCTGAGCCGAAAGCAACCTGTCACTGCTCTGGCTTTCCACGAGGATCATGGAAAAATGCTGATGTTGCTTATACAAACGTGAAGGAGATCCAGGTGCTAGTGGTCAGTTGCCCTGTGTGATTTTCTTCCTAGACCGGATCTCTTGAATCCTTTTCCCAGCTCCCATACAGAGGCATGAACAAGTTTAATCTGCATCAGGTAATTTAAACACCCGTTTTCCCTCCCAACTTCGTAGCTCTAGCCTGAAATGGCCTCTCATGTGCCGAGCACCCTTCTTCTAACACAAGCTTTTCGTGCAGCCTTGATGGCCATCGTGTCACTGTCTAGGAGATCAAAAGGTGCAGCCTTCTCCGCAGAGGAACTGTCTACTTGCAAACCAGCTGTGCTGACTTTATGATGACTTCCAAAGAGAGGAGGATTTATGGGACAAAGCGCTGAGTCACCTGCAGGCTGACTGTGTGTGACTCCAACAATACAGCTCTAAGTGGGTAACCTCGTGGTTCTGAGAGGCCCTTGAATGTGACAAAGTGTCAGGAGATTTCAAACTTGGTATAAGCTGTTTCATTGCAGATTATGTCCTAAAATCAGCAGACCATCCCTATTCAGCAAAGCATTGAAGTGGATCCCTTTGATGTTAATAAGGTGTAAGTACTGAGTTGAGGAGTTTGGTGCAGTCAGGATATTAATTAAAATATGCTTTTTTCACTAGTGTGGCTCAGATAAAATCAAACTCTTTGACAACTTCAGTAAAGAAATGTTTCCAACAGTATTTGTAAATATATGGTGGAATTTGCTTTGATTTTTAGTGCAGCTGCCACCCTTAATATATTTTGTTGTCTTCAGTACTTTAGAAAATCTCTGAAAAATAAATTTTGGGAGAGCATTCTGTTGCCTCAGTTCATTTATTCAAGTTTATCATTGCTTTGCTGTCTTTTTCATCAATCAAATTCATGAGATTTTTTTGTGTGTTGATGAATGTTTGGTTTCAGTTAGAATGTAATTATTCCACAGATAAGGCTTTTCAGCTAGCAAGTGTACTTTGCATATAGGAAATATGCTGCAACATTTTCTACCATAATATGAGGCTAACTATATTTTTTTTTTTTTACAAAAAATATTGTAGAGGACCGAACTTTCAATAGTTCCTCGAAGCTTATGAAATTGCTAGAAAATAGGATTTTTCTGTCACAAATTTGACACAGGCATTGAAGAATCCGTCCCTATATCTCCCTACAGATGGAATTACATGAAAGACAGGCAAGATACAGAATTTATCCCGTTAGTTGAGAAAATTAGTCCTTTGATTAAAATGCTAACGTGATCTTGTGGAGGGATTCAGTAAGACCCTAGTCAGTCATCAGTGAACAGTAAGAATTCCTCCCGTGCTTTTCCTCTTTTATTTTTTAAGGAGGAAAAGGAACACTTGTTATATTTGTTCATAGACACCTTTTAGTGACAGTTCCTCAAGCTCCATCTCTTTCCCTTGGAAAGGATGCAGGACACGCTTGCAGAACCGTGTAGGCTTGTTACTGTAGGAAATGTGCATCTTTCAGTAACAAAGTGATTTTATTCTCTCTGCGTCCTCGTGAGGAAGGTAAGTTCCCTTACATAGTTCTTGGAGGTGGGAGTCAGGGGGGATCAGATTTGCCAGGTCTTGTCTGTGACTTCGGGAGTGATCTCTGGCTGAGCAGGAGGCTCCTTGTTACTTGTCCCCCACAAGCCACAAACACAGGAACTACAGGTCACTGTCAGAACTACTGAGACCCAGGGTGTCTCCTGTAGTCTTTTTTAAAATGTTCACCACGTTGGTTGAAAGAGTTTTGTCTTTATTTCACTGATGCTGTTTAGTAAAGCAGAGCAACTGATTACTGGATCACAACAGTAGTGTCCATCCAGGCTACGAAATTCCCTGTCTCTGTACACTCTTCTCTGCAGGACCTGGAGAGGAGCGTTCCCTCAAACATGCCTTCAGGTGTTTGACTTTTGGTTTGAAATAGCTCTCGCTCTCTGCAAGGCTGATTTTCTTAGTAGTTGGCAGGAGGAGATGCGTGTTAGGAAGATAATTCCTTTTTTGGGGGAGACGTTGTATTTTGCTTTTAAGTCTGATTCACTAGGGAGTTGTTTTGGGGAGAAGTAGTATGTCCAGGGACAGCAAGTTTGCAGTCCTTTTGCACATGTTGTATGGCCTTGGTGACATGTCCTTGCTGGGTAATATCTTCCTTCTATCGGAGATGTTGTATTTGCAAGTAGTTCTATTGCACAGTAGCGATTAGGAGAACCTGCACAGCCTGGCTTTTCTGTGATTCCCAGAAAGCATTGAAAAAGGCATTTCCCAGAGATGCTGCTATCCAGATTTTTTTCCCCATCAATTCTAAGCCTAAAGACTCAAGAAGAGGAAGAAGAGAGTATTCCCCTTCAAGGGAAATTAAAGCCAAATCGTAGCAGTAGTAGTAACAAGCAAGGAAGGGAGCAGTGGGGCTTGTGGGCTCTGCTTGCAGCCCTCTTATTTGTTTCATCCTCCACTTTCACTGCTCCTGTGGCTTGTGATTATGTGTGGGGTCCCACTGCCCGCGTGGGGCTCAAGCGTGCAGTGTTAGACTCATCAGCAGTTAGCTATGTGTGCATTGTGTTCTGCTGAGGCAATTACAAATCACATCCCATTAATCTCTTGAGATTTGACGGCACTATTATTTCAAATGCCAATGTGAGTTATTGTATCTTATCAAATAGGAAGGTATATATGAACTACCAGGGAGGAAACAATTGATGTCAAGTCAAAATACTGATAAGTTGATTTCTAGTGAATGCCAGTCATCCGGCCAAGTTTGCTGTAGAGGGAGATGGCAGATTCAGGACCGATTATAATCCCTACTATCAAATGGTAATTATGAGAGCAAATACCTGCCTGTGTTTATTTTGAGCACGATGCTGAGCAGGAAATGCTAGTGGACAGAATGTTGCCAAGGGAATACAGAGACCTGCAGCATCTCATAGCGTCTTTTCTGAGAGGTGATAAAATTGAGAGGTACTCTGTCGGCTTTTACGAATGCATTCATTTCGAAGTCAGACCAAGAAAGAAGCATTTCAGCTGTGAAGTGTATCTCTGATAGACGTAAATAAGCAGGTAGCAGTAGAGGTTCTAAATATGGTTGGTTTGAGGTTTTTTGCCTGGTAGCCACTGAAACCTACGCCAGTTTGTCTGCAGGACAACTCCTCGTGCCTAGGCAGAGCCCAGGGTTGTTGTCAGGGGTATTTTGGTATGTGTGTTTCCTCTCTCCATTGTCCCCATTCTTTTCCTGCTTGGCCCCCCAGGTTATATTTCAAGAAGGATTAAATGCAATGGAACTTTTTACTGGAGGATTCTGAAGGTTTATTTCCCTACAGGGACTTTTTTTTTTTTTGAGCAGATATAGTAACTGCTTCAAGAGGGAAAAAAACCCAACCTAACTCCTTTCAAAACTCCTTTATTTTTGAGGTTCTAGTAAAGGACTGGGCTCCTCTGTGCTCTCTTTTGTGCTCATGCATAACACAATGTGATACCCATCAGACTGCATAGAGAAACTGCTGGGTACAAGTAAAAAGCGCCTTCAGCTTTCCTCTCAACAATGTTTGTAACTTTGAGCAAGTCAGAGGCCCTTCTTTCTCCACAGATTATTCCAGATACCTGTCCAGTATAAATAAGAGTAAGTAATTTGTATTCTGAGATCCCGGAAATATCTAAGGAAGGATTTTTCCATCAGGCCTCTCTTTTGACTGAGGCATTGCTCCCCACTCTTTCCCCTGTCTTTCACTTGCTTCTTTGTCAACAAACGTCTTTCCCTTTCCAGCCACCTAGGAAAAAATAAATGGAAGATTATCAGAGGATGAGGCTGGGTATCATGTGAACCTCTGTAATTCCTTTGATTTTAGGATGGGAAAAAAGCACTTAAATATTCCGTACAGTGTTGAGTCCTTCAAATCGTTATCTTTGCCTGGGGTCATACGGCTGCCACTCCAGTCTGGGAGGGACCAAGTGCAAAGGGGGCACCGCCATCTCTTGCCAGGCAGACACAGGGCGAGGGATGCCAGACAGCGAGCCTTGCCCTCCCACCATCAGCATCCCTGGTAGGTTTGTGTACTTGCACCTGAGTATGTGAACAACCCAACACTTGACCCCCTTTTAAAGTGCTGAGCAACCACTCATTTTATGTATTCAACCTCAGTGGTATATTCTTCTCTTTTTTAATGCCCTTTTTAGTTGTGGGTTGTGGGGTGACAGACAGCTCTGGTCTCTAACAGTGCTAACAAACCCCACTCCCAAATAAAAGATACTGATTTGTTCATTTGATTTGTTAGAACAGGTTTATAATGATGATTTCTTAAAGAAGTGTATAAACAAGTGGAATTGAAATTACTGCTCTACATGCTACTGCACATTCCTAATGCTGCATTTAGACATGGATAAATGAATTCTTTCACTTCCACTAGCCAGTTACTGCCATGAAGTGCCCGTGGCAGCACAGGACTGCAATCCCTCTGCCATACATGTATGTGGGGTAGCCCATTCTATTCAATTCCACAGAGAGGGGATATAGATGAGTGGTTTGGGGTCACCCAGCCTTTCTATAAATCTTACTCACCTTTTGTCTTTTAAAACAGGTGATCCTTCGCAATTTTGTGTTTTAATTAGAGTCAGACCATATGTTCTTGCTTGTTTTGGATGCAAGACAAGTGCAAGGGTTTTAGGTCTAGGTAGTCCATTAAGGTTTCTTAGGAAAAACCTAAGGATAGGACCCTGCTCTCTAGCAGAGGTCCCTGCACAAATACTGCCCATCCCAGATAAAGCATGACTCTGTTACCTCGTAGGTGTTACTGTAACTTAGTGACAGGCTGTACCTACCTGTCAGACAATTTGTACTGTTCCCTTTTTTACACCGGACACACAGAAAATGTTTAGAGCCAACAGGAAAAATAGCACTTTGATTAGGGGCAGTAATTGGGCTGTGCAAAAAAGCAGAAGTCTCAGAAGATAAAGGAAATTGCTTAGAGAAACCCGGGGAAAGAACCTTCATTTTCCTTCCAGAAAGTTCAGGGTGATGAGTGTGTTATGCCCTCAGCATCTCTTTTGGAAAGTATCCATGATTTCATGCATGCAAAAGGCTAAATAGTTGGGATATGAAGAGGCTGTGAGAGAAGCAAAGCCAAAGGTCGACAGCTAAACTGGGTCTGTGCCTGTTTCGGTTGTACAAACATCACGGTCACTATCCCGTCACTGATGCAGCCAAAGCAACCCCCACAGCTCTAAGCATAAAGAGATCTTCTGTCATCTTCGGTTCTTCCTTTATCCAACACGAGGGTAACCAAAATGTCTTCCTTGAAGGTTCAGGTGTGCTTCTGGCTGCACTAGGTATGTAAGATCAGAGAATTCCAGCTGTGCTGAGCACAAAGCTCTTTGGAGAATGTTAGGTCCATAAGACAGAGACCATTCTCTGTCTGGTCCAGAATCTGGTCTAGAATTATTAACGTGTAATAAAAGTTTACAGATGATGTTTCCATTTCATAGTGCTATTTACAGCCAAGTAAATACCAGTGTGCCTACTGCCTGCCTCTGAGCCAGCTGCAGATTGATGCTGGCTTGAAAAGAGAGATTTGATAGCTCAGCGTAGGCCAAGGCAAAACCAGACAAATGAGTGTCGGTAAATATGGAAACAGGGAGAAATATGAAGACAGCAGTAAGATTAGATGTGTACCAAGTGGCTATAAAATGTTAATTACATTGTATACTTGGTCAAGCATGAAGTTACCCCTACATAATCATTCAGTGTGTTTCAAGGATCATAATCCAGCAGTGGAGTGGGTGGACTAACAAGCGAGCTAGTGCCTCTCTCAGATTTTGCAAACAAGGTGCGGTGTGGATGTTGCATGGTAATCTCCAAAAGCTGAGGCATATGTTGTTACTGAGTAAGTTCATTTTTTAGAGACAGGTTGGGTGGCTTTGTGACTTCTTGTAGAAGCTGAGAATTTCCAAATTATTAGCAGCTTGTAGTAAGCCCATCATATGGCGCTTCAGGAACCTGGTATGGTTGGTTTCCATTGCAGGGAGTACCAAGAAACCCCAACTCCACATGGCACAGACACAAAAATACTGATCTCATCAAACCTTCGCTGTAACCTGTGTCACATGGGATGTGAAACTTCTAGGATTCTGCATAACTTCAGGAAGGCTATTTCATCTTTCACTATTCCTTTTGTTTGCTAACAGCTTTCTCCATTGTAACACTGCCTTTGATATTTCCAACTTGTGATTTAGTGCACCTCACAAGTGCGGAAGCTCTTATGTACTTGTATTGTCACATCCGATTTCCATTTTAAGAATTGCGATACCATTCTCTACTTTCTATTTTTTATGCCCATCCTGTTCTTAGGAAGATCAGGCAGTAAGAGATTGATCCTGCTCCAAATATTCCTGGTTTTCACTAATCCAGACGCTCCTATGTTAGATCAGGACACGATTGTGCTTGGAGCTGCACAGATAGAACAAATCCCTTATCGAATATTGTGGGCTAAGAATCATGTGCTACATGTGAGCTAAAAGCTTGTGGCCCAGCATATCATTACTTAGCCGTTTGATTTTGATTTGGAGACAGGGTAAATTACCTTGTAGCACGTGCCCAAAGTTAGAATTGAAATGACATCTGGCTGCATCAGTTTCTGGACTGAAGGATGCAAAAGTATTGCTACTCTGAAAGGAATTGCAATTTTCGCCTTTGAACATCACCTGCATCACTTCATTTTAGTCTCTTCATTATCTCATCTGAAAAATAGGAGTAGTAGTTCCTAGGCTGCCACATTTACTGTTTGTCACTTCTCCCGAGACCCTGTAACACAGTACTTTTTTGAAATGTAAAAAGTTACTTCTTCTATTGATTTTTATGGAATTAGCGTCAAGACAGTAATGCTTTGATTTAAGGGCTGCCAGGGTACCTGCTTGAGGGGGTCAAAGTATTTGGCAGCTACTGAAATGGTTTTCCATCTGTCAGGTCTCTTTAACATATGTATTAGAGTGGTGAGTAACTGTATTCATTTCAACTTATGTCATCTTGTGTCTTTCCTCAGGCCAGACTGAGACACTCCTGCTACAATGAGTAGTACCATACCCCATAAAAAGTGTCATTGATTTCAGAAGGGCTTTCAGTGATATGTTGTACTATTCATTGTTAACTAAGGGAATAAATATCACAGTCTGGCTCTGTACAATGAAAGCAACAGAAACTGGAGGGTGGGAAGTGGGAATTACAGAGACAAGGAAACCTTTCATTTAAAAAGATGCAAAGAAAACGTGATTCATTTGAATGTCTTAACTCTATAGAAAAGCTTTCACTGGCAAATTATAGAATATAGTATAGAGGCTGGCATCTGTAGTAAAGCAGAATTTAGAAAGCTCATTCCAAATAAGAATATAAATTACTTGACTGCTGTATTTTACCCAAACAACGGGAGTTCAACTGAAGTATGACTTTAACCACAGAAGAATTCCAGGATCGAAAGGATATGGTGTTTCTGGGAGCAAGGCTGGGGTTTGTTTGGGTTTTTTTTTGCATTAATTTTACAGGCAGATCTTTTAGAAGTTATGTAATACACTGGCACTACAACTTCAGAGCTATTAAAAAAGTATGGTATTAATCTTGTGGGCTTAAAGGCTAAATAAGTGCAGAATAACACCTGCGTCAAAAGTATTTTATATCTGTAAATATTTGTGTGTCTGCTAGTCTCTCTGCTCGCTCTCTGTCTCCCTCCTTGTGCTGGGTTATGGTTTTGTGCCGCACCATCCAGCTGGCACTGTGGAGCAGCGGTGCACCGACCTGGGTGCGTTCTGCAGCGCTGGAGGTGTAGTTTCCGCCTGTATCTTGCGATCCAAACCAAAGGGAGCGTTTGATGGTTGAAGTGGAGGAAGAATTATTCAGACTTCCTTCACTAGTGCCTTGATCTTGAGGGATCATTCAGAGCTCTGCAAGGCCAGACGCAACCCTCCTTGTACTTACAGTGGGAAGCAGCATTTTACATCGAATTGGCTGACGTTACTACAGTGTGGTGCAAAGAAGTGGGAGAGAACCGCACCGCTGCACATGCAGTGCGCTTTTCATTTCAAGAGTCAGTTATTTTTAAAAGAAAAGTGAAACTGTGCTGTACTGTTTCAGACCAGAACAGAGGTCATACTGGCACAGAAAGCAGCTGCGCCTTTTTGCTCCCATCCTGATGCCATCCCCACACTGTCTTTCACGATCTCCCATTTTTCCCCAACTCCACACACAAAACCCAAAAATATTGCCGTTCACATCTGTTGTTGAGTGCTAATTCGGGTCTGTGCCTTAATACTGTGGCAACTACAACCTGCATGTGATACGAGTGCTGGGGCAGTCTGGCTTCTCCCTTGTACGCACCAAGAGAAGCTGTCCCAGATACTTACCACACTAGAACAGACTGTGTCTGGCCACCTCTGTATCAGCTGCTGTAGAAAGCCCTATCAGAGTGGAAGACTAATAGGAAACGTTTCTGGGCACAGTGTAGCTGATGCCTTGCTTTGTTGGTTCCCCAACACCGATAAGCCATGCGCCCTGGTCACGCTACAGCACTGCAGATGGATTCTCTTCAAGATGCATTTGGAGGTGTTGATTTTGATGGGAGTTATAGATGCTCATTTTATCTGAAAATAAGACAACTTGATTAGACGTGGCCTTGGAAAAGCATTGACTGATGTTTGCCATTGCCTGTTTCCTATCACTTCTACTGAAGAGCAGTGAAGAAAATCGGTTGCAGTAGACTGTCTCATAAAAGGGGAGAATTAAAGCATGGGTAATTTTCAAATGGGCATGCAAAACAGACTTTTGATCATGCTTGTGATTTTTTTTGTAAAGCAGGTAAAGCAATAATAATCCTCCAGTACAAACTCTGAGCTTAATCAGTCCCTTTATGACTGTAAGCCAAGCTCAGCTTTCAGTTACTTGAAATTCAGTACGTTTACCATTAACTTTTCCCTAGCACAAGCCACTATTAACAATATTGGAGACAAACCTCAAATGATCCACATTTTTTCAGTAATGGAAAAAAAACCAAAACACCTGAGGGTGCTTAGCTGCTGAGGTTTCCACCATTTGAACTAGTAGAGGTCTGTAATGCATATTATTGTTCAGAAAGTAATTCATTTTTCTTCTATAATAGTTAGCAGATTAAAGAGCAGGGTCCCACTGTATTTAATTAGAAAGAAATGGGAAAAAGGAATGTCGTGAGAAAACCCAGGAAGTGAAAAATAAATAAAGCTCAGGCTTCTGGTTTTAAGGAGAAACAGTGGTCGATGGGCTTGTGAGGTCTTATGGCTATCGCCTCCCTCTCAGTTTACAAATCTACAGAATAAGGTGTTCAAAGTTAAACCCCAGCAGCAGAGCCCCCGAACGTCACACAGTCGAGGTGCCGCTGACATACAGAACATCCAGCCACACACCCAGCTTATTCCTCACCGAGAAATTCAGGAGCTGCGCCTTTCAAGTCTCCCTCTTTGGCATTCGTCCAAGATTACTGAGGCTTTGAAAAGCAGGATTGTTCTGAAAGGGGGAAGGCAGTTCCAAGCAGCCATTCGCAATGGTATTGCACATCCGTCGTCTCCCTGTAATTCATGACCACGTGTGTGCTCACATCACAGACAGTGCTCTTTTCACTGGCTGAGCAGCTGGAATGGATGCCAGAGAATTAGGAGGAACTGGCCAGCCTTCAAGATTTCTTCACAAGAACTTCTTAATCAGCTCCCATGCCTCTGTGCTCTCATGTCTGTGTGTCTGGTAATTTGCTCTACTTTATGTACCCTCTGTTCATCATACAGATTGGCTTTTTACTTTCTGCAGCAATTCCTCTCACTTTGCCAACACCTTGCCATTTGCACCTTTAATGACTATTGATAGCACTTCATCAGCAATAGCCGCCAATGTATATTCCTTTTACTGGATGTTCACCCTCAGCTTTTATAGATAGTTACGAATTTAGCCACAAACTGGTCGAGTAGTTTGTTTTCATTTGCTTTTCACATGGAATAGATTCTACAAAATTAATAGATCAATGAAAGATTGAAAACAGAGGTGAAGAAGCTTCTCTAGTGTGTATTTGTGCTCCAAACCATAGTGCTCCAACTAAATCTGTTCCTGTCTGCCTGTTCTGGTTCTTAATACCTTCAATGAGAGACTTTTCACAGCTTTCTGTAGCCAGCTGCCTGCGCAACTGGTTCTCATCCCGGCACCAACATGCGCTCCCTAACCTGATTTTCTTCTACCATGGGAAATACTTCACTCTGCAGACTCAGCTAAAGGAACCTGAACAACGATCTTGTCGGTGAAGCCAATGCAGAGAAGGCTTCTAATACCTCAGGCTTGTCTGTGTCCTCTTCCATTCAGTCTCATTCATCAGCAGGTAAATGTTTTTCTTAGTCTCCCTCTCACTGGCGCTGAGCCCCTCGTGTGACCCTCAACACGCCTGCTAGTTTCAATGCAAATAGACGTTTTGCATTCTCAGTTGTCACTATGTGCCCTGTTCCCACCATCCTGTACCTCTCCTTTTTCTGTCTGGCTAAACAAGGGATGCCTGGGTGAGCTCTGGGTGGCCACCTCTTCTCCTGCCCGTCTGTGCTCTGTCATGCTCTGATTCACAGTTGGTAAAATGATTTCTGTTTCTCAGATGCTCTGACAGATGCTGAGTTTTAATCAAAACCTGTTGCCAAAAAATATCCCTGTGTAACTGGTTAATAATAGTGAAGTCCAAAGATAGCTTCAGACACTTTTCAGTTCGCTTTCAAATTCACCTTGGTGTAAGGGTAATAATTTATAAAGTAAGAAATGTGTTTCTATTTTTTTAACAGAAATTGGTGGAACTGCAGAGGGGAAGATTGATCATCAGCCAGTGCTCAAAGGTCTTTTAAGGGACAAAGGGACTTTTCTCTTAAGGACGAAGGGACTTTTCACTCAGGTGGTGATACTACAGCAACCCTTACATGAACAAGATTCCTGTCCCTTGATATTTTTCAAGAAAACTATGGTTTTTGAGCTGCATCAGGTTGCACGAACACTGTCATTCCACAGCCATGTTTTTCATTTATTATCAATGGCAGAACTAAACTGCTTTTGTTATCCAATGAGGTGCAACAATTTGTTGCGGAGGAAGAGATACGAGATTGTCTCTTCCTCCTGCCTTTTCTTCTCCGATACCAGAGATAGAAATAAATGCTTTGGGTGTTGCTAGGTCTCATCTCACAATATTTTCTGCTTTGTGGAATTGTCATGTCAGAACTTAGGAGTTGTTATGGCTTGGTGACATATCACAGGAATATCTCTGCTCCCTGTTACAACAGCCTGTCTTGACTTGCTTTAGGCTTTGAGGGTGTAATTAGCCTGCATTGCATGAGTGTATGAAGTCAGTGGTCAGAAGGATGTTGTTTAGTGCATATCCCAACACATATCAGTTGGAGAAGGTTCAGTAAAAAGAATATTTCTATCTTTTATAATTATTTTGAATGTCTTTAATCTAAATTAACTAGATGTAGACTAGATGTCTGCAAATCTGTGGGGCTTCTAGTTCAAGGTTTGATTGCAACCTTGCTAAAGGGCCGGTAACTTGGTAACTGTCGAGGATATCAGTAAATGTTGGGTTTCAGTTAAACTGAAATTGTCTGCAGTTGTTCTTTGCTCTCCTTTAATTATCAAAGTATACGTTTTCCCGTTATTGATGCAACAGTAATGCGTGAATGCCTAAATCAGAGTCATGACCCTACGATGCTTAGCTACTGTAGACCCACAGAAATTATTGTCCCTGTCCAGAGGAGCCTAACCAGCCTAGTAGAGAAAACTGAGTGTCTGCAAATTGTCTTCCCAGCTCCTTGTTTGTTATAAGACCTGGTTCATGGCTCAGGGAATACTACTCAGCCAACAGTGATTAGAAAGACACTTCTATTCACCTTGCACTCTCTCTGCCGCTCTGTGAAACTGTTACCTCTGCTTTGTAACACACCAGTCTATGAACTTCACTTCAGATCTCTAATCTCTCCTTAAATTAAGATTTTTTCCCCCCAGCTGGCTCGGTACGCAGCCCTTTCTCCATCAGCTGGCTCCAATTATATGATCCTTACGTGTTATCTCTGAATAAATGTTCAATTAAATGTTCAATGAATCAAGCTACTTTGATACAATTGCTTCAAATAGGAAGAGGCTGTTGAGGTAAAAAGGTTAATTTCACCCTCCTCAACTCAAGTTAAGCAAGAATTAATGAAGTCCAACAGATATGCTGAGTTTACTACTCCTGAAAACCCAGTTTCACCAAATTCTTTACCCACGTAAATACTCAGTGATGTTTTCTTTTCTAGTAAAGGATGTATTGCTTGGCCTAGATTTTTGTAAGATCTCAGGTGCTAGGAATGAGCCTACTGAGAGCAATCTAAGATGCTTAGTATGCTCTTAGGAAAAAAAAAAAAAACAAAAAAAAAACAAACAAAAACAAAAAAAAAAAAAAAAAACAAAAAAAAAAACCAACAAAAAAAAAAAAAAAAAAACAACTAACTGCTCGATTTAATTCCAGAGCAGGAGCCCAGCTTTCCTAATGAGTACCGAGCACCCTGAGGAATCGACCCATACCTACTGTGTCAAGCTTGTCCCCTGAGCTCGTAGTCAAGGCCAAATTCCTCTTTGTCTCTGCTGTTTGCATTTTGGCTTTGACTCAATTCTGACCTAGAAACTGGATTACAGAGCTGGAGAATAAGGACTCAAACCTTTATCCCGGCAGGAGAATGAATCATATGGCTTCATACAGACTTGTCAAAGTCTGGGTTGCATCAATTAAAATTCAAAGTCTTAATTAAATGGAAGAACCTTTTGTAATTCTAAATCAACAAGTGCATACCTGAATTCCAGATTGGATCTTTTGGAGCATTGCTACAATAGCAAATTGGAGGGCCTCTTTAAACCCATAGGGTCAGTGATCTGCAGCTTAAGTAGATGGTGACACAGTTGACTTTTACAGCACAAGTCCACCATACCAAGATGGACTGTGCATGCAGAGTAAGGTTTGCCAGGCCGAGACATCCACAGGCTGTAGCATAGCAGTCCCCAAGAGCAGGTTCACATCAGAGATGTTAATTGTCACCAAACATCAGGTAAGTAATCTGCATTTTGAAGAGTCTGTAATGGCCATTTACATAATTTATGTTTTACAAAGTCCACTGATGCATATTTGCATAATAGACTGCAGCAGTGCCAACAGATCCGTCGCAGCACACAGTGTCAGCTCTTATGAACTTCCAGAGGGTTTTTCCCTTTATTGGAACTCTTATGACAGAAGGAAATTGGCAGTAATGGGTAAATCTCAGCGAAGAGTGAGTGCCTGTCAAAGTTTCTGTGCTTGGGTGGAAGCATGCAGAAATCAAGCCACATGCTCAGTCACCTAAAAAGTGCCCTGCATGTGTCCATGCAAATTCTGCACATGGAAACGAGCAGAAATGAAACTTCATGTATTCATTCAAGTTTATTCAGTTTCCTGATGTGGAGTCTCTCATTGCTCTCCACTTACTTGCAGCAACACCCTGCTGCTTTCCTATTCGCCAACATATTCCTCCTTAAAAACTAATATGTTCTCTCATCACCATCCTTAGCCCCTGGGCATGATCTGTTGGAGAGGTGCTGCAGGCATCTGGAGAAGGGCTTTGGGAACCATGGCTTTGTCACTGGTCTTGCCTGGGCAGTCAAGCTTGAGCATATCAGTGTAGAGAGAAGCCAGCTGAAAGTTGCAGACCTTTGAGTTTCAGTGCACTGTTCATCACTTTCAAAAATGGTGTTATTATCATTTTCATGATGGGGTTAAAACTGCAAGGAGTTTTTATCCAGTGTATGGGCTATGTTCTGGAATGTATTTTCTACATGGCTAAGCAGGAGACCCCTGGCTGATGTAAGGTTCAGGAGTGTTGTTACCCTGAAAAAGGGGAAAGATTTATAACCCTCTGTCTATTTACCACAGGGTTGGCAGACCAGCTAAACTCAGTCCTGGTGGTTTTGATGTAGATGTCTCCCCTGAAAACTGCAAAGAACAGTTCACTCCCACCCAGAACGGAACCACGGAATGGGTTCATTGCCAGCTTCAAATAGGAATTTCCTTCCTGTATTTGCTCCACAGCCCAAACACTGACTGAGCATAGTCTTCTGCATATGCTAACAGATAGTGCTTAGTTTTGTAAGATTTTTATTAGAAAAGTTTATTTTTTATCCGGTGTTGTATATCTCCTTTTTATTTGTGTTGATTTGAGTATGCATCATCCTGCTGAATGTGATAAGGGTTCATCAGTTTCACTGCGTTCTACTAATAAGATAATGCTTTTAAGCCATTTGGTATTTTCACATGAAACATGTTCTTCTTGCCACGGATATTCAGCAGAGTGACGGCTCTAATCATGCTCTCCATCAATAACTGTCAGCTGTGATAGAGCTGGGGTTCTGGTTGGCTGGATAAACCTAGCAATGTGAAACAGAGGATATGCATGCTGAACAGTTGCCAACCTGGAGCAGGAGAAAAGACTAATTCAAACTTCCCTTACCAGCGCTGAAGCAAGCCTAATGCTGTGATGTTTTCCTTTACTGCTCTTGATATTAAGCCTAAAATGACTAATCTGGGATAATATGTCGCCACATTTTCTTTTGATTTCAGTTCTGACTGAAATGATACACTGGAAAGAATCAATAAACAAATTTTTCCCACTGATTGATCTAAAGACTGGAACTATCCTTTGGCATTATAACTAATCCTTTTTGTCATCTAGGTTAAAAGAAATCAGATGATAAGTGGATTGAAGTGATTTCAATATTTACTCTGTAATTAAACATCAAACATGATTATATCCCATTAGAACCTTTTTAAAAGATTTTTAGTATGAGGTTCCTGTCTGTGCTCAGGCAATGACAGAAATGCGGGAAACATCTTAAATCCTCACTGCCGCTGTTGGGATCTGATGACTTCAGAATCTTGCGGCAGGAGTCACATCTGCTGAAGTTTCTTGGGGAGCAGTGGCAATAACTGAAAGAATTTGACTGGCTTCGTAAAGGGTGAGGCATGATGAGAGCAGCACGTTAGCAAGGTGAAAAGAACCTTTCATATGTCTTTTAAAGATGTTTGTGATTGGTTTTCTGTGTCTGTCATGCCGGAAGTTGATGCCTTGTTCATGGTTACTGTATTTAGGGATGGATACGCTGCTTGAAGCGTATTTGTGGAATGCACCCTGCCTCACAAAGGCAACCATGAGCTGAAAAGGCTCTGCCCTGAGCCATGGAGCTCTTTGGTGGGAAGGGAAGAAATTTTTCTGTCCGCTTCTAACAGATATGACATCTGCTTATGCTAAAGCCTGAGAGCACAGCTTCCTAAGCAGACAGTGGTCCATCCTCCATCTCCGAGATCTTATAGCGACCTTCCAGTACCTTAAAGGAGCCTCCAAGAAGGATGGAGAGGGACTATTCATAAAGGCTTGTGGTGATGGGATGAGGGGGAATGGGTATAAACTGGAGAGGGGCAGATTTAGACTAGACATTAGGAAGAATTTCTTCACCATGAGAGTGGTGAGGCGCTGGCACAGATTGCCAAGGGAAGTCATGGCTGTCCCATCCCTGGAGGTGTTCACGGCCAGGCTGGATGGGCCTTGGGCAGCCTGATCCAGTGGGAGGTGTCCCTGCCCATCGCAGAGGGGTTGGAACTGTGTGATCTGATCTTTAAGGTCTCTTCCAACCCAAATTATTCTATGATTCTATGACTCTATGATCTTCTTGCCTCTTTGTTGGCTCCTCATGAAGGCACAAAGAGACCTCACTTCATGGCATAGAGCATTTTCTCTTCTCTTTTTGCTGACATCCTGTTACTTAATTTGAGTAGTTCTTTCCTGTGTATTTTGGGCCAGTTTGGTCTCAGGGTAGATCCAAGCAGTTAGAGCAGGTAGCAACATTGCAGAGCCTGCTCCAGTCTGGGAGATGCCTGTCTCTGCACACCCTTTCTGGCTGGATAGGGCAGCAGAGACTCGGGTTCAAGCACCTCTTCTGTATCAGCCACGGGAAGGATTTGAACCTCACTATCATGTCATTGGTGCCCATTTTAACCACTGCCCTAGCTGGCAGATGTCTGCCTGCACCACTGCCGTTTGGTGTGATCCTGCGAGCCTTTGCTGACAAGGTCTGGCAGAGGACAGGAGCCCTGCAGGCCATCCTCCACCTCCATCACAGTGCCACAAGGGTCATGGAGCTCACAGCTCTGCGTTTGTGTGTTCGTGTCAGCTGCTGAAATGTAAATGGTGTAGGGCTTTTGGAGATGGAAACTGAAGGATATAGAGAGTTGTTACACCCTTGGGCTAGACAGCAGAAGAATGGGAGCTTTGAGGGTCTCTGTGGTGCAAAAACGCTCAACTCTGGCAGCTAACTTCTCACATGGAAGCCTGAACTGTCTTGTGGATTGATGTTGCTGGTGTGCAGGCTGTAGCATGCTCAAAAATTACCTTCTTCTGAAGCTATGGGATTTTCTGCTTGTGGCACAGAGGAACTGTAAACGGTGCCTATACATGACCTGTGAGTTTTTTCAGCTAAGAGAGGTGTTACTTTTCAGTTTTAGGCCTCAGGGCTGAGAGACATTTTCCTAACTTCAAGCGAGTGGGTAAAAGTGTTTATTTTGGGGGTACAATCTCCACTTCAAGTTGAGCACACGAAGTTCAGATCCTTCCTCTAAGTTGAACTTACATTGCTGCTAGTGTAAGATCATATCCAGTCTTTTTTCAGAATGGAGCTTTGTCTGTTCAGAGCTGCAGAGCTAAATCAAAATTCTCGTTACAAATGTCAATTGCAAATACAATTAGCAGTTCATGAAAAGGCTGGCTTTTTATAACAAGTACATTTTCAATCAAGAAAAGGTGCCATTTCCCCTTAAGGAAAAGAATGCCAGCAACACATGCGCTTTTTCTTCTCGAGAAATTAAGGAGTGTCTGGGGGAGAGGAGTTGGGATGGTTTTAAATGTTTTTGTAGTCCCTTCCAAAATAAGTTTATAGTTTCCCTATATACAATTCAATTAAGCCTTCGGTTTGACCTTTGTATTGAGCAATAAAAGTTAACTGGGAAAGATGTGGGTAGAATGAAAGCACAAAGTATGCCACGCATCAGCCAGTGTGAGAACTGTTTCTATAACCAAAACTAATGAGATCATCAGGACAAAAGCAACAGCCAAAGCATTTTCAATTATTACTAATATTTTTTCTTCCTTAAGCCAGTTTATATTTTTCTTAATTACAGCTTCGAGCTGTGGCGTGATATTTAGCAGATGCCTTTGGCACTTGGTGTGCTGATCACTTGCACACTCCAGACTGGCAGGGGCACCTAATCTTTGAAGTCTAGAGCACACATTCATCTTTAACCATAAAGGTCAATCCTGCATTCCTCGCATCCCCCAAACTCCCATTAAGTTTAATATGAGTTTTGAGCATGTGAGGTATGCAATATCAGGATCACTCTCAGTCTTCTGGATATTACCAGTGAGGCATGTACAGAATTTCTAAACTTAACTAATTAATTGCACCATACAGTGATGGCAGAAGGCTGTCACAGAGCTTTTACTTCTTTCTTTCATTACAAGAAAGTTAAACCAGAAGTTCAACAGATTTACTGGGAACATCGTGTTTTACAGATACTTCCATGCTGTGTTTCAGGATATCATGTCAGCTGTGCTGCAGTATCTATGAGGTATCTGGCAAACTAAACAAGCTTAAACATGCAACCACAAACCACAAACAGACTAGACTGAAAACAGATGTTTCCAGGAAATGTAAAAGATATTTGGCATGCTTTAAGCTTGTACTTTCAGCTTGTCTGCATTTGAATAAGTCCCGTATTAATATAAACAAAATGACAAAACCATTTCTTGCAGATGACTGACTGATAAATGGAACTATTGCTGAATCACACAAGGTTTGTTAGGCTGGGTTATTTCTTCACAAGGAAAAGATGGATTGTTCTACCTTGACATTTACTACAGCAGGAGCTGAGGCAGTTATACATGTGGGTTTGCTTTTTAGCCCTCAGAACTAATACAAGCATGCAGAGTTTGCTATGGCAGCTGTATATCAAAAGCCAAACAAATACAGTGATAGGTTTCCTTACAGCAGTATGGCTGAGATAATGTCCTATTCTCTCTCTATACATATATATCGCCTTCATATGTATATAGACAAAGGATTGTTTGGGAATGGGGGATGGAGCTGCTATTTCATGTAAGTGTGGCTTCCAGGCACTTAATATCTCAAATTGTCTCACAGTTCTTCCTGACTTTTCTTTATTGCATTTTTTTTCTTTGTTGCGTTTGACTTATTTTATAACAGTAGTTCCTGAAAGTTCCAGCCAAAGTTATTTCTTGAGAAAAATGAGTACAGTTCTTCTCAGCACAAAGAATTTTCACGCAGAGTGTGCAAAATGTGTAGGAAATAAAGTAGTTCTCTCGCCGGCCTACTGCAAGAATTGATCTGCAAAGATCACACAGAGTTTAACGCAGAATTAAAAACCAGACATAGATAATCCTTGTCCCAATTCATTGCATTGCAAGGCAAGCTTCTCTTCAGTCATATACTCCTTAAAAAGAGAAATGGAAAGATCACAGAACCTAAATGGAAAACATTAGTTAACACTTGCCATCTTGTCCCGCAACTTTTCTTCGGAGGGACATTCACAGGTTGAAGAGGTGTGTCTGTGCTAACCTCATGGAGTTCAACAAGGCCCAGTGCAAGGTCCTGCACCGGGGTTAGGGCAAATACAAGGCTGGGTGAAGAATGGATAGAGAACAGCCCTGGGTGAAGGACTTCAGGCTGCTGGTGGATGAAAAACTCAACATGAGCTGGCAACGTGCTCTTGCAGCCCAGAAAGCCAACCATATCCTGGGCTGTCAGAGGAGGTGTAAACCAGCAGGGCAAGAGAGGGGATTCTGCCACTCTGCGGTGCTCTGGTGAGACCCCACCTGGAGCCGTGCATTCAGCTCTGGAGTCCCCAGCACAGGAAGGACATGGATCTGTTGGAGTGAGTCCAGAGGAGGACATGGAGGCCACAAAGATGGTCCAAGGCCTAGAGCACTTCCCATACAAGGACAGGCTAAGAGAGCTGGGGTTGTTCAGCCTGGAGGAGAGAAGGCTCTGGGGAGACATCATAGCAGCTTTCCAGTACACAAAGGGGCCTCCAGGAAAGGTGGGGAGGGCTTTTGATCAGGGAGTGTAGAGACGGGATGAGGGGGAACGGTTTTAAGTGTAAAGAGGGGAGGCTGAGATTAGATATTAAAAACAAATTCTTCACTGTGAGGGTGATGAGGCCCTGGCCCAGGTTGCCCAGAGAAGCGGCTGCCCCATCCCTGGAGGTGTTCAAGGCCAGGCTGGGCTTTAAGAAACCTGATCCAGTGGGAGGTGTCCCTGCCCATGGCAGGGGATGGAACTGGATGGGCTTTAAGCTCCCTTCCAACCCACACCACTCTATGATTCTGTGGTTCTGGAGAGGCTGGCCCAAATGTAACACAACTCAGTAGTTCAGCGAAGAGAGTAATCTCTTCAGTTGTAACTCCTATAGTTCTTCCCTTTTCTGGCTAAAAGATATTTTCCTCCAAAAGCCAAGTTTCCATAAGAAGGCTAAAATAGACACAATATTCTCAGTTTGAAAGAGAAAAGGATAGAACAGTACATACACAGGCGGCTGCTGAGCTGTTAATTGCTCTGTTCTTTTGGCTCCAAAATGAATCTATTACAACCGCCTTTTACTGACTAGCATTATATAGCAGACAATAACAGACTCCAGAATTTGGAGAATTGCATCACGAGTTCATCCCACTTGGGGACTTCTCACATTCCCATTTCCACAGCATTCCTGTTTCCGTTTGTCTGCTGCAGCTATAACTGGAAATAATTAGTGTTGGTCTTAATGTCAGGATAATGGATTATTTGGAAACTGTTGGTATATTTTATGGCGACAGCATTGCTTTGTAATTTCAGAGCTCCTTCCTTTGAATATGTAAAAGTAATTTCAGCTTTTGCTACCAGAGGTGATAAAAAGCTAATAATAACACTGCAGCATCTACAGTAATTTAAGGGCCCGTTCCACCAAGTTGCGTGTAGCTTTCTCTTATGAAGCTGTCAGACGAAACCAAGCCTGTGATCAAAGTGAAATTTATCAAGCAACTGAGCTATGATGTGGAGAGTAAATGCAGGTACTGACCAGTTAACTTTAGACCTGCATTATCAGTATCATTACAACCATGATGAGGCATTCAAGACCAAGGCCTTAATTTGCTATCATAGATGCTGACATTCTGTCTTTTTGAAGCACCATGTTTGCATGAAAGTCTAGCAAGAAACGGACAGGTCTAATATCATGTAATTACTGTGAGAAAGCAGAAACAATCTCCCCTTCTTTTCTCCCTCCCACTCACTCCCCAAATAGCTGAGTTGGAAGTTCACCCTAGGGGCTCACTCATGGTGTAAAAGTGTGGGAACAGTGGATTGATGAGTATCAATTCCCTGCTGCCAGTGCTTCATTCCTTTAGAGACTGGACTGCTATAATTAACATTTACAGGACCAGTCTGGCAAAGCTTTCCGTTTTGTTTTTGTTTGGAATTCCCTCACAGGGGTTGTACACTTGCCTGGTGCGATGATCCATAGCCTTAGCTATAAGTAGGCACCATGGTTAATCCCAAGTATACTGCTGGAGGAATGAAGGTCCCAAGGCACAAGCACATTGTTTCCACAAGCCCTCCCTCCTTAGTGTTTGCACAAAGCAGAGGCTGCCAGTGGCCCTCTCCACTCAGCTGTTAGAGGTGACAGGCAACAAGGGTTGCATCTGAAAGGAGCTCAAACAAGGGGCAGCTCAAATAAGGCTTCCCCAAAACTAATCCAGCTTCCCTCAACATGAGATCAACTCATTCAACTGCCCTTCCCTTCCTGCCTTTTCTCTTGCCCCAGAAATGCTTTCTCTTCCTCTCTGTTGGGAGTAGCAGCAACCTGTCTAGGGAGTCTTTGAACTGACCCTTCAGTTGAGTGGAGACAGTGTTTAGCATGAGTCCGACAAGAGATGAAATGGATTCAGTGGCCCTGGCAGATCTCTGCAGGGAAAGACTCCCTATCACTCCCTATCATTTGCAATCACAGAGAAAGGACTGAGCTCAAGTCAGATGAAGAGAAGAGCAAAATGTAAAGGGTATGCTGTTAAGTATATGAACTTGTTCCTCCCTTAGTAGGACAACAAGAAACCTCAACAGACATTTAAGCAGACCTTGCTGATGCTGTTCATTAGTGAGCAACAGCATGCAAGTACAACAATAAATATTTACATCTTTGATAACCTCTACCAGTAGCAAATTGCAAATCATTTAAGCGAGGCAGGGGCAACTATCAGCCGAGGTGGCAATATCACTTGAACTTGTGTCGGGTAACCTGGTAATTACCAAAAAAAATAATAATCACATTGTTATTCCTTTGTATAATTACTGGCTAAGATTAAGGTGTGCTTTTCTGGACATGACCCAGCAGTGTGCACACAGCCCAGAAAGCCAACTGTATCCTGGCCTGCATCCAATGAAGCGTGGCCAGCAGGGTGAACTCTCAGGAAACGGGAATAAACAGTGAAATCTCTACACTGCTGAAACTTGTGCCTTAAAAACTAAATATAAGATTGAAAAAGATATTGAACTGACTTAGGGCTTGAGGCTATTCTTATTTATTTTTCAGAAGAGAGGAAACGGGGCATTTTAGATAAAATGCCAATTTTACACATTTAAATCCCAAATTAGAATTGGCAATGAATGGCATCAGAAGAGACTCAGCTGTTCAGACAGAGAGAGAATTCAGGATGTAGTCCTTCCCATGGAAAGGGTGAAGGCAGGATTTTCTAATGTATTATTTAATGCTTGTTATGTAGTGCATTAAGCAGTCACTGAGAGAAAAGCTTTTAAAACCCAACAGCCTTACCTTAGATTTTTGGTTAAGTCAGTATTAAGAAAATAAACGAATTAATACATTTCAGTGTGCCTGATTTATAGAGGCCAATCAAGTTACAATGCTGAACATGGCCAACTGAAAGAGGGGAATAGATTTACCTGAGTGAGGTCTTAATTTAATCGGCCCCAGAGAGCTGAAGTCAGCAGGCTGGGATGATATAAGAGGCAGAAGAGAAATAGTGCCTTTACTGCAGCCGAAAAGGAGAATGACAGTGATGGAAAGGAGTCTAGGCAGTGTCAGAACACACCTATTTCCATGATTTATTCTTAATTTACTTTAATGGCAATCTGAAGGTTGTCCATTTTTCAAGTGTCCTCAGAATACTGATATTTCCTAAGCATTTAGCACATGCTTTTTCTCCCCCTCCTTTCTGTTAGCTCCACTGCAAGGTGGAATTGAAGAGGAGCTCCGTCTGCATTTTGCCATAGTGAATTTTGAGTGCAGTGGCAGACTACCCTTTCCCCACTGTGTACTTTGCCAGCCTTCTCCACAGTCATCGTTGACTTAGGTCTAGGAATCACAGGTTCCTCTGGGATTAATGTTGATATTATGATAAAATGGAGGAATTCATTGCATTTCTATAACAGTTTATACTGGCAGAAGAAGAATGTGTGCTTTCATAATACAATAGCTCATTTTTATTATCAAGTGAGTAAACTGATGGTTGTTCAGAACTACTGACATGCAGGCAATGATCTCAGATTACATTTACATTTCTGGAACACTTTCCATCTTTCCAGTTTCTGCCAGGAACTTGCTTCTGTGATTCAGAGATTTTATTTTAAGATTGGACTGTTGTTTAATCTGCATTACAAATCTATGCTTTTTGCTTTCCTGCATATGCGTACTACATGCGTTAGTATTACAGAACCTTCAAGCTTGGATCTGAACAATTATTATTAATTTATAAATTCTTCCAGGTAGGAGTTTGGTTTTTGCCAGGCATTTGGGTATGCTTTTACAAATTGACTGTAAAATCACCATCCCGTCATCAGATGAAACAGTGATTTTTTTTCCCCACGATACCAATGAGAGGATTCAAGGGGAAAGTGATCTCAGTGATAGTTGCAAATAGCTTGGGGACGTCAAGCTAACTGGAGACCCTTAGCAGTCATTTTCTCCTTTAAGAAAATCCATGTTTATACAATAAAATACAACTACTACTGCTTACTTATGAATCTAGTCCTCTACATAAAAGATGCCCTGAATTGTCCCAAAAGTGCACTTGGAGGGAGAAAAAATCCCCAATGGTATTATTCCATACTTTAAAACCAAAAAATCCTTGTACTGGCTAGGAAAAAAAGTGAAACAAAACTTGAAGGATTTTCTCTCTGTGGCCACTATTTTTGTCTGTGTTGAAGAACAATGCATATGAGACACCTGTGTATTTCCACCTATCAGCAATCTTTCTTGCCAGGTTGCCTTACCACATAAAGGATTGCTTGTTGCTTTAAAGTTAAGGGTAGCAGCAAAACAAAAAGAATCTGGGAAGTTGAATGCTGCATAAAGTGTTTCACCGGGGCGTGTTACAAAAGCACTCAACACTTACATAACGTTTCAGAAGGATGATCCAGTTCCCATCCCAGGTGAAACTAGAGCTACTTCTTATGAGAGAAAACCAGGTTCTGAAACCAGCCACTGTGATGCAAAATACCTATTATTGTGCTCAGGCTGTGTCTACAAGCGGACAAGTAGAACAGCCAGTCCAAGAAGAGCAAAGCAAGGGGTGTTGAGGACCCACTGGCCACACCATCTCCAACTGAAACATGAACACAATTGCCCCATCGCTCTCCATACACAGTTAAGTTATTCAAGCTGGTGTACAATGTGTCCCCCACAACAGACAGAATGTAAAGCCCCTATTTAAAAGATGTGTGATTAATCTTACATTTACTTTCATGTTTTCAGATATACTCAAGGACAAGAAAACCCACCCAGAAAACAGAAATGAACTAAAACCAACTGCGAAAAAGATTGACACCACAACCACCACCAGCACTGTCAAGTCATCCTCTAAACACAGTGTAACTGGAAATGGGAACAGCCCATCCCCGAGTGACTCCCTTCTTATTTTAACAGCACTAACAGTTCTGTGGCATTCTTCACTGTAGCTGCACTGCCTTGCAGCTGCTACACGAGCATTTCTGTCATTTATACCTACAGCCTTACCCAAAAGAAAACAAATTTAAATGGTTCTCTAGTTTGTGATATGTTAGGATAAATATTAACTGATATGCTTGAGTTGGCACATACCAAGTGTGGTCACTTACAGAGTCTGAAGCTTGTCTTTGACAAAGTCCACCCAAGATGCAGAGGGAATGATAACAAGGGTCTGAGTACTTAAAGTTATGGGGTAGAAATAATTGAAAACACAGAAATTGTATACGTGTGTGTTGTTTTTCTCAATTTCATTCACTAGTATCTGACTGAGTGGTTTTGTTTGTTTAATTTTTCTGATAAATTATATGAATGGTCAGTCTTCAAATTCAAGCCCATGCATATTTTATTTTTCTAGTGAACAGCTAGCTATGTCTACTGTTGTAAACCATGTTAAAGTGAAGTACTCTCTACCAGACTGATGAAATTCCTCAGTGGTCAAGAAGATCAAAGCATGTGTGAGAGTTCTTTTCACTCCTACTGTTTAGATTGTAGGAAGCAATATAAAAGCATATGGTGTGTTATAATATATCGGTGTAGTTATCTTAACTATGGAAAAAATTAGAAACACTTTGTTTACTGAGGGATATAGGTATTGAGTTTCCCTGCAGTACAAAATGCCATTACCAGATGCATATGCTCAAGGCTTATTATATGAATGTCCAGCAATGGGAAACATAAACAAGCATAACAATGTTTTATCTAATTGAATGCAACTCTGTACAGAGAAAAAAGATAGCTCCATTCAGACTTACTTTGCCTATATGATGTTAAAGAGAAAACTACTTCTTTTCCATAAAGGTCCCAGAGATATAAATTATTGGGAACTCCCATTAGACACTAACTAGATTTTGTGCATTGTGGATTTCTGAAATCAACTCTGTTTCATAAATTGTGTATTATTCAATTGCATTTAATGTTTAAAATTTTGTATCATCGTAGGTGTAAATTTGAAGCAATCTGAAATCTAGAACATTCTCTGTTATGCATCATCTTGATAGCTACCCTGGAAAATGTCAAAATGTGTATTATGTTACGAGGCTATTTTGGTTTTAATGCATTTCAACTTTTCAGATGGAAAAATATTAGAATAACTTCTAATGGGTTAAGAGTTAATGTGCATTTTACAACTGTTTACAGTGCCATTGAATATATATATGTACAAACACAACTGTATGAATGCAGTGATTAATATGACAAGTATATGAAACATTAGAATTGTTATATTTACTACATTTCATAACTATTACAACAGTTTAATAGCCATTTTCACATTGTAGAGTATTATTATGTACAGTTTTATAAGTTTTAATGTAAAACACTTGCCTTTGTTTTTTAGTGAAACATCTTTTTGATACTTACAGTTACGCAGCCACTGACAGACCTCAAAAATAGAACCCTGTATCTTACTAATCAGCTTCAGGCGTTTCATCAGCAACTTTGATTGAAGAAAACAGCCCGATTTAAAGAAGGCACTATGTGCCAGTATTGCTACTGGTTGTCATTATGTAGCAAGTGGCAATAATACAGAGCAAGCATACAGTAAGTGAATGGAGACTCACTAGTATGTTTTCAGATACGTTTGCAGAACTGGGGCTTAAGTTTTGTATTTAATTTGTGTGCTTAGATAATGTTTGCAGACATAAAGGTATAGTCAGAACCATCAACACACTCAGCTGTAAAGGAGGTTTCTCTAAAGCAGTGGCAGATAAGTTTTCTAAAGGATAGTTCGATTTTCATGTTGACATGAGAAGATAAAATGGAAGAGGTACTAACGTGAAATATTTTATATTTGAATTCTGTTTTTTTCAAAATGGTAAGGATATTAATAACATTATGCAGTACTTTCCAATTATATCAGTGAAAGTCAGTTCTCTGAAAAATACAAAAGTGGCTGTCCTGTGTTTTCCGGAGTTTGTGAGCTGCACTGCTCTGTTGGATCATAATTGCAAATGCTGCTTCTTGTATTTGTTTTCACTGCCCTATGGAAAAATGCACTTTTACCTGAGATGTGCAAGTCATGTCGTTTGTACGGTGAAAGGACACTGTAACTCCTTGCAGTCTTAAAAGATCCACTCTGACGGCTGCTGTTAGACAAATTGGTTTGTGTGCACACAGAGAAATGTACATCGGGGTTAACGCTTCCCACCAGCTCCAGGTAATACCAGTCACTATGGCTTCACTGAAGCAATTCATTTCTGTTGCTTGTGAAACTGACTCTGATTTAGTAGTCTCACATTTAAGATGCTCAGTCATCATTCAGCAAATGCATCCGTGTTTGCCCACTTAAGTTTGCTCTGGGATTCCTAAGGATAGAGCGAGGTTTTCAGCACTGGGGTCTCACGCTACCAGATTTCAGCTGTGCAGCTTGGAGTTTTCAGTTCTTCTCACTTGCAGAGAGGGAAATTGAATACCCAGACTGGTGTGTCTTTTTGAGGTCTTTCCTGTAAAAGGCTTTGTGTTTTTAGCTTGGAACCAGCTAGCCTAGTATTCAGCTGTAGCAGAGGAGGCTGCAGAAGCCCTACATTAGGCGTGTATTGAATAACTCACCCAGGGGACTTCTTCTTGCTGTTAAATGTCATAATCTTGCTAAACAAAAACCTCTGAAAAAATCAAGTGTTTGAATTCTGGGTTTGTTCAGCAAATATTTGTATGATGTAGCATTCATGTCTCAAGCTAAATAGGAAAACCCTTCTGAAGTTCCTGTAACAAAACTAGAACAAGTTCAGACTGTGGAGCGAGGTAAATCCAACTCATTTTGTTGGATTCAGCCCATATTTTAATAGACACAAATAGTTACGGAACAAGGGAAGAGACTGCAGAGGACTCCACACCAACTAATAGATTTCACAGTCATGTACTTCTACACCGTAAGAAGAGTACTGGTCAAAAGAGCACAAAATATATTCATACCGTGCATCAGAAATGGTGCCGCTTTAAAGGGAAATGCAGTAGATTTTTACTGATGGTTTATGATTTTTTTCCTCTCAGGATCAGTTGCATTTACATATTAAAAAAACATTATTTTTCATCAAACAGCAAATGTATAACATCAATGGCAAAACAAACCGACTGTGTCAGGTAAAGGAAGTATTTCTTTTCAGGTGAATAAGATACCTGTTTTACAAAATCTTATTATCCAGGACACTGTAATTACGAGGTAATTACGAAGGTCTAAGGTCAAAATATGTTTGAACTCATCTATATAATCTCAGTGTAAAATAAGGCACCAGTCCAAGGACTGGTGTAGCTTTGCCTAACAACTTTGAATTGTATTTACCCACTGCTTTTTGAATGCTTATTGTTTTGCTATGACTTTGTTATAATATTTTGCTGTGCCAGCATTTGTGAATGCCAGCATTGGAAAGTGACTCCTGTCATACATTTGTGAGTAAAACCAGTCTATAATTTTCTCTTGATAGTGATGCAGGCTTCTTGCCAGATAAGAAAAAATTGCCGTGGACATACAGTCAGTTCTTAGTGTTTCACTGCCATGTGGACTCCAGGTTACACGAGGTTTTTGTGTCTCTAATCCCCTTCCTGGCTATGAAAGCGTCAGGGAGAAGAGTGAGCAAGAGTGGACAAAAGCATGTGTGGCTGCAGCGTGCCAGTGCATGGCAACCTCCAGCTGCCTCTGTTGAGGCCCTGAGCTCAATGCTCTCAGCTAATTTTCGTGCAGCTTTTACACCTCTCCAAATCATCGCATGGAGACATGCCGGGCAAAGAGCAGCAGAGGATCTAGAGACTGCATTTTCAGGCAACTTCACAGAGACCTGCTGTGAATTGCACTTCCTTTGCAATTTACATGCTCTATAGAATCTGCCCTCTCATTTTCAACCTTGCACTGTTTTCCTGGCTCGCCTGTTGCCAGTGCTATACCCAATCTTCTAGTGTGCCAGGTACTTTGTAATTGCATAAGGAATTGTGATCCTGGTCTCTCACTCAGTAATAAGCTTTTTTGAGGTACAAATATCTGTCAGAGCTTGATAAAGGCCACACAAATAATAATGTCCAGTTGCATTGATTTCATAGGCTCTGTGTATGGGTATCTGGCTATGTGATTCGCATCTCTTTGATCTCTTAAACCAGATCTATATTTAATAGATCCCTGTTTCCTTTCATTACTAACACTGCAGCACGTATTATAATTTTAAATTTGACTCTCTAATCCTGTATGGGTCTTTGCAATATTGTCGTAATCGATGTTGTGTGCAGACTCCATTTCAATGTTAGATGAGCCTTTTTGTCTAGATTTACCGAGCCATTATTATTCAGTACTGCACATGATCAGGTTTAAGCAAGATCTGTTCAAGTGAAAGGAGCTGAAACACAGATTACAGTGCGATACTGATTAGGACAAAATTCCAGAAAGTTCCTATGTTCCTGAAGCGAACTCTTCACATTAAACAGATTTTAAGGTTTACCTGAAATTACAGGCAAAAGTTCATAACTGGCATAGTGTCAAGGGGATTTCAGCCTTGTATTGAAAAGGAGTCTACCCACTTTTTAATTTGGAATTAATTGATATACACACTTAGTTGATGTCTCTGTACATGGGTAAATTTAGGTCCGTAGAAGCAGGACATCTTCCTTAAAAAGTGTCCTGCACACACGGGAGCTTTGGGCATCACAGCATCATAAGTGCTTAACGTTACAACTAGCCAAAGCATAAGACATTTATTTTCATTTACAGCATTTCACTCCTTGCAGTTCTTCTTGTAATGGCACGTGGCATGTGTGTTAATGAAAAGTGAAACCTCTTACAGTCAATGTCATTGTAGTTGCGACATGCGTTAATCGAAAAGAACATGATAGTGTTCTTCCCATTGCCTCACAATTATTCCTAGTACTGAATTGTCCTCCTGTTCCTGCTGTCATTCACTAACTGGCTACATTGGAATTGTTTTAAATATTAAGCCACCAAAAATAAATACTGGCCAAGAGACTATGATAAATAGACAGATAAAGAGACCGTGATAAATAGGGAGATAATAAACTCAGAAAAGTATCCTGCATTTAAAATAGAGTAGGTACTCTACTTAAAATACTCCTAGGTAAGAAATCCCTAGTGTACTAAAACAATTTTTCACGTCCCTCTCTGGATTCATCACCATTCCCTTCCAGCCGCATACAGCACGATAGGAAGTCTGCCTGCAGGTGGCTGCTGCACTGAATTTGGGAAAGTGAATTAAAACTTTTGATGTGTTGCAATATTTCTGCGTATCTTGTTTAAAGTGGGCCTCCTTTTGCTGGTTATGAGGACCGCATTCAAACACCATGTGGGATTGCTTAAGTTCTTATTCCATAAATAGCCACAATTGATGGAGCTTTCAGAAAACACTGCTAGACGCAGGCCGTGAAGCGGTATTTTTGTGTTGCTCCCACGTTATTGACATCAGAGCCAGTCCTTAAAATAGACTGGTTTAGACATCCTGGTTATTATCAACACTGCACTGATTTTCCCCTTAAGAAAATCACGTAGCACCCTTTTGAGAGAAGGGCACATAAAAAGAGGCCACTGATTCTTTCACAGAATACACAAAGTACTTCATTGAATAGCACTAAGAACTAAAGATTGGAGTTTTTTCCTTTCTGTGCAAAGAATTAACACTCCCTTGCAAAATTATGCGGTTTTTGCCTGATCGTTTCAATTAATCTTTTGTAAATTACTCAGTACTTTGTAATTATAATATTTGCAGCTAATTTAGTGCTATACTAAAAATCATTGGTTGTATAATATAAGCAATTAACATTTATTTAGAGTTTTTTCTATTGCAGGGAGATATATAAATTATACTCAGTGGCCTTTCTGTACACCTAATTAGCACCTGTTTGAATTATTCTGCAGGCTATGGACATTTCATTTGAAAAATAAATGCACTGCTAGTTTTATGAACTCCTTGCAAATACACAGTTGTAAAAATTACTTTTCACGGGAGTATGGAAATATGTTGTCATGTGTCTTCTGAGTTTGTGAGCAAGGTTGGGCTTTTGGGCTATTACACCTAGAATAGCCACTGGCATTTTAAGTGCAGTTAAAATGGAAATATTCAGATACCTCTTTCCCATAATTAATTCAATACCCCAAATTTGTAACCTGGTTCATTCAGTACTGAAAACAGAAAGCGATAAGACATCAGGAATATAGATCCTAGTGTAATGTTCACGTCTCCTTGTATGCATATAGAGTTCAGAAGCTTTACTAATCAGAGACTATCAAAAGCATTGCCATGCTTTATGTTGAGGATACTACATTAAGGTTGTGGAGAATAAACCAGATTGATTCAATCTCGTAAGTGAGATTCTAGACAAAAAGAAATTTTCTATTTAAATGCACAGTATATTGAGGAAGATCAGTTGATCTTCCTAAAGAGGAGATCTGAAAATAACTTTCTAACAAGAATGCCAATATCAAATATTTACAACCTCCACACACAGAAAACTAGGATATAAAAATAAAAAATTGCAGCACACCCTTAGCTCCTATAAATCAGTAAAGCGCCTTTGATTTCAGTTTAACTACATCATTTTACCTTGGCATAGTATCTAGCCCAAGAATGTGAATTCCTTCCCATCTTTTTGCAGGCACAGAAAATCAGGAGTCACTGCAGTGACTACAAAATTTACATAACAGTTTTACATTGCCTGGGCCACTGATCGGATAGTATCTTCACTCCTGAAAAGAAAATCTGTAACACATAAACTTTCTGGCATTTTCCCTTTCCAGGGGCACGAGAGGGGCCTTTTCCAGAAGCAGCTGGTGTGATCTGGGGCTACAGGAGATATTCAGACTGTGAGGATCTCCTAGGGTAGAAGATCTATCTCAGAGGTTTGCTGATCCAGATCAGGCCCTAAGGCAGATCAAGTTGGGAGTTTTCTGTTTCATGTTAAAATGCAGGATTGAGGTCTTAAACTCGCCTCAGCAACTAATGGAGACTCAGTGGAGAGAACCGATAGTAGCTTTGGTGGTTTTGGAGAAGCTCAAGCAGCAGAGAAGGCAAGCAGCCACGTACATCAGCTGGGGTTTGTGTATCTTTGCATTCCATCTCAGTTAAAATTACCTGTGAGTTTCCAGATTAACGGTGACAAATTTGTGTGTTATGTAGCCTGATGTTATTCTGTGGAGAAGAAATTACATTTCTTCCTAAGTAGAAACAAAAAGAAAGCTGCCTTTTTTTTTACTTAAACACCCAACTTGGAAGAACACCAAGTGGGATGTTGAGCTTCACAAAGAAGTAGATTCCCTTGAATGGGTTGTTCTTGGTGCATGTCGTAGTAACAGTGTCAGAGTCTGCTTGTCAGGAAAGAAGAGCCCTTTGGTGGCTCTTTTGGGGGGCTTGAGAAAAGCTGCTGTTTATGGTTCAAAGATGACAAATCATTTGTAGGCAAAACATGAAGCAGTGAAGAAAGCAGTAAGGCGTTTGGTTGCGGTCTCATTGAGAAATAAGAAAACTAATTTAACTGAAATATTTGGGCTTTTGCATTAGGTGTGAACAATGGAATTGAAACCTAATCCCAAAACACTGCAGTGGCATATGGGAACAGGCTGATATAGCAGCAATATAAAATATTATTGTAGCCCACTGGTTATATGGGGCAGTGTTAGAAAAGAAAGGGAAACCAGTACACCCAACCTCTCGAACCACTTCCTGTATTTTGATATCAGAACTAATACAGTATCAATGTTTACAGTACACTGGGGTAGAAATTCTAGTAAGATATCTGCTTTGTCATTTAGCTTTTTAAATAATTAGTTTATGGCCTCCTAGTCTTTTTTAGTTCCTTTTATTTTACAGGAATTAATAGTCCGCTTACATTTGTATTTCGCATTAGTTGCATCATGGGTATTTTAAGTTCCAAAATAGATTTGGTTTGCCCTAAGCTGTGTGCAAGCTCTCATTATTATTTCTATTTCCCAAGCACATGTTTTATTTGCAGTATATCTGCTTATATTTTTATTGAATAAATATGTCGATTTTCTTGAGTTTGTTTCAGCATTGAATATGGTAAACATAATTTGAAAAAGCAGTCTAAAAGCAATGTCTTAAAAGAAGAACAAGGCTACTTTGAAAAGTTAAAGTGTGTTTTGTAAAGAATAGTGAACTGTGAATGGGAATAAAAATAAATAATTCTCAGCAGGAAACTTGTCGTCTATTTGATTTTTTGGGGTTTTTTTCTGAACACTTTTCATCATCTTTGTTGTAAATTACAAAGCTGATAAAATCTTAAATAAAAATATTTTAATCTGTTCGGATGCCATTTTGAATAAAGGATGCCGACTTTGAGAACTGCTGAGGAACTCTTACTATTTTGGTCATAGTTTCTCCAGCAGGTCTGTTTCTTAAGCACGTAACTATTTCCTTGCTCTTCTTTTCTTTCCTGCAATAAATACAGTGAGATTTAAAAGTTCCCACCTGCTCTTCTGAGAGCTCTTGATATTATTGAAGAGCCACAATATTTGCAGCAGTCTCCTGGGTAAATGCCACCATATCTCCACACAAGTAGGACTTTTTTCATCAAGCTGCCATTCCTACATGAACAATTGGATCCGAGTCGTCCATTGACCAAGGTCTTGCTGTAACTGCGTGCCATACTAAAAGCTTTGCCCTCAGTTGTGATTAGGACCACATTATTTTTCTGTCGTCACATAGTGCAGTGTACTAGAAAAAGGAAACTCCCTGCTGTTAACTTAGCGTTTTCAGCACTTGTCAGTTATGAACTTCACATTTTCTCTTCTTTGCAGGGGAAAACCCCAAATCCGTTTTTTTTCTGTCAGATACTGATTATTGTGGTTGTGTTTCTACAATTTCTGAAAATGACAGCAGAGAACTTTGCTCTTATATGCGTTTGTTAAAGCTACTTTTTGTGAGATTCTCTCTGCTTCTTTGTCAAAACAGCTGTCTTTTTCCTTCTTAAAAGTTGGTGAGAAAGATGTTAGTTGTTTTATCTCATTTCCTGTTTTGGTAGCATTTAGGAGCTCCTGTTGTAGTACTCCTGAATGGGTTGAGTGGAAATTATAGGACAGACTACTGAAGCACAATAATATCATGAACAAGTCATTCCTTTATTGTGTTTGAATGACTGTATACCTGCATAGCTTTTTCTTACTCTTTTTTTTCTTTTTTTTTTGGTTGCATGATGATTTGTGTGTTGCCTCCTGAAGCATCTGTGATTCTAGTTTTCCTCAATTCTTTCAAAATGCTTCTTATTTGAGGTCTGTGAATTACATACAGCTCATCTCACCGTCTATGGAGAGTGCATTTTGCTAATATATTCAGTTTTGACCAAGCTCCTAAGATAATAGCCAACAGCTCTTCTCTGCCAATGCTAGAAGAATGCTTGTTCTCTGAAGCGCTGCATCATAAAAGCCTTTTAAGTTTAAGGATTTCACATTCATCCTCTAATTAAGCATGTGTCTAAATCTGTGAAGCTGCTTCATTCTGAAATCCAACCTGCCTCCACTTCAAAGGATTCTTTTACCAAAGATGTTTTTAAAAGCCCTTCTTTGACAGTTCAAATTTCTAGGCTTACTTAAAGGCTTTGGCTCTCACCTGATTCAGTATTTATTTTCCAAAAATACACAGAATACATCAGATCTGACGAGATGCCTCAAGGATGTGCTTTAACAGTGATGCTGGAGTCGATGTCTTCAGTTACATTGAGTAACTAACCCTCCTGCTAACCTAATGATGGAAGCAGTTGCAACTGGCTATGATCCATTTGATGTCTCTCCCATCAAAAATCCAAATCTTCCCTCATGGGTTTTTTTTTTTTTTGTTGGTTGTTAGGATTTGGGTTTTAGCAATATGTCAGTTGGGCTCTGTAACATATCTAGAATTTGTCATAACCAAACCATGGAAAAAGGAGTGGATTTAGCCTGGTTTGTCCCAGGGGTGCCAATATGGTGCAGCTCCAAATGCAACCAATGACTTATCAGGATGATGCCTCACCTCATGATATTGAGAAAGGCAGTATGACTTTAGTATAGGAAGTCTTCCTACGCTTTAGCTTTATGTCTGAAAATAGTCATTTTTTTTGAAAGAACGCTTGTGAAATCATTATTAACTCAGGAATCTAACATTATCTACCACCATCTGAAAAGAGCAAACTGTAAGTACTCCTACTTGTATAAGAAAAAGACAGGTTTTAATTACATTGTTGTTATGTCCCCAAGGAAGTGCAGAGTTAACTTTAGAAGAAAGGAGGAATTCCAAACCCACAGATACCCATGTTCTGTACCTGCAGGTTTATGTCCTGCTACCACAGATTACTACTTTCCATCTTGTGTGTTTTCAAGGAAACAGCATATGGATAGAAGTAATTTGCCAGAGCAAGTGGGAGGAAATCACGGCAGATGTGTGAGTGCTATTCATTTTCAGTGGCTACTCCGTATTCACTTACGGCTTTTGGCTCTGCATCCACTGGTCCAAGGTAACACCTGGAACCTGGAACTGCCTCCCCACCCCGAGAAGGTAGAAATCTCATTCCTTATGGGGTTGCCTGCCATCATTCTACAGGTATTATTCTTTTTATTCTTATTATGTCTCATTATTCTCATGATTTCCCAAAGGGAAAGGGTGCAGTGTGCCTGTCAGCCATGAGGAGCCATACTTTTGCCCGGCTGTCCTGGGGTTCCTGCAGCACGCTGCTATCCCATTTTCAAGGTATATGCAGGTGTCACAGGTGCTTCCCAGGGAGCCCATAGGGCACGAAGGAAAGAAGTTTACTCTGATCTCCCTCCACCCAGGAGCAAAAAGAGATGAATTAGGCCTGAAACAACCCTTGGGTTTCAGAGCTATCCTTTTGAAATAGGCCTTTTGGTGTGACCCATTAGTTGTTGATTCAGGCAAGTGCTGGGGCAGCTCCCTTTATGGTATTGCACAAACTTGTTATGGTGTTTGCCCACTGTTTTCTCAGCCCGAAGCCGGCAGACTTTTCTAGCTGCAAAAATCAATATTTTTCATTACAGAATAACTCGGTCTGCCGAACCAGAAAGTATCCCAGTCCTATTGGGTCTAAAATGTGGATTTCCTCAGCTGTTTCAGGAATTAGAAATTATTAAAGAGTGGCTGTGGTTTTGCTTTTCCCTGGAAACTATCCATGTTACCCATACACCTGGCATGCACTACTGTGTTTCTCTGATGCATCCAGCTTGCGGTCACCACCTATCACTTGTCTTTCCTTTCTCAGTTCCACCTTAAATTGGATGCAAACTTCTTCAGACACATTTAGTGCATTAGTTTCCTCAGGGCATTTCTTTAATTTAAAGAAAGATACAGAGACTCCAATTAACCTCAGTCGAAGAGACCCATAGTTCATTGTCTGTCTGGGAAAATGAACCTCAGGAAACAGTACTCTTGCGCTGTAAGTGCATGTCAGAACCACAATTGGAACTCATGTTTTTGGCTTTTACTCTGGCATGTAATCTATTAGAACAGTGTGAACAAACAAGTTCATTAACCTCCCAGAGCCTTAATTTTTTTTCTTCTTGCAAAGAAGAAATTATATTTGCCATGGATGAAATCTGAAAAAAAATCCACGGAAATTAAGAACATCAGCATGTGCTAACTAACTACATTGTGGTAACTACCCTGACCTTTTCTTATGGGCAGAAGAAGAAGTCTCAGAGATAAATGTGCTGTAAATACTGACTTTCTAATGTTACTCACAAGATTATGTTTGTGCCCAGAGATATGCAGGTAATTAAGAGCAGCTGCTCGCTTTGTCGAACAGAAAGTCGAAAGCACAAGACTGATATTTGCATGGAGCAAAATGAGCTAATAGGACCACAATTCCTCCTGTTTGATGCTGCCTGCTAACTCCCGATCTCTCAGCCTTGAGCAAAGTAGAACTTACAAATGTCCTTCACTTGTACAAAAAGACATAGCAGCACATTCAACGGTAGCAAGACTCAAACCTATATTGACTGAAAAACCTATCCATCAAAGTGCCACTTTGTCCCAGGCAGCAGCTATGTACAAAACTGAGATTCCCCCAAACTATTTTACTAATACTGCAGTAAAGAAGGCTTGATTCATCACTTATTAAGTACAAAGCAAGGCACTGATTTAGTAAATTACTTTAAGGTGCTTCACTTTAATGATTGTATAAGATAGTACTTTGTGTTGTCACATGAACAAAGGTCAGTGAACTGTCAGTCCTCATTACTTAGGCAAATGTTCCTTTGGGAACTCCCAAATGACTTCATGGTACGTGGAAATGAGTGCGTGTCTTTAATGGTTATCTTCAAAAATCAATAAGCATGAAGTTTAGAAAGAAGGCAAATCAGTAAATGGAAGGAATCATAATTAAAGAGATGCAAAAAAAAAATGAAAAGCTAAAAAAAAACCCCTCCATTACTGAGCTATCAGCTTGTCCCGTGAGAGAAGCGTTAAGCATTGCAATTCCTGAGTGGATTGCTGGCACACTTCAGTCTGAAATAACCTATCCCAGAAAAGAAAATAGAAAAGATGAAGGGTATAAGGAAAGTACAAAAAAAAACCCAACCCCAAAGCCATAAAGGAAGATAAGAGAATCAGTCATGTATTGGGTACATTTCTTCTACCTCTGGGATGTAACCATTTGCTCTGAATTTGCTGTGAAAATGAGTCTGGGGTCTCCCAAATAAATTCACATCCTCATACTGCCCTGTGCGGTGCACATTCCATTCCGAGTTCAGAGCTTTTCCCTGAACCTTTGCGAGACCTCAGCCAGGTTTTGATACCCCTTTTGCTTTGTAAACATTTACATTTCCTTTTTCATATTTTACAGCCCACCCATTCCAAATCATGTTTCTGGATCCAAACTGTCTTCCAGAAAATACGTTTCTTTTTCATTCTTGTATTCAGAGTTAGAATAACAGCAGATTCTCATTAACATTTTGGATGCTATTTACTAATCACTATATCTTTATAGTAGCCTCTCATTACAATAATAACTCTCAATTTTCTGGTTTTTTTTTAGTTCTCTACTAAAAGGTATCTCCCTCCTGTCTTTTATCAATGTTTAACACCTGTCTTTGAACTCTGGTATCTGCTCCACTTTTCCTTTTCCTTCCTCATGGGAGGTCTAGAAACGAACAAAGCCATACAGGGGGAGAGCACTCCCACTTTTTGACAGAAGCCTTCATTTAGGCTCTTAAGCACTAGAGTGTATGCACAGGAAGTGTAAGGCAGGTGAAATATTCATTCCACTAAGAAACAGAATAAAAGATGGGGGGGGGGCCTCCCCCAGTTTCAAGATCTCATTTAAATTCATCAACACTAAATTACATGTATTTTTTTGCGCTGGCCTTGGGCTCTCTAACTGTCTTAGAGCGGAGTAGAAGGGAAAAAAATGAGAGAGAAGAGCAGATCATAATTGAAGAAAGCAATCAAACTGCACAAAGTTATCTCCATTTATTTGTTTGTCCTGGAGAGGGAGGGAAAAAAAAAAAAAAAAGTTTGGACTGTGTAAATTAAGGAATTGTAAAATATCACTCGTGGAGCAAAATGGAGAGTATACTCCAACACTAGGGAAGAGTCACAGTTACAGCACAATAACAGTTTCAGTTTCTACTCCTGTTGTTGCCACCTTATAATATTACGTACAAAGGAAAATTCACAACCTGTCAGGAAGATTCATGATACTCAGAAAAACATGAATTGAATTCTTTGTCGATATTATTGAATTGTAACTATTTTCTCTTAAGGCTACTGACGACTGCGTTTGGTCCTGTGTTAGGCTTCACCTTTTCTTTCTTTCCTTCATTGCAGTACAAATTATATGGAGGAACACATTTGTTATTCCAGTCAGAGGGAATGAAAACTTAACTCATCGGCTGAGGTGGAGGCTTAAGTTTTTCTCTAACCCATGCTTTGTTGTCTAGAGAACACCTGAAAATGACTGTGCTTTCACCAAAGAGAGCCTGTCCACGAGAAACTGAAAAGTGGTGCTTGTTGGACCTTATGGCCTTTGTGGATGATGACTAATTGATCAATGAGAAAAACAGATTACACAGTCCTTCAGTTAGTGAATAAGTGGGATTTTTTTTCCTGTCTGGGACTTAATGAAAGAAAGATCCCCAAGAGTCATCCACTAAGGAAAAAATGCTCAGTATATACAGTATAATGATGGGAATTCAATATCCACACAATTTATTTTAAAATACATCTGTGCACATCCTTTGAAGATATTCTCTGGAAGAAATTCCTTTGTAATCTGCCGTGTTCCACCAGGGTTGGCAAACATCTGTGTGTGCAGCAGGGGAGAAGATGGGGGAGTTATCTTATCAGGTTTTCTTTAGTGAAGCTTAACTTTCCTTAGAGTTTTTCAGCTTCTCTTCCTCTCCTAATGGCTTCTCTCGGATGTTTCCCTTTTGAGGCAGCCCTACTACATGCAAGCGTCCGCTCTTGACTTAGATATTTAATTCAAGTAATTTATATTGAGGGTTATTTTAATGCTAGATAGCTGGACCAAGCTCAGTTCTATATTAAAGCAGATGCATGTACACAAACGCCTTTGATCTTGCTTCTCTTTCGCCAGATGCGCTAATGAACAGTCGTTGGCACCATGAAAACTAAATATTACTGGTTTATCTTTTGTTCCTTCAGCAATAAACCCTCTCAATTGCTACCAAAAGGCAGAGATAACTATGTAAATGGGTAAAAGAACCCAGCAGCTGTTGAGGTGATTTATTCACAGATAAGAATGAAATAATTTATTTTGAAGTAACTTACTGGACAGATGCGTTATGTGGTATTTTCTTTCTTCTGAGAGAAGATAGGAGATGATGAACAGAGAGAGAGAGGAGATATCTAAGACAGTGAGGAATGGCAGAGGGGCTAGACAAAGTGAAGAACAAACAAAGGGGAAAGAAAGGTCAGCTGAGGAAAAAGGAGCAAAAAATGATACTGGAAAAATAGTAAACTCTGATTTCCAGCACTAGGCTTGCTGAGCTCTTTCCACACGAAGTCTCACAAAGGCATAAGAGAGACTGGAATAATTAAAAGGTACTTATACAGAGCAGATGTGCAGATGTTATTGATGCTTAATAGGAATATGGTTTAAGGCTGCTCTGTGTGAATAACATAAAGAGAATTTGGCGTCCTTTGGAATGGTCTCCTGTGCTCCTCTGATTTGAGTGACTGTGAGCTAAAGAAGAAAAGGGTTGTTTTAATGACAATTTGGGTCTCAAATACAAATTAGGAAACACAGACCGACTTTGTTCCACCCTCCAAGGAGATTTCCTGTCCCTAACACATAGGCACCTGTTTTGGGCCTTACACAGAAACTCCCTGGCAGGCTGGACCCTCTCTTAGTTCCTAAAGACAATCTAATTGCAATGGTGAAGCAAATCCATTAAAACAAAACGTGTGTGCACAACAGCCAGCCAAAAAAAAGAAACAATAAAGAAATTAAGAGATCACAGGAAAAGAGGAAGATTACCCTTAAAAAAACAAAACAAAGCAAAACAAAGCAAAAAGAGGTAAGATTTCCTTCCTACAGTAGGAAGGAGATTCCAGGGCAAAGAATTCCCTTTTTCCCTGCAGCACTCCATGAAAAGTAGTCTTGATTTTCATGGTTTCTTGAAATATTATGTTCTATAGAATCATAGAATCACCAGGTTGGAAAGGACCCACTGGATCATCGAGTCCAACCATTCCTAACACTCTCTTAAACCATGTCCCTAAGCACTTCATCCACCCATTTCTTAAACACCTCCAGGGAAGGCGACTCGACCGCCTCCCTGGGCAGCCTCTGCCAGTGCCCGATGACTCTTTCTGTGAAGAATTTTTTTCTGATGTCCACCCTGACCCTCCCCTGATGCAGCTTCAGGCCATTCCCCCTTGTCCTGTCCTCTGTCACTTGGGAGAAGAGCCCAGCTCCCTCCTCTCCACAACCTCCTTTCAGGCAGTTGTAGAGAGTAATAAGGACTGAAATTTATTTATTAATTCCTATAAATTAAAGGAATCTAAGAGGATAGGTGCAGGCCACTTCCAAGACACCGATATTGCATGTGATTGAGTCTACATGTTTCCACATATTACCCATGGGATCAGGAAGTGAAAGCTTTCCCTCCAAAGTCCAGACCCAGCCTGCACGTGGCGTGGAGGGGAAGGCGACAGTGTGTGCTGCCGCTGTGCGGTGGCCATCCCCAAGGGGCACAGGCTGGGACATGGAGCAAGACGGAGCCCAGCTGGGGGACCTTGGGGCTCCTTGGCCGCTCACAAAGCAGGGAGAGAGTCTGGATGGAGTGGCCGTGTCCCCTCAGAGGCCACGTTGTGGCTGCAAGTACAGCTCTGCCACCCCAAAACACCCCCTGCTTGGGGTACCTGTGTCCATGCCAGGAGGTGGAGGGGGACACAGCCTTGCCTGCCACCCTTGAGGCGTTAGGAAGGGGAAGCTCATCCCTGTGCCCCTGCGGCTGCTTCTCTGCTCATGGAGCTCACCCGGGGCTTGCTTGGTAAACAGCAGCTGCTCCCCAGGAGCTTTGACCTCCTCAAATACTGCAGGAATGCAGCGGCTCCTGCCTCGTATTCCTGAGCGGATGCGATGAGGCTGCCTGGCACAAACAATGAGGTGTGAGTGGGTGTGAGGCAGGATGGATGGCTGTGGGACACCTTCCCCCCATGCCATGGGGCTGAAGGAAGCGGTGCTGGAGTTGCTCTCCACCTCCCTCTGGTCAGCTCTCTCTGCACCCTCTGGAGTCATCTGTTGTTGGGTGGATTTAGTTTGTTCGAGTAGGTTTTTTCCGACTCATCACAGGAACCGTGCGTTGGTGTCTGGCTTGGTGACGGTAGGGCAGGGCCGGGCGTCCTGCACCGTCCTACCCGGCAGCAGCTCTGAGGAAGGCTTTGCTGTGGACCATTATGGTCTCTCAGTCCACTGCTGCTTCTGACCATAGATGTTTTGCCTCTGCTGTTTGTTACCGGCTGTCGTGAGGCCATGGTTAAGCTTGGCACATAGTGTATTGTGTCCTAAGCTGAGCAGGGATCAGCAATACAAATTTTAGGGTAACCTGATTTCTTTGGTCTCCCTTTGCCAGATTACTGATCCTCAGCTGCACCTTCCTCTGCTCTGCCCTCCTGGTAGCAGTCGCATTGCATGCTGTGTGCTGCCTGCGTCCTGCCAGAGGAGTCCCTACCTGGCTGGTTGCTGGGAAGGATGCATTCTTTTCCCTCTTTATTACACTGTTTATTCCACTGGAAAAGTAATTGTACTTTAAAAGGGGAAATAGACCATCATGTTTGCTCCACTGTCAGGGAGGGCAAGAAGATGACTGACGGAGGGCAGAATCTGCCTGGAGAGGGATGCTGCGGTACTCTCCCCTGGGTTCACATCTGTCTCAAAAAGCATTGCTGGCAAAAATAGCTCCCTCCATCCCACAGGCTGTGAGATTTACTGTTGCACTCTACTAAGGGTATTTTTCCCCTCCACACTTTCCACCACAGACAAACCCATTCCTTAAACTTAGGTAAAACAGAAGCGTGAATAAATGCAAAACACCACGCTGTGCGTGGGTGAATTGTTATAGCACTATTGGGTATGCCCTAAACCTATTCCAGCTCTAAACCTATTCCAGCTCTAAACCTAGTGTAAGGAAAATTCTAATGAATGAAAAGAGGCTAAATTTCTAAAAAGATGCTAAAAGATGCTAAATTTCTCTGATATTTTATGTACTACATCTTCTGTCTCTAATTTGTGAGATGTTTGTCATCATTTGGTATCAGTAGTTATTGCTTTGAAATGAGGGATCTACAGTGGTAAGCACTGTGCCTATTCACCGACAGTCCCTTCCTGAAAGATAATAAATCCTGAGTAAAAGTAGAAGGAAGGTAAAAGGAAGATAACAAAGCTTGTGCAAGGTTGTGCAGAGGTCACGGGTAAAATAACTGTCTCTTAAAAAAAATATAAAAAACCTGGCAACTCCAGTGTTTTCCACCTCTATCCGCACATCACTGGCAGTGATGACACAGCAGCACGTCCAGAGTGGCTGTCAGTGATGTAGAGTCTTCATCTAGATCTGGTGTCACAGGCTGGAAGAGCTCTTTGATGTAGCGCAAATGATTTTTTCACAAATAAGAGGTTTAGGGAAGAACTGCTTGGACTGCATTTGCTGGCAAACATGGAAAGAAAAAAAAGATGCTTATGGTTGGGTATATCAGTATGTTTTTAAACTAATGGTCAGAAAGTGAAGGAGTGGAACCAATAGCAATGTACGAGCATGAAGTACGCGAGGAAGCTTGCAGTCCAGGCAGACTTTTAAGAGACTTTGGTGTATGCTAGAGCTGCATCACAGTAGTCCAGACAAACTAGAGGGACCAAGTAAATATGAGTCCACAAAGTTCCAAGTACAACTTCTATTTGTGGCAATTTGCAGAATATGCGTTTTGAGCTATCTTCATCCTTTGGTTGTTGATTTAAATCTGAGCAAGACAAAAGAATGAAAATAGATTTATCTTGGACACCCTATCAACAATGTAGAATGACGGCATTCCTAAGTTTGCCTCTTATTTACATCTTGTTGTTTCCTTCTCCTGTTTTTCCTTTCCTCATTCAGACATATACAGAAAAGAAAATTAATTGGAGAACTTGTATTAATACTTAGCTGCAAAGTTATCTTGACTTTTTGAGAGTTAAATCATAGAATTATAGAATCATAGAATAGTTTGGGTTGGAAGGGACCTCAAAGCCCATCTAGTTCCAACCCCCCTGTCATGGGGAATGTCACTCTAGATCAGGCTGCCCAAGGCCCATCCAACTTGGCCTTGAACACCTCCAGGGATGGGGCAGCCACAGCTCCTCCACATCCATTTGAATAGTGTTCACTTCTGGTCTCCTGTCTCTTCATTAAAACTTACTTCATTAGTTATTCTTAAAATTAGTCTTAACAACTCACCAATGCATTTTTAAACCACGGTATAAATACAGCTGATTTTTATTACAAATGGTGTCTAGTGAAAGGCTACAGAGGCAAAGGTAGAACCACAGTCAGTACAAAATCTCAGCTAATTAGCTGCTCTCTTGAAGGTTAACCTAGCTGCAATGATTTTGTCAGTGCACCATGCTCACTGTATAATGTTTCAAATCCGTCCTCAAATGCCTCATTCACACTATTTGACATTCCAAGTACCACTCCTCCCATCCATCTGTCTGACACATGAAGTACCAAATGTCTTTCCTTATTTCAATCTTTGAAAAGCTGATGCAAAAAGAGATGCAAGGTGGCTTTCGCTGAAGTCCTCCACAGACCCCTTGGCCGCTCTGCTGGAAGAGTGAAATCACTGAGGCTTGCCTTGGAGTCCAACGTGCAACACCAGTTCAGTGTAAGTGGTGCTGCTGTCTCTCTGCCAGGTCTGAAAGGAGACAGAGCTGGAACACAGAACTAGGTAGAAACCCAGGCATGGTGTGGACCATCTCTCCAGCTTCATTAAGTGACTTCTTATCTCCTCTTAGCAGTGTTTTGGGATAGAAGAATGCCTCATTGTTGTTAAGGGTATGATTATGGTTAATTTGTATAAGCAACCATAAAGAAATAAGATGCCAGACCTACTCAGTCTGTCATTACAAGAATTTATCTCTCTGGGTATTGCAGGGATTACTTGGGTCCAAGAAATTCTTTCATCAGAATTTTGTCCAAAAAAAGAGTCCACCAGAAAATTTTGCATGTTCAGTATGAACTTGTTTTATTTCAGTCATTCGAAGAACAAAAAAACGTTAAGATATGTCCCTTTCAAATTTTGAAACATGCCTCTAGGACACGTTTTATTCCAATGGACTTTACTTCCTTAGAAAATATACCCAAATTTTTTTGTAGCAATCTGAAATTAAGTAAAAAATAAAATATTGGCAGACCAATGCAAACAGCTGTTTTCACAGCCCTTGTTCAAGAAATGAGTGGTCCAGTTACTCCTGATCTTTGCTCCAGTGGTTCATTGGCGATTGGTTCAAGTGGATCAGACTTGGCACATTGAGCCAATCTTTACATCGTCCATAGCTTTAATGCAAGCTTCATATGGATTATGACAGGAAAAAAAGACAAAAATTATCTTGATGGTTAAGTTCTGCCACTCAGCATGAAAAAATGTCGAAAGGTAAGTTTTTGAACGTTGTGCGACTAACCTGGAAATGCAAGCATGGTCCGGTAGGGGCAGGTTCTACATTTTTAACTTTGTATTGATTCGGTTTGTCAGTACAAG